>NC_084905.1:6679775-6989026 GCF_949316345.1 Pungitius pungitius
CCAGCTGAGGCTGTTGTTGGTGGCGGTGGGTGGAGAGACCACCGGAAAAAAGAAGCATGAGGCTGTGGAGCGCACGGAACGCGCGGTGAGAAAGTTGTTAGAAAAGAAAGGCGTTAGTTTGGCAGACAGGCTGTCACTGGCGCAGATTTTGTGGGAGAAGGAGAGAGATTGTAGAGAAGAAAAGAAGGAGCTTGAGTCGAAACGCGAGAAGGCGAGTGTGTTGAAAAAAGGAAAACTTCGTAAAGAGATGGAGGATGTGGAGGACATGAGGTCCGCATTGTTTTCGTACTGGATAAAAAGTAAAGCCGTGGGGAGAAATAACCAGGAACGGTGTAATGAGGAAAGACCACCGGCATACGATGTTGAAATAAACGGTGTGAATTCGGCTTCTGCACCTGCTGGGTTGTATCCTGTATTAAATATAACGGGGGGAGAGTTGGAAGTTGAAGAAAGTGTACCACTGCGGGGTTGTCGGGGCAACGAGGTAACGGGGGAAAGCCGGCCTTTCGTAGCGCGTCAAAATCGGGAGGGGTTTAAAGAATGGACGGACTCACGCACTCCGGGGAGAAGGGACAGCTCAGAAGTGCAGCGGAGAAATAAGGCGGATAAGGGAAAGTATTTAGCCGGGGCGAATGAGCGGGTGAAAACACAATTGAGATACGGGGAATCACCAGACATGGGGGAGAGAGGAAAAAAAGGCTCTGCCTCGGCTCAGGAGGAGCAAAACGGGGAATGCGGGGATAACAGCGACCCAGAGATTCACGGGGAACCGGAAAAAATGTATCCGTTATTCATGTCTTCTCGAGGGGTTAATAAATACAAGCCGTGGTCGCTGGGAGACGTGTCCGCTCTAGTCGCGCAAATGCCTGCACCATCTGAAGGGGGAGATAAGTGGCTAAAACAACTCGATACGCTTACTAACGGACACACGCTGGCGCTTGGCGACTTTAGGGCTGTAGCAGCCAGATGCATGACCGCACATGATTTAGCGGACGTGGAAAACAGAGCGGGGGTGACCCGACAAGCCGATGACGACAGATTTTTGTATTTCGCGACGGAGATCGGGGACGCAATGCGCGAGAAATGGCCACTTCTAATGTCGACTAAAATACCGAAATTACCATGGGACGCGAAGAAAACCCCGCGCGCGTATTTGGACGAATGTAAAGAGACCTGGGTAAAAAGCACTAGCCATCATCCGGGAACGGAGGGCATACAGAGAGAATGGTTCAGACAGGCGGTGCTGGAGGGAGTACCAGAGGGGGTAAAAGCTAAAATGATCACTAATCCAGACTTGCCAGGAAGTGAATCTGCTGTGTGGGAAAGACATTTACTGCACCATTTACAGGACGCGACTGAGGAAGCGACAGGGGAAGAGAAGCAGCTAAAAGAATTACAGGCTCAGCTTCTTAGGCTTCAGCTCACTAAGGTCAAACAGGAAGTGAGCGAAAAGAAGCAGAAAGGGAAAGACGAGCGACAGATGACAGTCCAGGCTGCCCCAGCTGAAGGTAACGCCCCAGATTTGTATCCACTCCCACCATGGGAGGAGACGTCGTATGGGACAGCCCAGGGGTGGGGCCCAAACCGAGGGGGCGGTTATCGGGGAGGTTACAGAAGTAATTACAGGGGTGGCGCTGGTCGGAGAGGATCATACGGTGGGGGAGGAGAAAGAGGCGGCTACCAAGGGAGAGACGCCTGTTTCAACTGTGGTATGGAGGGGCACTGGCGCATGGAGTGTCCTAGCAAAAAGAAGAGACAGGGGAGGGGCAGGGGTGTCCCGTCTCGGGGGGCTTGGGCCCCCAATCCACATGCTGCGCCACCTAGGGGACAATACCCTGCACTGGAGGACTGGGGCTATGAGGCGGATGCCTCTCAGTGACACACCCCGATGGGAGACTCCGACAGCAGGGGCAGGGCAGACCCCATGCTGTCACTCACGGTACTGCAACAACAACTTCCGTTTCTCGTTGACACTGGGGCCACATACTCCACCATACAAGCAGCGGGCTCGTCTGCTATGTCCAAAGACAGTGTCAGCGTTATGGGATTCTCCGGGGTGTCACAGAAACTGCCTATAACAGTCCCCCTACCGGTGAAAGTGGGAAATCAGACATTGACTCACTCTTTTGTTGTCTCACCTCAAGTTTCAGTGAATCTTATGGGAAGGGATCTTCTCATCAAAACAGGGGCTTCAATCTTGTGCGGCCCGGACGGACTGAGTGTCACATTGCTGGATGGAACTGTGTTGCATTGCAATGACAATGGACAGACTAATGGCCAGTGGGTGATGCAGCCACTGCAACAACAACAGTGCGCAGACATTTCCTGGGGCCTCCTAAAGCCTGAGTGTCCTGACATCCCAGGGGTGATGGCTCTTTACCAAAAGTGGAAGCCTTGGATAACTCTTCTTGATCCGTATGTTTCTCCTCCTGACCCGCCTCATGTAACATTGTTCTATGATAGACAAGGGGATGATTGCTACTGGGATGAATTTATGGGGCACTTAGAGAGCACTGAGTGGGAGGTGACGTCCCAAAACCTCTATGTGGGCCCAGAAGGGGTAGCCGCAGCTGTTGTCCTCTCTCCTGATCAATTGAAATGGTATTTAATGAGCCAAGAGGCGGTGCCACATGTATCGCTGGCTCTGCATCCGAAACATCAGGCTAAAGACTTGGGTCCAATGACTAAACGAGCAGTGCTGCTAGATGACTGGGTGTGCACTCAACTGCCTGATGTTTGTTTTTCTCCTTCCGCTAAGATGTACAGAATCTCAGGGAAAGCGACTAACACTGTCATTTTAACGCACGAACAGGTGTCCAGAGACCACGGAAGGGAGAAGACCGACCATCCCCACACAGCTATCCTTCTTGAGAAACTTCCAGACTACCTCTGGTCCGAAGGCCCGACTGACGTAGGTTTTTGTAACACATGTAAACCAGTAACGTTTGAAATTCAAAAGCGACCCCCCATTTGGCAGTCCCAATACCCTCACAAGCCAGCCGCGGCAGAGGGGATCAGGGACACTATAGAGGGACTCATTAAGTCAGGAGTACTGGAGCCCTCTCAGTCCGCCTGGAACACGCCCATTCTTCCGGTAGAAAAGGCAGCAACTGGTAAATATCGCATGGCACATGATCTCAGAAAGATAAACGACATGCTGGTAACGACAACGGTACCCGTCCCGAACCCATACACTGCGTTGACTAGTCTAACACCACAACAACAATGGTTCACGTGCATTGATTTGGCAAACGCGTTCTTTTGCATACCACTACAGGAAAACTTGCGGGATGTATTCTCATTCACATATGGGAACAAGCAACTACGTTATACTCGGCTACCGCAAGGATTTGCTCTTTCACCTGGTATTTTCAATCAAGTGTTAAAACAAGCATTGACAGGTTGTCCGCTCCCAGAGGGCACGACGCTGATCCAATACGTCGACGATATCCTCCTCGCATCCACTTCAGCTGAATCCTGTGTGGAAGCAACAGACACCATCTTACGCTGGTTGGCCACGACCGGTTTCAAGGTCAGTAAGTCAAAGTTGCAGGTCGCCAGGCGGCAGGTTTCGTTTCTGGGGAGAGTGCTGTCAGGAAGCGGCTCAGGGCTCTCAGCCGCGCACAGGTCCAGTATTCTCCACCATTCGCGTCCACAGAATGTAAAGGAAATGCTTTCCTTCCTAGGACTCACGGGGTTCAGCAGACAATTCATTCCGCGTTATTCAAATCTCACTCTGATTCTACGTGCAAAGGTAAACGAGAAGGGGATGAGGAACCTCACTGCTGAACTCGATTGGGACCAAGAGGCGGAGGAGGCATTTATTACACTAAAAACAGAGCTGGCGCAGGCCGCAGACCTTGCAGTTCCAGATTACAGCGCGCCGTTTTACCTGGACGTTTCTGAAACAACAGGGGTAGTAAATGGGGTTTTGTTTCAGAAAAAGGGGGAGGGTAAAAGGAAGGTGCTTCTGTATATCAGTGCCATGATGGACAACATGGAAAAACGACACCATGAATGCACACAACACGCAGCAGGGGTTGCAAAGCTATTAATGAAAACAGCACACATAGTCATGGGCCACCCACTACACGTGCTAACAACACACAGCATAGTAGCTTATGTAAACTCACAAACTTTCACGATGACGTCACTAAGACAAAGAAGGCTGAGCAAGCTGTTAGAAGCTCCAAACCTCACCTTCACACATGAAGGCATCAACATGGCTGATCACATGAGAGAGGGGAAACCACACCAATGTGAGTACAAGGTGGAGCTGGAAGCAAAAGCACGAACCGACTTAAAAAGCACACCACTGACACACTTTGATTGGCAATTGTTCACTGATGGCAGCTGCTTCAGACATCCACAACATGGGTTGCAGTCCGGATACGCGGTAGTCAGAAGTAATGGGGCAGGAACAGAGGTTCTGGAAGCGGGAAGAATTCAGGGTCAACAGTCAGCACAGAGAGCGGAGGTACTCGCGCTGATAAGAGCGCTACAGCTGGCAGAAGGGAAGGCAGTAAACATCTATACTGACTCGGCTTATGCGGTAGGAGCAGCTCACGTGGAGCTGGGGCAGTGGTTAAGAGCAGGTTTTCTGACGGCTGGAGGAAAACCGATTAAACACGAACCAGAAATGAAAGACTTGGCGGCAGCCTTGGCTCTACCAAGCACAGTGGCCATTATAAAGTGTAAAGGACACGAGCAGTCCAACAGCACGGTGGCAAAGGGAAACCAGGCAGCAGATCAAGCTGCAAAACAGGCTGCAGGGTATCGAATGGGGCTTCAAATGGTAAATGCAGAAGAAGAGGGACAGTTGGGGCCACAACTTAATGAGGAGCAAATTGCAGAAGCCCAAAAGGGGGCGTCTCCACAGGAGAAAACGGTGTGGAAACAAAGAGGGGCTACGGAGGCTGGAGGCCTCTGGAGGTCCCCGGACGGTCGTCCAGTGCTACCACCTGAAATCAGAAACAGGTGTTTGCAGGAGGCACACGGGATGGCACATGTGGGACACAAACAGATGAATAGGAATCTTTGTCACTGGTGGCATCCGTTTTTGGCAGACATGACACGTGAATATGTTAAGACCTGTAAAATATGCATCACGTTTAACCCAAAACCAACGGTGAAGCCGGAGATGGGGGTGTTTCCGTTGACATTGGTGCCGGGACGGGAAATAGTCATCGACTACACTGACATGATCACCCGATGCGAAGGTAAAAGGTATCTCCTGGTATGCCTGGACGCCTTGACCGGCTGGCCAGAGGCGTGGCCCACAAAAAAAGAGGACAGTAAATCTGTTATCAAATGTTTGATAAACCATTACATACCAAGACATGGGTTCCCTGAGAAAGTCAGGTCTGACAACGGCACACACTTCAAAAATCATGACCTACAAGAAGTGGAGAGAACGTTGGGTCTGAAACATGCTTTTGGTACAGTATATCACCCCCAATCCCAAGGGAAAGTAGAACGCATGAACCAAAACTTAAAACAAAAATTGGCTAAAATCTGTGCACAGACAAATTTAACCTGGGTTCAAGCCCTCCCACTTGCATTAATGGCCATCAGAAGCTCAGTCAATCAGGGTACAGGTTTCACCCCATACGAGCTGACCACTGGAAGACAGTTTCCCGGACCAAGCGCAGGCTTGAAGCTCCAGCCTGACCCGGAGACACCGACAGGTGAGTATGCAAGTCAATATAACGAACTACGAGCTCTCGTTTCAGATTTTGCGGTCCAGGTGCAAGACAGAACCAGAGGGCAGAACACCCCTGATCCCCACACAACAGCCTGGGTCCTCCTGAGGGTCATTAAGAGGAAGTGGTCGGAGCAACGGTGGACAGGACCATACCAGGTGGAGGAGAGAACCTCACACGCTGTGAGGCTGAGAGGGAAAGGGGACACCTGGTACCACTGGAGCCAGTGCGCCCCCGCGGACGAACCGGGTCGCACTCTTCAGGACATCCAGACAACGCAGCTGAAAGAGACGGAACTGGGCACTGGATAGTGCCCGGACGTGCTCTCGGCGGGCAGTGACCGACAGACACCCAGTGCATGGTGTTCTGTGTTGACTGTCTACAACGAAAAAAGAAGACCAGCGACGAAGAAATGCACAATGCTATCCTCTCCTCTCCTGTGTTCTATCTTTCTCAATTCTCCGCAGTTAGTTTAGTTGAAATAGAGAATGTTGAGCACGCTTAATATTTCCATAATTGCTATGGGGGGGGTAACGGTTGTTATTGCATTTGTCAGCCCGGTGAGGCGGGGGACTTAAAATCTAATAAAAAAAATAAGATAAATTTATAAAAAGGGTACCAGCAACGCCACCTAGTTGCGGAGTCTAGGTCTCCATAAAAACCGGTTCTTTGTTCATCGAAGGAAGAACAGCATGGGTTACAAGACTTAAAAACGTGGTTTAAAAGGAGGGTTTTATTATAACTAAAAGTCCATAAATAACTACAATTGTAAAAAGTCCAGCTGGAACAAAGCGCTAAAAACAAGGTTTTAAAATTCAACCAGCCGCTGATCCGTCCGGTCCTTTCTCTGAGTTTCCGGTTGCCAGTGAGGTGCCCAATCCGTCTCGTCCTTGTATGCACCCTGCCTGCTCGTCCGCTGCCTTGTCGTCCTCCACTGCTTCACTCCACTGTGGCTTCTCCTTCCTGTGGCTTCTCCTTCCTGTGGCTTCTCCTTCCTGTGGCTTCTCCTTCCCGTGGCCTCTCTGCTCGTGGTCTCTCTACTCCCTCTCATGCCGTGCTTGGTGTCCTTATAGCAGCTGGGGTGATTGGAGAGGGGAGGTCCTTTCTCCTAGTGAAATATGGTTGGCCAGGACTCTGTAGTTGATTAGTCCCTCCAGGTGCATGTAGTTGGCTAAACATTGGTTTTATAAGTAAAAATGTAATAAAACAAACCATGCTAAAATGTTATAAAAACAAAACATGCTAAAATGTTTATAAAAACATGCCATACATAAAACCAAAACCATGCTGAAATATAACCAATAATTAAACCACAATGTCCCCCTGGTGACACATTAGCTCTTATATACTTAGCTGTCACAGGTTCCACCTTGTTTGTTTGAGTGTTATTACAGTGTTGATACTATATAGCTTGGGTTGTTTTGGGGTATATCTTTCTGTGAGTTGTTTGTGAAATCTGGTGGAAAGGGAGCGAGCCACAGTAAGCGACAGAACCAACACTTGGGGGTCCCTTCTCAAAGTCAGACACGAAAAGACAGGGCGTGGCGTAAGGTAAGAGGTTTAAAGGTCCGGGGGGAGGCCCTCCTCCATCAGTATTGAAGGGCGGAGAGGACTTAGAGGAGGAGGTCGACCCGGCAGACTTACTCCATTAGTTAGGGTGATCTCTGTAAGAGATCAAAAGGGGGAAATTGTGGGATGTGGGGTTCTCTGTGTGTGTCTTCTTGTATTTACTTTTCTGCTTGGAGAATAGATGTCCGCTTGTAGGACAAATGGCGTGACCGGATCGGTCCTTATAAGGCAGACAATGTGAATGGTGGAAGAGAGAGCACAGGAAAAATGAAGATAAAATATTATCTGAGATAACACACCTGCGACCGAAGGGAGAGCCAGTTTGAACCCATTTTCAGGGCAAGGCCGAAGGCTGCAGGAGAGAGTACCAGACACTCATTGTTCGGGGAAGGCGTTTGTTACAGAAGGATGAACTGGGTTGAACCAACGTTCAAGGGCACCAGAGGGATTAAAACAGGTCAGTGTCAGAAGGCAGGCGGACTTTGGAAGGGATTTGCTTGCGATGCATTTCGATGTATTTCATTGTCTCCAGATATATCTGCGGAGAATTGCTCATGTACAACTTTTTCTCTTCTAAATAAATGTTAAACTTTTAAACTAATTTCCTGCAGTGGATTCTTCTATCAACCAACTCGGGTGGATAAGGAATATCCTAACACATGGTTTTCATGCATAAAAATGGTAATCGCACACACAGTACATTCTCATTAAGAGCTTTGAAATTTCACCACTGTGGCTTCTGTTACAACCTGCCCAACCTTGACCCCTCTATCCCGGAGAAAACAGACGCAGACATGGGGAGACCTTTCTAAATACCAGTTGCAGGTAATATAGGGTCTGCTGCTATTGAAAAATTATTTAACCTTAATTGTGTTTTTGTTTCATTCAGGTTGGACTGACCAGCAACCATCCACCTGCTCAGCTGTCCAGCCATCTACCAGCGTCCTCATAGCCAAAGGTAGGCAATTAATATTTCATTTTGAATTATATATATAATGAATCTCATTATAATTAATATAAAAAACATGAAGATCAATCATTACTGAATATTAGTTATACTAATAACTAGTATGCAGATCAACTGAGTTATGTGGCCCTGTCATTAAGTATTGTTCTTTGAATCTTTATTCAACTTATTATTATTATTAACTCCTTCACACTTTCAGCTATTTAATCCGTTCGAATATTAAAATGTTCAGCTCATTCAGGGGAGGGGTGCTATGGCTTTTTAGCTCTTATAATTGAATTAATATAAATTAAAATCATCAACCTTTTTAACATGGTTTCCAATGGATTACATTTTCAAATCAACTTTTTCAGCTTTTCCAATCTTTCAGCTAGAGACACCATTTAAACTTTAAGATGTTGACACAAGTCTTAATTTCATTTTAAAAAATAGCTTGTTTATATTATAGTTTTTGGGTCCGTTTGGAAGTTAGAGTGGAGCTTTCCGGGATTTAGAGTGAGTGCCGTCTCAGAACCCGGTAAAAAAAAAGAGGCACTTTTATCTTTACGGCCACAATATTCATTTTTCAGCCTTCATTTCTAAAAAATACGGATGCCGTGCTTGTGCTGGTTGGACTCGTATAAGTTTGGAATCTCAGAGTTATTTACTTTTTGCGCGAGGAGCCCGATTGTGAGACAGAGTCTTCCCCGATCCCCATAAGCTTCAATACAAATCTGCCGACGTTTTAAAAAAAAAAAACACACAGAAGGTACACTTTTTGTAAACGGCTGTCTGAGCAGTTTTAAAACACATAGACATAAAAACTACACTCATGCGTTCGGTAGAGTCTTGTGTCTCTCAAAATGCTATTATTTTTTGGCTACTCCAATTAGTTTTGCTCCAGGAAGCATTTGTTTGAGGTGTGGATTCTGTCTAAATCTCTTCGCTCTGAG
The DNA here is from genome assembly GCF_949316345.1 of Pungitius pungitius. Taxonomy (NCBI): domain Eukaryota; kingdom Metazoa; phylum Chordata; class Actinopteri; order Perciformes; family Gasterosteidae; genus Pungitius; species Pungitius pungitius. Next base: position 6,688,946 of record NC_084905.1, read on the forward strand.
CTCATTAGTGACCAGCTGGTGATCGATGGCCATAAAGACGTAGCTCAGGAGTCATCCACTGTGCAGGGACGTGCGTGTCGCGAGTTGGGACGGAGACCCAGGATGAGCAGACCGTAAGTAATGTGGAGGCAGGAAGGTTAGATATTTGGGACATGGGAGAGCGATAAGTGCTAGCTAGCTAAACTGCTAACGAGGCTACTCCCCGTATGCTGGACTTAAACCGGGGGCGTGACGTCATTAAGCTGCTGGCGGAGCACACCTGTGATTGAGGAAGCGCGACGGTAGGATGTCTCCTCGCTAGCTAGTGAAGTGTTTAGCTAATGTTAGGAACTTTATTAGCTAGTCACCAACGCCGAAGGCATCACCGCGCCAGCGAACGACTGCCAGCCACCTCGCCTCTACAGCCCGTGATGTGCCCGCAGCTCACCGGCTTTCTCCCCCTCTCCCATGCCACTACTAGTAACTGTTAAGATCCCTGCAATCTGAAGGGACATTTTCCTTCTTATCACTATGTTGTGTTATGCCACATGGTTCCCCCTGTTTATTAGTGCGAAACCCAGTTTCTTGGTCATTTTTAGCATTTTAGTACGGTGGCCGAGAAGGTTCAGACAAATACAAAAGCAACAACACAAAATACAAAAGCCACATCACAACCGCAAATGCCACAACGCAACACGAACGCCGCAACGCAACACGAACGGCGCAACACAACACGAAAGCGAAAACGGAAGTAGCTGCCCACGGGAGCGAGCGTATTTTGGAGGAACGCCCACGGGAGCGAGCGTATTTTGGAGGAACGGAGCTGGAGGATGCCAGATCGTTTAAGAAGTAAGTGAAACATGATTCCTTACTTTAACTGTAGCCGCAAGGAATCATGTTTCACTTACTTCTTAAACGATCTGGCATCCTCCAGCTCCGTTGTTACGTGCCGCCTGGTTTTTGAACCTACTGGTTTGGCTACGCGTGCGTGTTTGTTTTGCCCCGACAGCGGCAGATGTTGTCTGCCTCGGTCACCTGATCCGTCACACATTCGCAAACATATTGCTGAAAATGTTCAAAATGCATCCCATATCCAATGCAGCGATTATGATTGTATAAGTGAGCACTACATCACTGCTACGTATAAAGAAATAAATAAAAGAACATACGTTTATTAATAGATCGCCACAACCTGGATTCGAACCCGCAGTCGAGCAAAATAGCAAAACTTTATAAGACGGCGGCGCTACGCCGTCGGCCAACCGAGCTGTCAAATGCCGCTACTGATTTCACTACTTATCATGAAATTGCAAATCGTCAGTGGCAAGAACATCTTTCTGGTTTTTGGTGGCGTAGCGTGAAATACATAGTTCTGTCAGGTTTTCTAGCACATTGCCCAAGTAGGATTACTCTCTTAATAACATCTAAACGCGTAGCCAAACCAGTAGGTTCAAAAACCAGTCGGCACGTAACAACGGAGCTGGAGGATGCCAGATCGTTTAAGAAGTAAGTGAAACATGATTCCTTACTTTAACTGTAGCCGCAAGGAATCATGTTTCACTTACTTCTTAAACGATCTGGCATCCTCCAGCTCCGTTCCTCCAAAATACGCTCGCTCCCGTGGGCGTTCCTCCAAAATACGCTCGCTCCCGTGGGCAGCTACTTCCGTTTTCGCTTTCGTGTTGTGTTGCGCCGTTCGTGTTGCGTTGCGGCGTTCGTGTTGCGTTGTGGCATTTGCGGTTGTGATGTGGCTTTTGTATTTTGTGTTGTGGCGTTTGCGGTTGTGTTGTTGCTTTTGTATTTGTCTGAACCTTCTCGGCCACCGTATTTTAGTCCTTCCATCCACTGTGTCTGACTTCATTTATTTTTGGCAAAAGAATTGATATTAACATGCAAAACATTGTAACTATATACTTGTATTTTTCTCTTTTAGAATACAGCCATAGGATGTCTGGTACAGAAAAATTTGATCCAGTCAAGACGGTCGTAAAACACCAAAGGCTTAAAGTTTGTTTTCTCATATGAAATATCTGTCAAAGGGACAGATACAGAAAATCTGTCCTGCCACATGCCATCACACTATACAATAAGAACTAAAAACACTGGTCAATACTTCTCTATATGCACTATATTTTTTACACACTGTTGAATATACTGTATATATATTGTACAATATATTACTGCACACCTGTTTTGGTTGGATTCTATACTTGAATGTTATTTTCATATTACTGTTTTGAATGGTAAATTTCATATTTATACTAATACTTAATAGTAGTCCTTTTTTTTATCATTTTTTTCCTTTTACTTCATTGTCTACAGGTGAAAGTGCTTCTACTGCTATACTATAAATATTAATTTTTTACAGAAGCACATGTTAACTTACTACTGGTAAATATGTTTTAATACTTTCTAGGGAAAGCCAATGGAACTTGTTGAGTGGGAGCCCTGTTCCACGTGGTATGCAGTATGTCTCTTCATTCTAACGTCTCAAATATTAGCGAAGAAATTGAACAATAATGCTAACAGTTTAAAGGGAGAAGCATCAAAATAGTGTAAGAAACTGTTCTCCATTGACATGTTTTGAATTTCATTCATTGCTGATACAAAAACAAATCTTCATCTTTTTCACAGTGGGAGGACCTGGCCCCTCGAGTGGGTAGCCAAGGAAGACACAAAGTCATAAATGACACAAATGTCTTTTTGTTATTAGGGCCTTTAGCGCGTGAATTAAGATTAATTACACAAAAAATAACACATTAAACATTTTTTACGCATTTTTACACTTATTTTTTGCACCGCGGGACGTTTCTCACAGGATGAGTTACGGCGGACCGATTATACTGGAGCAACAACTAGAGCAGTGGTTCTCAACTTGTCTGGCTCTGGGACCCACCTTTACCCCTTAATGACGAGCCGCGACCCAATTCGATCGGTCAACGGGGGGGGGTGCTTCCGCGTTCTAATTGCCGCGCTGACTGAAAACATGGACGGACGAGCCGGAAAAACACCCACACTCCGCTGCATTAGAGAAAGTCCCTTCAAAATAAAATCCCAGGATGATTTTTTTTCCATGCAATGGCCCGCGACCCACTACAAACGGGTCCGCGACCCACTAGTGGGTCGGGATCCACCAGTTGAGAAACACTGAACTAGAGTTCATGACTTCAGACAACAACAAACCACAGTGAACATTACAAAGAAGCTGACGAGACCGTGTCGGTTGGCCCTGTGTGGGAAATTTTATTATAAAAAAAAAAAAAACGGATACGGTCGATAAGAGCACGGTTGTGTGCAAGCTATGCAACAAGGAATTCGCATATCACCGCAGCACATCGAGCCTCAAGTATCACCTCAACGCAAAACAATTAGCAGCTAGCGTGGATGTTAGCCCGACTCGGAGTACAAAGACCCACACCCAACACACACTGCACCAGATGACTGGTTTAAGGACCAGGGTAACCAAGTCCACATCTGAAAAAATAACCAATGTACTTGAAAGTATTGGTCTACTTAAAAAAAAACATAGTTTACAGAAAGTCTACTTACCTATAGGCCACCTGAATTTCTGAAAGTACTATATTTCTAAATATGTTATTGCTACACTTGTCCGCTGGAATTGGTTGAACAAAAATAAAAATCCATGTGAAAAACATTACTTCTCACTGTTTTCAGGTCAGATATTTATGCAATTAAAATGCGATTAATTTTGATTAATTAAAGCCTCTAATTAGATTATTATTTCTAATCGCGTCCCGGCCCTAGTTATTATGTCTTATGTTCAAAAACAACAAATAAACTTCACACACTAAAACCTCAAAGACTTGTCATATGTTTTGTATGTATGTGAATTGTTGAAACTATGTACACATGTTCCAAAGAAACAGTAAAACATGTAAGAATACATGTTACTATGACACAACAGACGTCAAGCATAACTACAGATTTAATGACAAATTATGCCAATACTACGTTATCCCTTGTGGACAACGTAGCTATTAAACATTTTTCTGTGAGACTGGGTTGTGCAAAAGGAAATGCTGCTGCTGGTTTGCTCAGTCTGTTATTTCCTTGCATCCAATATGTCAAGGGATGATAACACACTCCTACCGTGCGGGCCTTATCTGGAACAGCACAGATTGAAAGTTTAAAAAGGGCAGCCCTCACTGTGAGAGTGAGACAATCAATTTTTGTCCCAACTGCAGATAAGATTGACATTCAAGATTAGATATTCAAAGTTAGCACACAAATGAAGCGGTGATGTGTTTTTCTGTCCGAGATAGTGAAGTGGTTGAGTGTCCGCTTCATTCTTCCGTCCGTGTCTCTCAAATTCCCAGTCTGAATAAGTAACTATTTACAGACAAAATGAACCACTTGATTATAAAATTGCACTGGAGCAGGATACGAAATGGGATTGCTGTAATTTGTCAGGTAAACCACGGTTTACCTTGAGTCTCAAATCTAATCATAATTTGCACTCAAGGGTAGTCATTTGTGACATGACGCGAGTGCAAATGTTATGTTAAAATATTTTTCCGAGCATTATGGGATGATCCCTCAAACGATCCCACACATCCACATTACAAGGACACAATCATTGCATCATCGATTTTTTGTTTAGTTGTGCAATAAAGCTATTTACACTGTTTTGATAAAAGAAACTGCCACTTTCTATGAGAAGTTGTTCCTGTAAAATCCAGCACTTAAAAATGAATTACAGCTTTTGAAGATCTTGAGGAGATGAAATGGGAGACAAATAGAGAAAAGAGTTAATTAAAACATAACTCTACACTGACAAACCATGTGATTCATCAGGAAACTGCGGGAGAAAGGCAGCATGGACATAATGCCAAATTAATCCATCTTGTACTGCCATCCTGAAGAGACGCCTGCTCTTCCTAAAATACAGCAGTGCACTTAAATCTTTGACTTTGTCTAGTTTCACTTCTTACCATCTCACACCTCTTTTGTCCTTCATGCCAGTGTTTGTGTCTTCCTCTCTTTGCAGGTTGCATTATTGCTCACAGGTTATGTCAACTTCAATGTCCCCCACAAGGCCATGACATTTCCCGCTAAGAGAGACTCAACGTTTCTCAGGGATGAGGTGACGCTCTTTCCTCCTCCGAGAACTTTTGAACTTGGAAAATGCTGGAAAGACAAACAGTTGCTTTGTCTAACATTCAATACTATTGCATCTATTGCAGTTCATGGTGCTTGAAGGGCAACTGAATGCTCATTGAAACGCTATATTTGTTAAATCCCGGCTAGTTTGTTTTCTCCTCTACATTCCAGAATAAGGTTAAAGTGATAGTTCTGTGAGTTTTTTGAGGTGCAGTTGTATGAAGTAGCCTTTCATAGTCAGTGTATTACCTACAAAAGATGACGCCCTGCTCCCTGTTCGGAGAGACAGGCAGAAGTTCTATAATGGAAGCAAAGAAATGTACAACTGTGAATGGGGGCAGCAGCGAAACATATTTTCAACTCCTTAAATCTATATCAGTTCAAGACTGCATTGAGTTACTGCCTCACGGTTTTATAACCGCCAACTAGTCCAAATGCAGTTAACATACACAACCATCCGAAATGTCACTTCATAATTTCGTATCCCGGAGTCGGGCCAAATCTCCGGGATACGACACTTCCGTCACTCCGGTTGCCGACTCGGCTGAAACTGGGGATGAATGACGCCCAAGGATCGGATTGAATATATTCTTCATGTCACAAAAACACAATTCTTTTACTTACAAAATCAAGCCAGTCAAGATCACATTGTTTGGTGATGAATGTACATCCAGAAAAGATATTAAGTGAAAACCATAAGCCAAAGAAAGGTACATAGTGTTCTTATTTTGTGCAAGTTAAAAACAAACATTCTTTTGCAACCACGAACAAACAAATGCCAAATAACAATCTATTCCTAACATGATATATTATATGATCTCATATGTTAGAATATATGATATAATATTTTACATTATTTAAATAAGACAGACAAATGTTACAGTAAATTTATAGAAAGCACACTGTTAAAAGTGTCAAATTAAATTAAAACTCATCCTGGGTAAACCTGCCCGGTTAAAACAGAGACAAGAGTTGTGAGATCTCATAATTTACAAAACAAGAATGGTATGTAATACTATTGAGTGCAGCGCACTGTAGATGTTGACATTGAGGTAGCCAGGGTTTCCTCTGCCATTATAACAGCGCTGAAATTATCCCCTGCCCCCCTGAAAAAGTGTGGCGTAGAAATATTTTTTCCATGCAATGCGATTCCGCTACCGTTCGCCGGTCGAATCGTCAGCAGCACAGCACCCCCCCCACCCCCCCCTGCCGGTCAGCCGACTCGACTACCCCCCTGAAACACTGCCGTGCAGCACTTGTAAAGTGTTCCGTTTTCCACTCATCCCCCGACATGTGGAGGAATTCCTCTGCTTCTTTTTTTTCCAATGCAAAAAGCTATCTCCATCTTTAACTACCACCTCGGACTCTGCGATCAAAGATAACTGACTGCAGCTAGCGGGGGTTTCGTTTCCGGGTCATCATTGTTTACTTCCAGTTTGCCATAAGTAAACAAAGGTGACCCTTGTAACGGGGAATATTTGCATTCATTTCACATCGCATCTCACATTGCATAGATTAATGTGCTAATTTAGACAGCCCTACAAATAAAAACCAAATACTTGAATGAAAGAATGAAAAGAGTGCAAGTACAAGGTTTCTATTTATACCCAATTGGAAGAGTTTCTTTTAAAACATTCACAAAGCCAGTTTACAATACTTCTTTTTTATTGTGTAGGTTTTCATGAGACAACTTTGATGGATGTTATTACATGCATGCAATGTAATATTATTATTTGTATTATTTCTGTTTAAGATGTAATAAAATAAACCTCATTGAAATGCCTGGAACAGATCTTTGGAGATGAGGTGGGCTAAGAGTTGTGCAGCGACAATGCATTGCAGTTTCTTTGACAAGAAGGCAAGATTGAGATGGGCCACAGGGTCCTCAGACTAGCAGGTTGGTATTTTGGAGATCTTTTAGCCTGTTTACCTGAAAACCCTTACAGGTCTGCTAACCAGATGGAAAGATCCCGGCAGTGTAAACAGGTGGGCTTGTGCTGTGGCCCGAACCTGGAAGCACTGGGGCTAGCAGGCTAAATACTATTCTAATATTCTAAATACAGTCTCTATGGATGGAATTGCTCTGGTATCCAACAGCACCGTCAGAAATCTTGGAGTTCTCTTCGACCAGGATATGTCCTTCAACTCTCATATAAAGAAGACTTCAAGGACTGCCTTTTTTCATCTACGGAATATATCGAAAATCTTAGGACACACCGACCCCCTCTTTCACTTTCACTCTCACACTCTCACTCTCTCCTCCCACAATCATCCATGTTTTATTAATGTACATCACTAAGTAAGCTTCTTTCCGGGAGTTTTTTGTGCTTTCTCGCCTAGCAGGTCTCCGTGGATCATAGTTTCGTGCGGACCCCGGTTCTGACTCCTGGCTCTGCTGACACCTGCTGCTGCCATCATTACTTTAAATATGATTCATATTACTGTCATCAAAAACCAACATCTTTCTGCTCTCCCTCCCCACAGAAGCCTCTGTGGATGGTGGTTCTATCTGATGGAGGTTGTCCCTGCAGTGGTCCTGCCGTACACCTGTTCTGCTACTTGCAATTACTTGTATCATTTCAGTTAGAGAAATTGAATGTATTGTACATCTTTTACATTGTTGATTCTGTACACATGACATCCATTGCAGTCTGTCCATCCCGGGAGAGGGATCCCTCCTCTGACGTTCTTCCTAAGGTTTCTTCCCTTTTTTCCCCATTGAAGGGTTTTTTCATATTTTGGGGAGTTTTTCCTGTGCCGATGTGAGGGTTTCGGGACAGAGGATGTTGCATGTGTACAGACTGTAAAGCCCTCTGAGGCAAATTTGTAATTTGCGATTTTGGGCTATACAAAATAAAATGAATTGAATTGAATTAACTTAAGTTGAAAGCTTGCATGAGTTTTCTAAAGTTTTCCCCTGGTGAATACAACCAGAGAGCTAAAAACTCCTAAAAGCTTAAGAATTAAGAGACAGCAACATTGAGGCTGCCATCCACCGTCATCTTAAATTCGAGAACAATGCACACTGTACACACAAAGTCAAAAATCTGCTGTCAATGTCCCTTAGCAACCCAACAGACAACCAACTTTCATTATCTCAACATGTCTCAGTCTGAATAGGCTTGATTCTGTAATGACAGATCTTGCCCAGGTTTGGCAGCCATTAATGGGCCAGAACCTGTTTCAGTGATGGTTGCCAATACATTCAGCTGCCATGTCTCAACTAGAGTAGGTTGAGAGATTCTGCAGCCATAGACGGGCAGAACCTGTTTCATTGCTGATAGCCAGTAAACCCGACTGCCATGTTCCAACCAGTATAGGCCCGATTCTGTAATTCCAGATATGGTCCAGGTTTGGCAGTCATCAATGGGCCAGATCCCATTTTATTCCTCATTCCTCGTTGCTATAATGACAGATTCAGACCAGGTCCGGAAGCCATCAACGGGCCAGAACCTTAGTGGTGGTTGGCGATAAACCTGGTGGCTATGTCTGAGCCAGAATGTCTGTAGCAGCTACATCTGGGCCAGATATGGCATGAATGAAATGGCTCACATCTGGCCGCAGTGAGCAGGAACACTGTCGAGCTAGCCGACACTCAGCCGCAATACGGCTGAATCCGCTGGCTACCTGGGTTGCTTGCTGCACGGCTGTCTTTTTATCCAAACTGGAGGCGTGTCGACCACCATCAATCTGAATATGTCCCTGATTCAACCAATCTGTGAGGATAGTTTTGGACAGAGACCGTTCTAGATGGGTACAACTTATCATGTGTGCCTTGGGGTCAAATGTCATGGTGAGGCCAGGCCTCCTGCTGGTGTCAAGTGGAGGGGGGTGACTCCAAACTACTCATCCTGACACCCGCACTCAATCAACAATCCGGGACAGCATATCTACCTCGGCTCTTCACCCACTCACATTGTTTACGCTCACCTGGTAGACTGCGCTTGGCTGTTCACCTCGATAAGTGTCAGAGATTGATTCTTTATATCCCCTGACCCTGTATTTTTGTCCTTACAGCCATCCATTCCCTGACTCTCCCGCCTATCTGCCATTCCCCCCCCCCCCACACTTGAATTTCCCTGCCATTTCTCCACCTGCCTCCCTCTGTTGTGATCCGGAGAATAAATAAGTTTCCCACCATACCTCCTAGTCTGTCTGCATTTGGGTCTGACACAGCTCTATCAAGTGCCTTCCTACAGCGATTTCAGGCAATAACTTGTGTTCATAATTTATGTTAAGCCCCCAATGTCACAACAGCTGTGCCATACTTTGAAACTATGCTATTGTGCGTGATGGCCCCCGGCTGATTGGCAAATATGAATGGAACAGAAACATCAATGTGACTGATTAACAGATGTGCTTTCCCTACCAGGACATGTCAAATAGCCAAAGTGAAAAAGGCGGAAGGTTGATGCACGGAGATTCACTGGTTCTATCGGGGTTCCGCAGAGAAGCGTACTTGCAATACCTCACAACTTGCCCGCTGCGTCGGGCTGTTCTTATAGGGTTCTCTCTCGCAGGTGTTCAGAATTCCGGTGATTGGCTCCGCAGGACGCGTCCTTCGGCTCCCCCTTGCGGTCTCCTGCCATCACGCTGGGGTTGAGACCTCACAGCAACTGGTTAGACCATTATCATTTCCTTGCTAGGATTGTGATGAAACCTCAGGGGAGAATGTTAATTGTTAATTACTTGATTTGATGTGAAAAATGTTTAATCAATGTCGAATTGACTCTTTTTTTGGGCTGCGGTCAAAAAGTTTATTTTGTCCTTCATGGTAACTCCCTGAAATTAACCAAGTGGGAGCCATGAAATAAGCAGATCCAAGTATCTAATTGCTAAGGTACCTTCCTTTCTAATTTCTCAGAAGATTATGTTGTCACACAATTCCAATCGACAACATAATTTGCACAATAAACAACGATCATGACCAAACAAAGCAAATCAAGTCAGTTGCCATAACCTCACCATAAAACCACCTTCTTATAGTTGAAGAGTCCCCCTCGCTACGGTGATAAACAATATTGGTCAGGCTGTCCCTTCAGGAAACTCAGGGTAAGCTGCTGTAGAAATACCCTGAAAAAAAGATTTAGTCCATCCTGCCCGACACAGGTACTGTTAATAGCTGAATGTTAAATAGCTCGGCAGTGAAAGAAAAAGAAGAAATCTGTCACTATGACTGCTTAAAAATGAACCGAGTTGGAGGGATTCTGCAAACCGATTTTTATTACCAACAATCAGCTTCCCTGGAATTGTTGAGCATAAGAACTAGAATCTAATAGTTTAGAGTTTAGAGTTGAAATCACACTGTACAAAGTTGATTTAACTGTTACAGAGTCAATTGTACGAAAGAGCTGGAGTCATTATCTAGTGTCAAGATCAGATTCATATGCAACACTTAGTAGAGTTAAATAACCTCTTTGATAGGTTTGAAATGAAACTGTACAGTGTAACACTTCTGGGTTTGGGGTTTAAATCTACGTACAATGGCGTATGGTTTGGAGAGGGTGTGCGGGAAACCATGAGGTTCAAACCCTGGCTGCTCAATGTACCATTTCAAAGTGTCCCTGAGAAAGACACCTGATCCCTAATTGCATGGGTTAAAAATGAAAGTCACTTTGGATAATAGTGTATTTAACACAGAGCTGATTTATTTTTGACACTTATTCCCAGTTAAATTGTTTCATTTCGTTGAGTGTTGATTTAACACTGACAAGAATGGGACAATATAAACACCAGCTTAGAGTTTAAAATGAATCTCACGCTGGCTAGGTCAGCGCCTTTCATTTGAGCATGTATGTGTCAGGGTTCGTTGGTGCTGGTGCGGAGGACGGCAGGACTCAGACGCAGGGTCTACAGGTCTCCAACAACGTGCTCTTTATTCCAAAGACAAGCCAGGGCAGACGTGCACAAGCCACAGCAAGACTTAACACTCAACAATGAAGCGACAGGGGACAACAGGCACATAGGGCTTAAATACACTAGGGAGGTGCAGGTGATTGAAGCTAACCCAGTGACACAAGAGACATGAAACTACAAAATAAAACAGGAAGCAGAGCCAAACCGTGACAGTATGACTGTGTTTGAATGGTTAAATGAGACTAAATTGTAAAGCGAAAGAAATACTTGTGCTATCCATTCACAGTCACCATTCACCTTTTAGGAAAGAAGTGATTCAGATTGAATGATTTTGTCTTTTGTATCCGGTGCCCTTAATTTAAAATTCTTTCTCCACCAGTGTATGTCCCTGTATAATGATGATAACACTTTCTAAAGGTCACTAGCCGACTGTGCAGAGCTTGCAGAGCTTTCAGAGCCTTTTGAGGTGCATGACTCTTCATCCAGGCCTTTCAATCTGTGTGCCAGTCCCATAAAATGACTTGAATATGTTCGTGGCAACTTATAGACCCACCCATAAGAGAGTGTAAGAAGTGGAGAAAGGTAGAGATGCATTTCTTAGATAATTTAATGTCAATAGACCAAAGCTCTTAAATATAACTGTAATTATGTGTCAAGATCAGATTCATTTGCGACACTTAATTAACTATTTGATAGGTTTAAATGTAACTGGACAGTGTCACACTTATTGGTCTTGGGTTTAACTCTACATACTATGGCACAAAGATTGGAGAGGGTGTAGGAGGAGGCACAAGTTTGACGGTCCAAACCATGGCTGCTCCATGTCCCATGTCAAAGTGTCTCTGAGCAAGACACCTAATCCCTAATTGCTCCCTGGCTAAAATGTAAAAACCATGGGTTAAAAATGCAATGTAAGTTGCTTTGGATAAAAGCGTCAGCTAAATGACATGTAATGTAATTAACACAAAGCAGATTTATTTTTGACACTTATTCCAAGATAAATTGTTAACACTTTGTTGGGTGTTGATTTAACACTGACAATCTTGTGACAATCTTAAAATCTTAGAGTCAAATTAACTCTCTGAAATGTTGCTGTGTACTGCCACTGCCATATTTAGAATTAAGTAAAGACTATGCTGACTAAACAAAAAACCTCTGTAAGCCACCTAGTTGGGATGGTTTCTAAGAGACCGGTGGAAGGTTCAGACTTTGAGAAATTGTTGAAGCGAATTGGTTAAAGTCGATGGGAGGAAAAATAACAAATACATAACAGGGTTCACAGCTGCCTCTAAGGTTGCTATATTTGAGGATAGATCATTAATGGTTGCTGGCAGGAGATGATTAGTGTTCATTCGAATACTCTTAAGAGACGTTTATGAAGTCATTACTACTGAGGTCTATAGGAAAACAAGGCTCAACAGAGCTGGGACTTCTACAGTGCTTTTCCTGTTATCAGTGAGTAAGAGACTACTCTGGCATTGCACAGGGCTATCAGATAGACATAAAAGTAAAAACGTTTGTGTAGTGGAGAACATTCCGGTAGTACGAATTTAATTTTGATTAACACAAGAGTCTGCAGAGTTTTATCAAACCAATCATATTGTCGCTGTCAAACTTTAAAAAACTGTTCTCTCCTCTGCTGCATATTGTTTTTGCAGCTTAGATCTGGTGCAATCCTCCTACCCCCCCAGACACCTCTAGTCATTCTCCTAATAGCATTAGTGTAGTTACCTTCATCACCAACACCACCAGTGTCTGGATTTCAAGGGGAATTATGCATTCACCTTGGTCATCCAACGGCAAGACGGAATCCAATCGCATTAGATCTTGCTCAATTCATACAACCATGTTTAACAAATTATTGTTGATCTGATTATCTGACGATCATCTGATTATCTAAACTTTTAAATTCATACTACCGGAAGGTTCTCTACTACACAAAAGTTTCTGCTTTTATGTAAAACTAAACAGCCATCCAAGCAGACAGTTATTGTAATTTTATACAATCCCCTGTTTGCTTTCATATCAGCCCAAATAAACCATCTTGAACAGAGTTCATCTTGAGTAAATCAGACCGGAACAGCAAGGTGTGAAAGCACCCTAGATACATAATATCAACGACAAAGTTGCATTTCTCAAATCACAGGTGTGATCTCTTCATCATCTGATAAACTCTCTCCGCAGGCTACAGCAGAAAACTGAGATGCACCAATCTTGCCTGTGGAAAGAGAGGTAAACAAACATACACAACACAGATCAGACATTTTTCCTTATCGCTGTTTTGCAACATCAGCCTGATCTAATCTGATGCTAACCCCTAGTCAGATATCCCAACCAAGCTTTATTGATAAAAATCAGCCCAAAAGGTCTTATCCACACCGAGGTTATGTTTGAATGAGAAGTTAGAGTTTGGAATAGACCCAGTATTTATGGTGATTATCCATCCATCCAGATGAAGAAGACCTATGAGCAACACACTGATATCATTCCCACTGTTTGACAGCAGTTTTATAGCTTGCTCTCCCCAAGACCGTCGCATGAATGATGGTATATTTCATCATGTTGAGATATGTTCAAGGCTCATTGTGTTTAGGGTTACATGGCTTTCCACTGAAAAACTCACTGTCATAAAATTCACAAGGATATCTACAGAAATGTAGATTAAAATGTTAATATCTTATGAGCTTGTGTAAACCAAAGTTCTAATTTCATAACCATCATAACCAAATTCCAAATAGTAAAGAACCCAATGACATGAAGACGAGGAAAAAAAAAATGCTGATTTTTTGTTTTCAGTACTTGCACGCAGCACTATACACACACATGTTGAAGTGCTGACTTTTACCAGTAACATACAGATAAATTGATCATATTTAAAAGCAGTCCAGTACTGCTTTCCAGTAAAAAGCCATGACAAATGCAACATTGGTTTCCACCAATCCAACTTGTTTTGTTTTCCAACCTTTACCTTTTCTTCAGAAGATATCTCTGAGATTACAGCCATAAGTAAAATGAGCCTACACCACAAACTTCGAACAAAATTAAGCAACATGATGAATTGAGTAGATGGACACAAGCCTGATTCAGATTTGTGTTTTAGGAAACAGTTGCTTAAAATTCCCATAACACTCGCTTATTCTGTGATGTGACAATTGCTGCTGAAAGGGCACAGCAAAGCAGTGTCATGTTGAGCCGTAATGAATGTACTTGCTTTGCGGGGAGATGAGGCATAACAAGCTCAGAAATTAGCACACTTTGCTCAAAACAAAGTACTTATTGTGCCGTGCACCACTAGCCAGCCACCTGTCAGTATAAACATCTGGCCATTCCACTGTTTCAAACAAAGGATTGACGATTTGTATTCATTCAATGTCCTCACAATACCTGGGAAATTACATAAAAGGGACTGAACAGATGAGCATAAATCTGTCTGGTTTAGTGGAAAAAACATTTTTTTTTAAATAAATGATTAATTAAATATTAATACAAACACTTATGCAGTACTAACACACAGCGGCTTTTGAAGTCAGCAGGACATCTTATTGCAGAGGAAAGACATTGGAAAAACTCATTTCAAATGAACTCCCTGATAACAAAGGTATTCTTCAGTTATCGATTAGGTAACGCTCTAAAAACTTCTCCTCTGTCATCCGTTCAACTGTCACATGACGTGCCGTACCTGCACATGCCGTCTTATTCTGTTAGAAAGTGAAATTTCCCAACACTGATTTTAAAGCAGTGTTAGCTGTAGTGTATCATGTTTTGGTAATTTAAGAGTAATTAACTTATTACACCAAGTAGTAAGTATAAGCAATTCTGTTTTTGATGGTGGTCTAAACTTTGTAATTATTTCCTTTGCCTTTTGGCTTGCTTGTTCCAAAATAATCTGGAAGTGTAAATTGTGTGCCGCTTCTTTCACCTCCAGAAAACAGTTATTTAGACATTATAGGCTGCAGCACAGCCACTATTCAACAATCAATCCTCTTCCATGCCTCTACACTAATTGCATTTGCACATTTCAGACACTTAATGCATTGGGTACTCATTTGTCAAGATAGCATTCAGCATAACCAGTTGTACAGAGCAGAGTCAGGGGCCTGTGTTATTCAAATGTCCTCTAGGCACATTTCAGCAACCCATTTCTAGTTCAGCCGTTTTCAGTCATCTGAGAAAGCATTTGAAAAATCATGAAACAGTTACGTTAGCACTGACACATGGGTAACATACAGTGTTAGGCATGATGTTCAGGCACAAATGATACCATTTCACAGTAAGTTTGAATGCTTGCAGATATTCCGAAGCAGATGTCTGTGAGCTTGACCGGTCCGCTGGATTACTGAGGCTACAGTCAAAGCCTCTTCTGCATTGTCCCCATCGGGTTGTGCATCTTGAAGAGATGAACAGAGAAAAAACTCACAATTTGGTTCTTCTTCCAGTTTTATTTTGTAGTTTCATGTCTCTTGTGTCCCTGGGTTAGCTTCACTTCCTGCCTTGTCCTGCGATTGCCTGATTGTTTCCACCTGTGTCCAAACACCGGCACCTCCCTAGTGTATTTAAGCCCTCTGTGCCTGTGCCTCTCTCTCTCTCTCACTCACAAATACAGTTAAATATAATGATCACATATGATGTGCTGTCAAACTCTAGAATTACAGTTGCGTAATTGCACTGCTGCCATTTAGGTAAAAACCAGACAAATTACACATTTAACTGGCTCATTGACATGAGTGCGTGCCCAGCCGTTTCAAGTTTGCACTGAGGATGCCTCCATCACCTGACTCGGGTGCATCATACTGGAAAGGGATTTTACATGTATGGACATGGTAAAGGGACGTTACAGTGAACTGCACAGGCTGTATTGAAAGAAATTAAGCAATTACCGGAGGTAGTGTTAATGTTTGAGTGTAATCAATCAATAAATTGGTCAAGTGAACAAGGACTCATACATAGACCGGGTTGGCCAACAAACGAATTCTTTCAGTTTCCTTTCGCTACCAGTGCTGAGCCTATGCAGGTCACGTGAAAAACGATCCAAAGACCCTTACTCGGCCGACGAACGAATCGTTGATCCGAAGACACGGTCGGGAGGCGATTCGTTCGTCTGCACTGGTAGCTAGAGGAAACTGAAAGGATTCGGCGTTTCCCAACTCCCAACTTGGGTCCTCGCTAATGTGCCAATAAAATACAGATCAGCATTACATGCTGTACAGCTAGCAATACTAGTAAAAGTGACAGATCATAAGTATGGATATGCAGCTGTACTTGCTCCATAGCAAAAATGTTATTAAATTGACTACGAAAACTTTTAGTCTTAATATTATAACATAAAGAATTAAACAATAACATTTAAGAACGAACAGCTAAATAACTGCAAATAAATAGTCCCCACATGGATGGAGGTGATCCAACCTATTTTAGTGACGTTTTGATTGCGCAATTGCAAGAGAGCCCATGGCCAAGTGGTTAGCTATAAGCCTTCTTTTTTTAACTGCGTTTCCGGCTGATATAACAAACAAAGGAAGCCAGTTTACTCTCCTTGGTGAGGTTAATGACTTAACTTTCACACTTTAGAGGTTCAACTTTCACACTTTAGAGGTTCACTAATATCTTACTAAGGCTCTAACGGTTTTATATATAGTTTATACAGAATACAGAAATGGATCAAAGTGAGCCCAGGTAGACAACCTGAATTGACAATCCATTGACAACATTGCTGGAATCTCCTCTGGGGACAACATTTAAGAATGAAAGCATGAAAGCCAGTGGCCTAGGGCAGTGGTTCTCAACTGGTGGGTCGCGGGCCGTTGCATGGGAAAATAAAAATAAAATAAAAAAATAAAAAAAACTCATGTGATTTTATTTTGAAGGGACTTTTTCTAATGCAGCGGAGTGTCGTTTTTTTTGCTGGCTCGTAAAGACAACTGCTAGCACCCTAACCGCTAGCTCCCTCCCCCCCCGTCGACGTCGACACCGCTAGCACCCCCCGTTGACCGATCGATTTGGGTCGCGGCTTGTCATTAAGGGGTGATGGTGGGTCCTGGAGCCAGATCAGTTGAGAACCACTGGTCTACAGGTCTCGTCATTTTCATGCCATGTTATTCACGGGTCATGTTATCGTTTCTTGTAAGATCTTTGCTTTTTTTTCCCTCCTTTTTCGGTTGGAGTGATTTTGATTTTTGTTTTTTGACTATTAAAGTCCTTTTATTTTTGGAACACTCCGCATCGGAGTCCTCCCTCCTTGCCCACGCACCCCTGACACTACTGCTATCAATACTTTAACTACCCCCCTTTACTCTTAATCACTCACTCACTGTGTCTCTCTTTATTTATACCCCCTCTCTTGCTTTCCTTCTCTATCCTTTCATCCCTTTCTCTCCCCCCCCTACCTACCCATCTCATAATTTCAAAAGAAAACCCCCATGGAGTAAATTCTTACTGTAATGTTTGAGGCCTATCAATTAATAACTTCTTGGTTTGAATAACAAACAGTCTGTGTCCCAACTCCCCCTCACACAATTCCATTATTTCAAAATGAAAGTCTCAATGAGTAGCTACCTTAACCTTGAAGCTCAGAAGGAAGTTGTTTTGTTGAAATACTAGTACATCTACTACTACTACAAAAAATACATTTTTTATTCTTCTCAGTTTTTGTCGGCTTTCAGGTTCTGTCTTTTCTGTATTTTCAGCAGTTTATTGAAATTCGTATTAAGCTTCTGATATGTATGTTTTCTGACATGTATATATAATTCATCAATTCTTTGTATTTCATTTAAGCTTTTGTCATCCATCTATTTTCAGCAAATCTATTGAAATTCATTTCAGCTTCTCCAATTTCTGTATTTAACAACCTGTTTCAGCATTTCTGATCTCTGTATTTTCAACAATGTTTTAAAATAATTTAATATATTTATAAGCAATTTGCACATATTTATTTGCAATTTGAAATTAATTTCAGCTTTTAGCATTTCAACGCATTTTCTGAAGGAAATGCATTTTCTAGTTTGTGTTGATCTGCTGCAATGAGCTTATGCATGCTCTACTCAAAATTGCTTTTCCCACTGCAGCAAAATTGGCCACTGAATTGAAATGGAGTGCTTTGTGTATTGATATTGGACCCCCTTCCTCTTTTAAATTAAGTTAACTTTGCTGTTTGCGGTTCGCTCCATGATATCACATGTTCATCTGGCCAGTCACGAAAAGCAATCTATTAGTTTTGTGTATATTGACACAAATTGTCTGTTTTCTTTTAATGCCGCTTGGGACAAAAACAATATTGGAAAGTCTATTATTAGCCATTTTTATGGTAGAAATTTACACTCGTCTGCATGACTATGCATTGTGACGCTGTGTTAAATCTCGATAAAAAACAATTATATTGGGAGGGTCGTGTGTTGGAAGGATTTAACAAAGCAGAGAGATTGGTGTTTGGCCGCATGTCCAAAAGGGTTTAATGACCTAAATCTAAGGGTACAAAATGATTATTAGCCCAACCATGGTGTTTGTCTCGGACCTTACGAAGTGATGTATTTGACTGAATCTAACGTTGAAAAACCTCATGGCTTGGCTTTTGCTGATGCATCAGGTGCAGGTGCATCATAAGAAGTATTCAGCAATAAAAACTCTCACAAGTAAGGGAGTTGATACCAACAATTTATCGCAGCATTTGGCCAAGAAGAGGACCATAAACGTGCAGAAACGCTCAGCTTTCCGAGTGTTTGTCGAGCAGCCTTAGGGGTACGAGAATAAGAACAGACTGAAAGATAATAGTTCAGCTAAATGTTTAGCTGGGACTGTGTCTTCAAAACGTAGGATGTTTTGTAGATTCTGCGGCTGAAGCTGCAGCCAGTCAACATTTCACAATAATCTCTTCTGGTGATAATGTACCTCAATATTTTTTCTATCTGTCACATAAAACGCTGGGTTCTGTTTAATGAGACGTAGATACCTCAGCTCCACGTCAAAGCGAAAACACGCCCTTCATATTCTCCTCTATCATTTTTTTTTTTTTATAATGCACTCTGTTTTTGAAAAAAGTTATTCAATCCGCTTCTAACTGTCAAAAGAAAACGTCTTTTGCATTTTAAAAGGGATGTTCTGTGCTCTTCAGTTTCGAGAGCTGATGAGGCTTTTAAGGGATCACTGTACATCACCCGACAGCTTTATTGGGGAGAGGGATGAGACCCTGCTCCCTACCTTGGACCACATAAAAGCATAAGGTTAATTTACAAATTAGTGGATGTTTGTGTAAAGGAGGACAGAAGTGATTGAATTGAAGATGTTCTGAAACAAGGTCATGGAAAGATTTAAATCAATCAGCGCTTGCTACTTTAGAAAATCTGATAGAGACAGTCGACGAATGCATTAGGACCAAGATATGTTCTGGATTTGGGAGTCACTGTTTGTGTCCGCCGTTTTAACCGAATCCCTCTGGCACACACGCTGCCAGGGGGATTTTGTTCAGTATTTAGGCTGTGACTCGCTTTGAACCCGGGACATTTTTATGACATTGATTCTCAGCTTGGAGAGAAGCTTTTCATAATACAAAAGGTTTAATTGGTTTGTGAGTTTCAGAATGCTACTGTCTGCGATTATTGGTTACATAAAAGAAACTCTTTTTACTGGGCCAGGGAAATGTCCCGCTTTAAGAATTAAACCTCTTTGCAAAATTGAAATTCTTGTGGTGGTTATTTTAAGCAGCGCTGATGTTGAAGGCTGTAAAGACTGACGTAGCATTCTGCTGTAATTGCAGGGATTCCGGGCGAGTCCTATATTGCTGTGAGGAATGTAATGATGTGTCCAAAAAAAGTATTTTATCTTCGTCTAAAGAAAAACTCACCTCATCGTTTATTTTATACAGGTGTTCACCATGGCAAAATGAAAAAAAAGGTATCTAGTGCTAGACAGGAGGCAAGGGGCCGTTGGTTTTCCACCTCTGGATGGATTTTGTTGCATCTTGTCTGATCTCATCCGAAGATGTTAAACAGTTTTAAATAACGCAATCAATCACAGGTTCAATTATTGTTTCAACAGGCATCACAAAACAAACAAATCTTTTCGTTTCATATCGTTTTAATCAAGGAGAGACTTTGGAAATCAGTCACCCAACGTGTATCACCAGCATCAAAATCCCTTGATGATGAATTTGTTGACATGCCGACCAGATTTTAATAGGTGTCCTGTGGGGCTGGGGGGCAGCTGGGGTTTTCGATCCACCCCTAAGGGCAAGATCTTTGTTGAATGCTTTCAAAACTCTCGTGCAGTCTGAAAATCAGCATGCACCTAGCATGCAACACAAACAGTAGCGAACAAAGCTGCTGCATGGAACAGGAAGTGCTGCACTGCTTTGTGAACAAATGCCGTGAGCTTGAAACAAACGGATACGATAAGATAGTTAAACCAATTGCCCACAATGGAAAAACCCTATTGTAAGTGCTGCAATGTCATTGCCTTATTGCAGCGGTAACTCCATCAGGACTGATGATGGGCTCCAAATATACATGACGATCAAACAGAAAATAAGGGAGTCCCACATTGACAATATGAGCACATGCAATGGGTATTTTACTCTGAAATAAAATTAAAAGAAATGTTGTTACGCCAACTATATAAATCTGTCTCCATGTTGCAATATGAATATCTACATTGGAGAATGAACAAACAAACATCTCTCGCCCATGTGGCTTCTCATCAGGGGAAGAAATATTCAAAATAATATTTGTGATTGTTCTCGTCTGTTGACCAAATAAAAACTATTTGGTCAACAGACGAGAACAATCATGGTCAATGTTGCAGCAGACCAACATTACCTGAGACCTTCTGCAGTACTGTCAACGTCTAGCTTCTTCTTCCTGTGCTGACAAGAGTCATACTTAACTGGGACAGGTCACATTACGCTTTTAAACCAACCAATTTAAATCTAGTCTTGATCTGACCCTTTCATTAGCAAGTTTGACTAATGGTTCCCTATGAGAGCGCTACACAATAATGCTGCTATTATGAAAACTTGCCAATCATAAACCCTCCAAAAATGTCCACCAAACTTGGTCATCATCAATAAACTAAAGAGGTTCTGCAAAGAGGCAACAGCCAAACAAGACACCAATACTCATACAGTATACTCAGACATGCTTAAAGAAATGCAATTGTGTGTGTCATAAGTTGTGTGTGTCATAAGATCTTGCCCGAATACTTGAATAAACCTCACCAAGCAATATGCTTGCCTATGCCAGTGTGACAAATGCAAATATTGACGCAGCATGTGAGTTATTCACTTGTCAATAATGTAGGAATGTAAATATGGTGATTGTTCTGTTAAGGTCTGTGTGGTAAATGCTTGTAATAAAGATTCTAGTAAATACGTTTACTGAGGAAACACCACAAGATCACTCTTGTGATTATTTCTCCCCATTGCAGGGGCGTAACACCAGCAGCTGGGTTGCTGCGAGGCACAGCAGTGAGTGTAATTATAGATCTCTTAAATGTTAGCAACTCCCCGCGTTGTTGCTGGCTACAGAGTATCACATGATTCCCATGGCGGAAGTAACAAAAATTAGGTATGGGGAAAATGTGTTTTACCATATTGCAATGCACCTTATCTGTATGAGTGTAAAGAAATGTTTGTCGTGTTACGATTAAACTGAACCAAAAATCTTAATATAGCACTCTGGTACAAAGGAAAATTCAAAATCTATCATGCTGCTGTTTTAAAGGCAGTTTCGCTCCCTCAATACATCAGCAGTGGCCGGGGACGGTTGGGGATGACAACCTGCTGACAAATAGAAGATGTATCGCACACGTTTCCAATTTGTCTTTTGTTCTCTGTATGACTATGAGCTCTATTGTGTGTGTGTGTGTGTGTGTGTCAGTTCTCCTAGCAATCACTGACTTCAACAACACCATGACAAGAAAAAGAGGAAAAAGCTGAAGGGTTCATGAAGGACTGAGTGCATGTAGCGTTAAAATGTCCTGCCCCCGGATTTATTCCAGAAATGCTTCAGCCATGTCTCATTTACACCAGCAATTAGCATGCATCACTGCTATCAACCATGAAATCCAATTGCTCTTCCTGAACAAAAGGCAAATAACCGCCTCCAGTGCAACACACATCTCTCATGTTTGCTGCAAACATTGTTTACTGTCTTCGGTCTTTTGCAGAGATGTTGTAATCACAGAAAGGAAGGAACATATTGTGCCGCTTTCCTTACATTTTTTTTTAGATTAAATTAGATTCCACTTTATTGTCATTGCACACAGAGTACAGGTACTAAGACAACAAAATGCAGTTTAGCATCTAACCAGAAAGAGCAAGAAAGTTGATACAGTGCAGAGTATATATATGCAATCAATGCTGTAGTGGTAAAATTAGAGGTGGGTAAACTATGAATTTTGTGATCATACAGTCCTCAACGCGATGCACAGGTATGCCAAGCAATGCGACACAAAGTGTTGCGACTCTGTACGGCTGTCCTGGCTATATTGCATTATGTTATATAGTAAAGTCGTATACAATCAATGACAGTGATTAAATGTGTTTGTAATTTATTAAAATTTCTAAAGAAAAGTATGTGAATGGCAAAAGGGTGCGGTGCGGGCAGGCAGGGAGGCCTCAGACGCAAACGGCTGACGGGGTGGCGCTGGTGATCCAACCAGCGAACCGTACGGCTGGCCGTACTGGACGGGCCACTGGACACCGGCGGCGGGCCGCACCGGACGCCCTGGCCCAGAGTTTGACACATGTGCTCTAGAGCAGTGGTTCTCAACTGGTGGGTCATGTGATTTTATTTTGAAGGGACTTTTTGTAATGCAGTGGAGTGTCGTTTTATTTGCCGGCTCGTCCGTCCATGTTTGGCGCCGCAAGACAACCGCTAACACCCCCCCGTCGACCGCTAGCACCCCAGCACCCCCCCCCCCCCTGTTGACTGAACGATTTGGGTCGCGGCATGCCATTAAGGGGCGACGGTGGGTCCCGGAGCCAGACCAGTTGAGAACCACTGCTCTAGAGGCCAGTTTGTTGGATGAAGAACTTTAAAGTGTTCTAGCAATTTACTGTACTTGGCTTTGTTTTCAACACTCTGTTCACCACAGGTTGATCTAAGCAACAATCTGTCCTCCAGGTACTCAATGAGCGAGTGAAGGAACTGTGAGTTTATCTGCCTTGCCCTTGGGGGCTTCTTAGGTGAATTCCATTAAACTCATGTTTTTCTGCCACTTGAAGGCCCTCCTGCCTTCTGTTACCTGGACAGGTAACAATGCAAATTGTTTGTCTCATTAATGTTTCTGCTCTTTCTTGCAGGTTTAGAGAAAGATGGGAGAACTCTAAATCACATATGGAGTTCCTCTTGCTCCATTTTGGTCATAAGACCCCAGAACATGGCCTTGTCATTTTCATCTCTTGTGATATCCACTGAAGAAGCACTGAAGTGGTAATACAGGGCCTTTTAGGAATTCCATACAGCTTTTTACAGTTCTGAAACTGCTGGCTGCCCATCTGGCATCAAGGACCCTCCCAATCTTTGCATATGCATGCTCAGCCAGTTCCTGGCAGTTTTTTGGCGACCTGTGGGACCGTGTGTAATTTTTGTCTAAACAAAGGCTTGAAATGATTGATATTATTAGTGTGCTTGACGGTTTCCAACAGCCAATTCCAGCCTATGGTTTAGGCCAGTGGTTCTCAACTGATCTGGCTCCGGGACCCACCATCACCCCATAATGACGACCGCGACCCAAATCGAGGAACATTCTCAACATCTCAAATTTATTCAAAATCAAGTTCATAAGCTGAATTTCATATTTTATATTCAGGATGTTTAATTATCCTAAAAATCCACTGTCTCGCTCCATATCAGAATGATTTGACGCAACCTGGCACACGCTGCTGAAAACATGGACGAACAGCCGGCAAAAGAAACGACACTCCGCTGCATTAAAAAAGTCCCTTCAAAATAAAATCACATTCAAAATGGGAATCACTGGTTTAGGCAGTGCCACACAATGAAATGTGGATACAGGAGTTGTAGACTGTAGTTGTGCAGCTACCCCTAACTTCCTGCCCAGTGTGGGACTTGCTCCATCGATGGCAAACGCAATGATTATCTTTGATGAAATCTTCATCCATCTTTGATGTTACGTGTTACCCATTCATTTGAGAGACACATTTCTTATCACATTTTTGCAAATTTTGCATCCAAGATATTCGCCACTAACAATACACGGGTTAGCTTTTTTGAACTGTGTGTGTCCTGATATTTTTCTGTCCAGATATTTCTCCTATTTCTCCTCTCACTGTGTCTTCAGGCTCACATTCTTCTTCTCTGTATTTTCAGATTTTAATTCAGTTTCTCCATCTCTCCTGTCCCTGTTTCTTTCATCTATTTCATCCTTCTCTTTCTCCCCTTTCTCTGTTTCTTCATTCTCTGTTGGTCTTCTTTCATTTTCCTCATCTTTCCTCTTCTTCACTCTTTAGTTCTCCACTGTCATGATTCTGTTCTCTCACCAGCCTCCTCACTCTTTCTACTCTCTCTATTCTACGTCCTGGTGTTTCTCCTCTTTCTGTGCTCTCTGCATCATTGCCTGTCCCATCAATGCATGAAAAAATATGTTAAATTCAAGAGTTGTGGGGCTGAGAACACCAGTTATGCAGCCTGTCAATTACACTGACAACATAAGTTATAAGTTTCGAATTGAGAACTGTCTTGTTTTCAAATAATCTGTTTCCAGTGTATTTCTCTTACAGGGTATTCTACACCTTTCAAATAACGTATTGATTAAGTATATAGGCCTATTTTGATGGATCTAGGCAGGCTGGCTTGCTACCTGCATCATCGTATTGGAAAGCACATTATTAATAGCTTTTGTTCCTGTCTTAATGCAATGTTGTGTGAACCAGAACAACGTTGAAAAAGTGAATTGATCTTCTTCAGTCTTACTTTGTACTTGAGCCTTTTGCGGGCATCTGTGGGAGTGGTAGTACTCAATGGTCTCTTCAAAAATCACCTGATACCCATGGCTAATTAACCCATTCCGAACAGGTAGGCAGGCAGGCGAATCCACAACTGGATGGATCCTGATTGGAGGGTCACAGACCATACAGCGCAGATGAAAATGATTCAGACTAGAGCCTCCTCATGAGTCCTGCTGGTGGGAGGAGTCGCAGTGGCTCGGGCCAACACACCTGCTCCTCATCACAATCAACAGGATGAAGAGGAGGACCCGACATCTCATCCCTGCCGGATCGTTATGTCACAATTGTGCGTCGATAGGATACCTACCTGAATGGTTTCGCCGACCTGGCCGTTGCCTTTTTCTTGTTTCGGATGCAGTTTTGTTCTGTCCACAGGATCACCACCACTTCCCTTAGGTGTTTTAAAATGACACCAAATGATATTGGTATTGATATATGGTCTAGAAGCAGTAGCCACCTGTCATTCTCAAAGACGCCATGTCCTAAAGCAAATCCCGATTACCGGTCTGTTTTACTATAAATGGGACCACCGACTACTAAATTAACATCCTGAGCGATAAAGACAAATAAGCTCACAATGTTTACTGATGGCCATTTACAAAGAATGTTAAAACTCAGCTTTGGCTTCACTTTACAGAACTGGATATTGCCGCCCATTACAAACATCGGGGCTATCCCTTTTTGCACATCCTAACACGCACACACACGTACATGGCAGTGTTCCCACCGAGGCCGCTGGGTACTGTCCCACGTTGTTCATTATCTTGAAGGATCATAATTATTCTCCCTGTGGCCACACTCAGCAGATGAGTATGTGTTTAACGGACTGAATGACAAAGGTTTGTAAAATTCCCACAATTCATTACACCTCTCATTGCAACTTGGGTTTTGTGGGTGAAAAACTAGTCTCTTTTGTTTCAGGCCCTTAAAGTGCTCTCTGCTCCCCCAGCACCTATTGGAAAAGTCTGCTCGGTGGGCTTCACACCTCTAAAAACGGTCCTTCATTCAAGACACACAATTCACTTTTACTGCATCAGCACTATGTGATGTTGTATAAATCATTCTGGGGAGCACTGAGGTATTGTACAGGTACTGGGGTCATTCATGATGGCTAACAAACGCTCCTATTCATCTCTTTTCCCCTGTCCGTTTCCGTCCTATGTCTTTTATCTCGACCTCTTTTTTCTGTAATGGAAACACTTTTGGGATAAATATTTGTGTTCTCCTTGTTTTACTGAGCAGAAACAAGTTCTGCTGCCTTAGCTCTAAGCAACGTGGCGTGTAGATCAGGGTTTACAGCAGGAGGAGGCTCACTGGGGGGGTGGCGGCGCGGTTCGGCCGGCGAGGGGGTGGTGCTGACGGTATGCCAAAGTCGCCCGTACCCCGCCCCCACCCCTTCGGAACGGAATTCGGCCACATGGTGGAATCAAAATTGTTTTATACCAGCTTTAGCACCTTTAGCACTAAAATGAGCTGCGCATGTGTAAACCAGTCAATTGAAAAATTGTACCATATGACTACAGTTAATTAATAGATTTAAAGACATGCTTGATATGTAATATTCAATATTTATCGAAACATGCCATGGCCGATTGACAGGCCTAATTCTATACTGTGAAAAAAATGATTTTGAATACTGTTGTCATTAATGAAACCTGGCTCCCATGTATACTCAAGTTTGTCTTTCCCCAAAATTCTATTAGCATTTTTCCGGTTATAGAATTCTTTGATGTGACAGACCCTTTATAAGAATTGACCGCCGGATATCCACTCAACTGCCAGCATCCTAGCGCCGTAAACCTAGCAACACTTGGCTTGAATGATTGCTTTACAGAAAGAATTGTGTAGACCTTTGAAACTTTGCCAAATTCCCACGTGAATATTTTTTCTTCTTTTTGCAAAAGCATATAGGGAGAGTCCCGACGAGACTAGAAGCGAGAACAGTTCAATAATTGGCTGACATCACAAATTTAGAAAGACATTAGAGCTGCTCAGCCATTTCTTCAAGTATTCCAGGGTTTGAGTGACTTGCTTGACAGTAGCTCCGCTGCCATAAAGAACCTTTTCTAAATGAACAATAAAAGGCACCTAAATTCTGTAGGAAATATTCTATTGGCCTGAAACAAGGCAATAAAACACCCTTACCAGAATGTATCTGGTTTAACAACCCAAGGAGAATTGCCTGTAGCTGAAAATTATGTTTCTGGCTTACTCCAAAAAGCATCATTAAAAAATGGCAAAAATAACATTGAATGGGAGGCAATGCCTCTTATTATTTCACTAGCAGACCACTGGTTGGGGATTAGATTTGTGTGTGTTCATGGCTGGCTTTATGAGAAGCAAAAATAATTACAGCTGTAATGGTTTTTGCTGGGAATACGCACTGTGGGGCAGTTATGAAAAACGGTGTTTTGTTCTTTTCAGCCATGCCAGTGTTGTCTTACTTTCATGCATTTATCAGTTTTATGTAGAATATTCTACCACGAAAGTTTTTCTAATAAATGCTTTTCCCTGATTTGGTTTGCAAGATTAAATTGCTTCCTCTACACAGTCACCCTTCTATATATGCTCCCTGGAGAGAAAAAGAAAATATTAATTTGCCGCAGCCATCATTAATTTAATTATTTCACGTTATAGTAATTGGAAGGCTAAGTCGCCTAATTTATTCGCTCCACCACGCACATTTTACCCTCAAATGTCAGGTACTGAGGTAAAGCAAACACCTTGTCACTGCGGAAACTTTTCTTTCTTTATTTTTACATTTGTTACTGAGCTAATTGGAGTGACCCGGTGTGACTTTCACACTTGTAGATGGGAGCCAAGATACATTTACTGGATGTCAAAAACAACCAATTGAAAAACATTACTTGTCGTATAGCTCAAGGAAGAGAAAAGATGACACAATCGGGGTGTATGATCCGAAACATGCTGTGTGAAAGAATAGACAACCCAGTCTCACAGCAAAATGTGTAATAGCTACGTTGGTCGACAAGGGAAAATGTAGTATTGTTACAATTTGCCCCCAAAAAGTGTAACAATATTACGTTTTTTTGGCCTATTCATTTACATTGCCTTGCAACTAGGTCACGTGACTATCAAGTTTCCGTCAGCTAAAAAAAGAAAATGGCGGACTGACGGCTTATTATCCGTGAAAAACACAATAATATAAGAAAGCATCAGCATTTGTATGCATTTTGATGGCATTTTTAGCGAGAAGTATGCGTTATACATTCTCTGATAGAAGATTATGAAAATATAAGACCTTCCGTTTATTAGTTCCTACAAAGCTTTTAGTGTCTCTTTAGGAAAGCGTGGGAATGCAACGCTTTTGGCTGCGGTGATTTTTGAAAAAAACACTTGTTACGGTAAACTTGCCATGGACGCTGGTGCTCTATCCCACGTGGGTCTGGCTCGATTCCATTGGCTCTAACGATTCCATAGAGAGGCGGGACTTAGAATTTTGTCGGGAAACGGCTAAGATGTGAAAACTGCATGTCCGCCCTGTGCGTGAAGTGGCCGTGAGAACTCCACTAAAGCCTCTCTGTATTTGTTCTGCTTTACTCAATCAAAGTAAAACCTTTACATATATACTGTCCACACACTAGGCTAGAATAACGGAGACTTCGTCCTTGGGGAGTAAAGCCCCAGTAAGTAGTTCTTTTGTGTGCCATATAGATATTTTTACATCTAAGCACACTCACCTGTGTTCCCTTTTATCATGACAACAAGAATTTTCAAGATAAACCTTTTGCTTTCATAAATATGACAGTTTTAGTTTGTAAATGCAATTTCGAGCATGAGGCCTAAAAGGATAAACCAGATCCAAGCTGGGTAACACTCTATTGACACTTGATCCTAGTTCAGGTTGGCCTCCTCTATAACCATGTACATTTCTATCAAATATTACTTTGTACATTTCGAGATAATTGAAGCCGAAGTCAGAAAAAATGCCCGTGTATATTTCCATAAACCTTTACTGTACAGTTTGAAATAAGAGAAAGTCAGCTCAATTGGTCCTTTGTCCCCTTCAGTGCAGACCACGGGATGTACGGTCTGGGGGCCCCTTTGGGGCCATTTTTCCTCCTCGGTCGGATGTAGCTGCCGTTGGACTTTTGTTCTTGTACTGACAGTGTTAGGCGTGCCTCGAGCAGACTCATCATCAAACACGACAACTTTCAGAAGGATTTATCTTGCTGTTGCTCAGGGCACACGCCCATCAATTACAAATCGACCTGTAGTCTGAGCGCTAAAGACTCCGAAGACTTATCATGTGTTGTTTATTAATCTTTTCTGATGTCTTTCTCCTAATTGCCAATGATTTGTTGCCTTATGCAATTGTGTTGCAGCTATATTGTAAGCTCATGAGTTATTTTAAAATTTTCCCTAAAACAACTAAAACGGTCACCTGAACTTATCTTTCTTCATGTCCCGTAAATCAGTGTTTCTCAACTGGTGGGTCGCGGACCCGTTTGTAGTGGGTCGCGGGCCTTTGCATGGGAAAAATAAAAAAATGTCATCCTGTGCTTTTATTTTGAAGGGACAGCGGAGTGTCGTTTTTTTTTTCCGGCTCGTCTGTCCATGTTTTCAGTCAGCGCGGCAATTAGAACGCGAAAGCACCCCCCGTCAACACCGCTAGCACCACCCCACCCCCCCCGTCGGCAACAACACCGCTAGCACGCACCCCCCCCTCCCGTTGACAGATCGATTTGGGGCGCAGCTTGTCATTAAGGGGTGATGGGTGGGTCCCGGAGCCAGACCAGTTGAGAACCACTGCCGTAAATGGACAATCCGTGTCTCTGGCCATGAAACCAATAGAATTTCACAATTACTTTACAATAACTAAAACAAATGAATACATGTCATAATAAAGACCCAAAAAATGTCAATACTACACCGTCGAGGCCTCCTACATCCGTATAGAAAAGTTTCAAGATACAATTTCAGACATTTAAACACAGCATGAGCTCCTTCTGATAAATATGAGTAGAAATATGGTCAGAATGTGTTTTCTATGTCAATGTTCTTTTTTCTCTACAATGCCCGGACTGCATGGTGGTAGACAGTTGGGGATACAAATGGTGAGATGGAAATAGTCTGTTAACAATAACAAAACTTGATACAAGGCCTCTCTGTTGGATGATGAGTGTGTTAAGCATCATCCATTGACAAAAAACAAGCATCATAAGGACGCAACACAGAAATCAGGTCTGGTAGAGGAAGTGCATATCCAAAGAAACCCATGTGTGGGAATAATCTTAGTTCAACATGCATTTCTTTGATCTGATGCTTTTGAAGCGATACAACAGCTGTGGAGAAGGATATGAAGCAATGCATAAAGACAAGGGGTTATTTAAAATGAATTGTGGGAAAAACAACATTCTACTTAATGGTTCTTGTTGCTCATAAACATCACTTAGTCAAGCTGATGTAATTTCCTGCCAAATGCTTCTTTTTTTCTTCCCTTTTCTCCTGCAGCGTTTGACAAAAAATTAAAAAGAACGCATTGGCACCAAGCTCATACGTTTAACTTTCTTCCATACTGCAAATAAATTATGGTTTAATCAGATACGACATTTACAATCTCATTAGAACAGTTATAATTCTTTAACCCTTAGATCTGGAGACATGGAGAAATCTATAATGTAGCAGAAACACAACCTGTCTCACAGTCATGCCCATCAGTGTGAGAGTAAACATTTAGCCATTTTATTCAAACCATTTCATTGGGAGGTCAAATCGGAAGTGATCAAAGCCACTTTTCTCATCTGAATACTCACTAGTTATTTTAAAGCATTTGTATTGTTTCCCTGGTCTATAACTTTGTTTCCTCGTCTCGAGGTAAACAGTTGTTTCAATTACAGTTACTTGCACATCTGTTCCCCAGCTAGTCACTACCTGTCCCCGTATACTGGTGTTAAGAACTTGGCCGAAAACAGCTGCTTGCTGTGTTTGTACAGGATCCCTTAAAAACTTAAAGAGTGAACCAAACCTATAAAGTCAAGTGCCAGACAACTATATTAAGAGTCTAAAGAGCAAAGTGAATATATTTTCACACCAAGACAGGTGCTTTGACACGCAAAACATGTGTCGAGTTGGATTTGGCGTTTTTTCCCTGGTCATACGTTTTTTTTCTCGTTTTTTTTCTGTTAACTTTGATCCTAAGAACCAATAATTGGAGGGTCTGCTCTGCTGGAAATATTGCCGAAAAAAATCGTGGCCATTTTTGTGTATTTTTTTATCAGAAATTTGTAAAATAATTGTTTTCCTCAAATCCTCACTGAGTTGGGTAGGCTGTCAATAAATCCATTCCAGGTTGTGCTGACAACATCCATGGAAGAAATAACTTAAACACATGATTTTGCAACAAAGAAAAACAAAGGCATTTTCTCACTTTTTTACAATATCTTCATCTCATCATTGAAAATCAACTATTGCCCTAAGTCATGACATCACTCAATAGGCCATTCTTTTAAGATCAAAACGATGCTGTGCTTGTGCTGGTCAGACTCATATGGGTATGGAATCCCAAAGTTACTAACTTTTGTTTTTGAGGAGCCCGAGAGTGAGACAAAGTCCGTCTCAAGCCCGAAAAGCTCCAATGCAAATCTGCCGACATATTTCTAAAAAAAAAAAAAGATAACTTCTCTACTAGCAGTAGAGCAGGTTTAAAACATGCTGGTTTGGCAGCCGTCAACGGGCCGGAGCCTGTTTCAGTGCTGGTTGCCAATAAATCCGGCTGCCATGTCTCAACCAGTTTAGGCCCCCGGATGCCATGTCATAGCCTGAAAAGGGAAGTTTCTATGAAGCCATATTGGGCCCAGATTCTGCAGCTATCAACGGGCCGGAGCCTGTTTGTGTGCTAGTTGCCGATAAACCCGGCTGCCATGTCTCAACCAGTTTAGGCCCGTTGCTATAATGACAGATTCGTCGGTCTTGTTTGCTGTCTCCTCAGGTGGAAAGGGTGAAGGTCTGTCCCAGAGCAGTGTGCCGCCCTCCCAGCTCACAGGGACCTGCACCTAGTTAATTAAGTTAGGTTAAATGATTTTGTTCTGTTAAAGTTATAATAATTATAATATAGTAGTAATAGTTAAGGCAATAAAATAATGAGTCATTTTGCTATATTATATTTCTTTTGTGAAATATTTCCATTGGGACAACAGGGTTATGTTGAACTTAAACACATACCTGGGCCATGATGTTTAATAATGTGGACATTAACAACCATGCTAAATATCCAGTATGTCTTTCGGAATTTTGACAGTAGCCTAAAACTCTATTTTGGTTCTGGGCCTGCTGATTGCCAACTACTAGTTAAATCATTACAGATCCATATTGACTGAGTTATTTTTTCAGTGGATGTTTTCAGCACATGAGTTATGTGTATCTGGATTGCATTTATTGACAGCCTACCCAACCACTGAGGATTTGAGGAAGAAATCATTTTTCTGATTAAAAATACACTAAAATGGCAAACATTTTTTTTGTGATATTTCCATCAGCTCAGACCCTCCAATAATTGGTTCTTAAGTCCAAGATAACGGAAACAGTATGGAAGACCATGTCAGGTTAAATCCATGTTTTTGAGCTTTTGAGACTTGTAGCGGAAATGTGCAGATTTCTAGCATTGTGGAAATGGAGTTTCCTCCATCATTTTAGCTGAACTTGTGCTCCAGGACAGACCACTGCACATTCTCTTGAAAAACCTGCCTCTTTAAGTACTAAAACATTGAATTATTTTAAATATCTGCAAAAACAAGTAAATAAATGAGAAACTGCCAGTCAGTCTCCTTTCTATTTTTTGTTATAGCAGCAAAGACAATTACAGATAAAGATAACAATACGACCTGATAAGATACGCCTCTATTGATCCCCGGGGGGGAATTCAGGTGTCACAGCAGCTGAAGGATAAGATGGAGAGACAGATGGAAAGAGTACAATAATAATAGAAATAACAATGCAGTTATGTTCCAACTACAATGGCCATGAAGGACACTCTGTAAAAACGAGAGCCTCGTCGGCATCACTCTTCCATGCATTAAGACTAGAAACGATGATGACATCATTCTGAAAAGACTTCATGTTTCTTTGTGTATTTGGATCTATGGACCATTACAACAACGATCACTTCTGGCAGGATAGGTGCAGTGAGACAAATGGGCTTTAGGCTTAATGGGAAATGTATGTATTGACTATTGGTATTTCGTTATAATTGTCAGAACAATAGGCAGTCCCCTATTCCAGAGCCAAAAGAACATTAAAATACACTACACACCCTGCTGCTGTTTGCTAAGCACCACAGTACCACCAGACCGGTGACCTGCTTCTCCCCTCAGAATTTGAGACTCCTGAACTTAACTAAAGTTATTTTACTCCTTGTGTGCTACAACTTGCATTTTGTTGGAACCCTGCGTCATTGGCAATACATTACCCTTGAGTTTGCAGCTTGGGGATACTATTGAAAGGTGTCACACTATGTCTGCATCCATCAGAATGTGTGAAATGACAAAGCGGCTTGATCTACTCCTTGCGATAACAAGTTTCAGTTTTCCCCAAAACCTTCACGTGTTGAATGGCAAAGTGGTATTACGCTTCGTCAGTGTTACGCAGAATTTGCCGCTCACAGTGTCAGATGTCCGTCATGATGTAGAAAAAAGCTCACACTACAACAAACATTCTTCTATCTGCATCAATTCACACAGCCGCACATTGCTTCAGGCAGTTAGCGTTCTTAAGAAAAGCACCCGGACAGTAAGGGGAGACACAAATCTCTCGGGACAGTGGGGTTCAATCGGGACGCCTAGTCTTTAAATTCCCCTACTGCTGAGGTTGTACTTTGCTGAGACAGTCATTCATTAACATACATATGAGGGAAGTCTACTCTCCGGAGCATTTAGAAGATTCTATCTTTTAGCAAATCTGTGTTTGTGCCTTTGTGGACGAGCATGTGTGTGTGGGTTCGTGAGGCCATATTGAAAATGTTCACAGAAATTAGACGGAGGGAGGGTTGGTCTGTCCTTGGTGCTTCATTTCCACAGAAAGTGGTAAATTAGTTCCAAAAGTGTATTGCCTGGATTTTTTGAAATATGATAATGCATGCAGCAAAAGGGATGAGTTTGCTTAGGGATGTCGCAAGGCAATTTGGGGCTTCACAGCTATTGTAACTGCCTTAAGCCCATGCCTTGGTCCCTTTATGAAATACAGCCAATATGTGCTACAGGAAAAGGCTGCAACTATTTCATTATCACACACGTGCACACACTCAACAATGCTTGTACTTATTTGTGAGGATGATTGAATGAGATCTTCAAGTACATGTCCCCACAAAACTTTAAAAACATTTTGGTCTACTTTACAACAAAAGAAAAAAAAATTCTTGCTGAAATTCACAAAAGGAGATTTTGGCACATTAGACATTTGGAAAAAACCTTTTTAAGCATTATGGTGAAGGCTTGGTGCATCCATTTCATCACGTATTTTTCTTCATTACAGCTATAACAGTATGTGTTTAAAGATATTGTATGAATAAAAGCAGATGTAGCTAGAGAAGGTTGTTTCATTCTTGAATGAGTCACAGTATAGCACACTTACTTTAAGACTCAACAGCTTTGCGTGTTTTGTAATCCGGTGTTATTTCTTGGAAAATCTGCAGCATCTATATAGTTAAATTAATAAAGTTGATTGAGAGATATTTGTTTGAACTTGACATGTTAGTGACACAAGATGAAAACTCACCAGAACTCAACCTTTTGGGAACCATGGACATATACACTAAATGATGTTGTAATTTATGGTTTACAATCCTGTTTGTAGTGGGCCTAGACATTTCTGGAGCCACACGACAAGACATTCATGTTGACTTTTTGGTTTAATTATGCTAATTTTCTGTTACATTACCATTGAGCGTAAATAAAATAAGTGGACATAGGCACAGACTTCACCCACGGTTTTTCGCACTACCATTTTAAAGCTTGAGTTCAGCGTTGGGCCACCTTCCCCATCTTGGCTTTCTGCAACCAGCAAAGAGAAGTAACCAAATCTGAACTCCCGAAGAGTGAGGTGGAAACCCTGTATATGGCTGTGGTAACAATTGCGACCTATCAGTCACGAGACCACCCCCCCCCCTAGATAATAGCCAGCTTTATAGTTTATTTGTCTTCCAGACCTCGGCTGAATCTGTCCTTATAATAATAATAATATATATACACTCACCGGCCACTTTATTAGGTACACCTGTCCAACTGCTCGTTAACACTTAATTTCTAAGCAGCCAATCACATGGCGGCAACTCAGTGCATTTAGGCATGTAGACATTGTCAAGACAATCTCCTGCAGTTCAAACCGAGCATCAGTATGGGGAAGAAAGGTGATTTGAGTGACTTTGAACGTGGCATGATTGTTGGTGCCAGAAGGGCTGGTCTGAGTATTTCAGAAACTGCTAATCTACTGGGATTTTCACGCACAACCATCTCTAGGGTTTACAGAGAATGGTCCGAAAAAGAAAAAACATCCAGTGAGCGGCAGTTCTGTGGGCGGAAATGCCTTGTTGATGCCAGAGGTCAGAGGAGAATGGCCAGACTGGTTCGAGCTGATAGAAGGGCAACAGTGACTCAAATAACCACCCGTTACAACCAAGGTGGGCATAAGAGCATCTCTGAACGCACAGTACGTCGAACTTTGAGGCAGATGGGCTACAGCAGCAGAAGACCACACCGGGTGCCACTCCTTTCAGCTAAGAACAGGAAACTGAGGCTACAATTTGCACAAGCTCATCAAAATTGGACAATAGAAGATTGGAAAAACGTTGCCTGGTCTGATGAGTCTCGATTTCTGCTGCGACATTCGGATGGTAGGGTCAGAATTTGGCGTCTACAACATGAAAGCATGGATCCATCCTGCCTTGTATCAACGGTTCAGGCTGGTGGTGGTGGTGTCATGGTGTGGGGAATATTTTCTTGGCACTCTTTGGGCCCCTTGGTACCAATTGAGCATCGTTGCAATGCCACAGCCTACCTGAGTATTGTTGCTGACCATGTCCATCCCTTTATGACCACAATGTACCCAACTTCTGATGGCTACTTTCAGCAGGATAATGCGCCATGTCATAAAGCTGGAATCATCTCAGACTGGTTTCTTGAACATGACAATGAGTTCGCTGTACTCAAATGGCCTCCACAATCACCAGATCTCAATCCAATAGAGCATCTTTGGGATGTGGTGGAACGGGAGATTCGCATCATGGATGTGCAGCCGACAAATCTGCGGCAACTGTGTGATGCCATCATGTCAATATGGACCAAACTCCCTGAGGAATGCTTCCAGCACCTTGTTGAATCTATGCCACGAAGAATTGAGGCAGTTCTGAAGGCAAAAGGGGGTCCAACCCGTTACTAGCATGGGGTACCTAATAAAGTGGCCGGTGAGTGTATATTATAAGTAGTATAATCTGGGCCCAATATGGCTTCATAGAAACGGCCCTATTCAGTCTAAGACATGGCAGCCGGGTCAATCGGCCACGAGCTCTGAAACCGGTTCTGGCCCGTTGATGACTGCAGAACATGGGCCAAATCAGGCATTATAGAATTGGGCCTTTTCAGACTGAGACATGTTGAGAGAAAGAAAATTGGTTGTCTGTCTGGTTGCTAAGGGACATAGACAGCAGATTTTGGTTTTTATGAGTACAGTGCGCACTTTTCTTTAATCTTAGATGGCGGTGGATGGCAGCCTCGATGTTGCTGTCTCTTATTAAGCTTTTAGCAGTTTTTAGCTCTCTGGTTGTATTCACCAAGAGAAAACTTTAGAACACTCATGCAAGCTTTCAACTTAAGTTAGAATAGTATTTAGCCCGCTAGCCCCAGTGCTTCCAGGTTCGGGCCACAGCACAAGCCCACCTGTTTACACTGCCGGGATCTTTCCATCTGGTTAGCAGACCTGTAAGGGTTTTCAGGTAAACAGGCTAAAAGATCTCCAA
Source organism: Pungitius pungitius (assembly GCF_949316345.1). Classification (NCBI taxonomy): domain Eukaryota; kingdom Metazoa; phylum Chordata; class Actinopteri; order Perciformes; family Gasterosteidae; genus Pungitius; species Pungitius pungitius. Next base: position 6,725,827 of record NC_084905.1, read on the forward strand.
AATACCAACCTGCTAGTCTGAGGACCCTGTGGCCCATCTCAATCTTGCCTTCTTGTCAAAGAAACTGCAACGCATTGTCGCTGCACAACTCTTAGCCCACCTCATCTCCAAAGATCTGTTCCAGGCATTTTAATGAGGTTTATTTTATTACATCTTAAACAAATATTATATTGCATGCATGAAATAAAATCCCTCAAAATTGTCTCATATAAACCTACACGATAAAAAAAGTAGTGTAAACTGGCTTTGTGAATGTTTTTAAAAGAAACTCCTGCACTTAATAGGAACTTACCTCGTACTTTCTTTTTATTCTCCACCAACATCCACTGTTTTATAGTAAGTATTTGGTTTTTATTTGTGGGGCTGTCTAAATTAACATATTAATCTATGCGATGTGAGATGAATGCAATAAAATATTTGAATCCCTGTTACAAGTGTCTTTTTCATGTCAACAACGATGACCCGGAAACGAAACCGCCGCTTATGAGATCTCACAACTCTTTCTTGTCTCTGTTTCCACCAGGCTGCGACCTCTGGATTTTGGCCGGAATGGTTTCTACTCAGTATGAGTTCTAATTATTTTAATTGAATGTATTGTGACACTTTTAACAGTGTGCTTTCTATAAATTCACTGTAACATTTTGGTCTGTCTTATTAAAATAATGTAAAATATTATCATATATTCTAACATTTGAGATCATATAATATATTATGTTATTTGGCATTTGTTTGTTCGTGGTTGCAAAAGAATGTTTGTTTATAACTTGCACAAAAAATAAAAACAATATGTACCTTTCTTTGGCTTATGATTTTTACTTATCTTTTCTGGACGTACATTCATCACCAAACAATGTGATCTTGATTTTCTTGATTTCGTAAGTAAAAGAAGTGTGTTGTTGTGACATGCTGGGGCGTCATTCATCCCGAGTCTCAGCCGAGTCGGCAACCGGACCTGAAGCGAGTCGATTTTTTAATGTGGCCCAGTGACGGCAATGTTGTATGCCGGATTGGGGGTACAGTTATGAATGGAAAGCCGGCTGACACTGAAGAAGCTTCTTTATATTTTGAAAGCGTAGATGGAAAAATAAATGGACTCCCAGAAATGATGTTAGCAGAGCCAATTGACATCAGCTGGCTGATACGTGTTCCGTGTTCTCAACCTAAAGATCATTGGCTGTTTGGCCTACTAATTATATTCATCCAGGTGTCCAGCACAGCTGTGACAACAAGACCCTGAACACTCAGCTAATTGTTGATTTAGTCTAAGAAGCCTGATTCAAAAGCAAATCAATCACTGCGGCTAAAAATTGTCCTCAACGAAATCAAAGATTATTGGGGGTACTGGTGACAACAACATAGGGTGCCTGTTTTAGAATTAAAGAATACATATATTCATGAAAGCACTCACATAACAACTATCAGAGAGTAACGCACTCTCTCATTTTTGTTGACTCCTCCGTGATGTTTGCAATCCCTCTATGGATTGCGGCGAGGGTGTGAAAAGGGAAATTGGGACCAAAGTTTGATTTACAGCCATGAAAGCAGGCAAAGAAACCGTGTTCTGTCTGACTGTCGAGGATCTCGGCTTAATTTCAGTGCTTGGGACTGCGCTGCACCTACAAAAAAACACACTACACACATGAAACAGCGTCACTGAATGAGCAAACAGAAGATAAATTTGATATTCACTTGACAATAGAACAAGAAATGACCTAATAGACTAAACTATGTCATTCTTTGTCTAGGACACCCATAATTGTCACTGTTACCTCTTTGCTTTCTCAGCACTAAAGCTTAATGTGTGACTTCTACATCCGTACCTAACCCTATCCGGCGTTTCTTGCTAGCTTTTAACTATAATCAATGATTCTAAACTAAACTCAAATAAAGTGTGCCACAAAATAGCTAATAATTAAACATACATTACATCATTTTAAAGTGGAATTCCCATCAGGAATCTAGCTGACGGAGGTTCAGAATATAGCACACTTTCTGGTCTGTATAAAAAAAAAAAAAATAGCTAATTAGTGTAATTTCGGGAGCAGAACCACGCCTCTGCCGGTATTTCCATAAATACAGCTCAACCCACTCTTCTCGTTCTCGAGTACGCATTTTAAAAACCCACCCACCCAACCCCTTTTTTTCTTTTCTTTTCTTTTCTCTCCCTCTTTTTCCAACATTTTTCATAGGGCCCTGAAGGGGTTCGCAGTGCCCCAATCCTGACGTAGCTCCCTACAACCCATCCGACCGACCAGACTAAGTCAATCAGCAACACCTTCACTCATGTTAAACGCCTTCAGTGGATGGTGTGGTCTTTGCTAGTGAAAGGTAAGGAAGGTGGAGAAAAAGCTCTTCTATTTCCATTGGCATGGACTTTCACCAGTCCTTTAAATGAAAAAGTGAAAGCAGTGTTCCAGACACAGAAGCACTGTATCATATGTGGTCAGTACCACAAAAACTGACACAGTTGAGAAGCATGTCACTGAGATTAGCTCTGGTCTAATACCCAAGCATTGTTTCACACATGGGACTCTTTTGTCCAAGCTATGGTTCTGCTTCTGTCTTTAGCAATGCTAACGGTGTGGCTCCAGGCAGTGCAATACTACTAACAGAGACATTATGCAATGCAATTTTGTAGAAACGTTCATTTCATTCAGAGGATGAATCCTAACAGCTTTGGTGATCTCATTTATTTTGACACAAATATAACTTATCTCTGCTTTACGCTTTCATGGGGCACCACAATCAGATTAAATTATTCCCAATAGCATGCTTCATGCAAAATGTAGATGTGAATCTGGTTAACAGAACAGCTTTTCAATATCGGACACCACGCATTGTTCCAACTGGCATAAAAACCATAATGGTCTAAAAAATGGCCCATTGGTCTGACAGCTCATTATCACCTAAAAAAAGCACCCTTTATTCAGAAGGTCCTTTGGTCTAAAAATTCAAACTCCCCCTTCTACAAACAGATGCACATGTCTAATGGCAAAACAAATGGTTATTTTGGATAGCTCACAATTCAAACCTGATCAAAATGTTTTTTCCAACCAAAAAGAGGGCAGGACTTCTCTTTTTCTCTTGTTTTCGACTATATAAATAAATCAACACATGTCTGCCTCGTGGTGGCACGACATGTAAAGCCAGGGATCAGAATAAAAGTAATTCATATTTATCCTCAGGAGCCATAATTGTCTGTACAAAAAACTATAGACAATCCTTCTAACGGATACATCAGTTAGACCAAAGTGAATGAACACATTGACCAATACTGCTGTTAAAATAGCCACACTTATTTTGTAAGTGTAAGGCAAGACAAGGAAGAGGAGAGAGAAGCACATTCTCTCAGAGTACATTAAAAGGAGTGCAGTTTAGTCTCAGCTAAAGGTGCTGCAGACAGAACACAGAGGGGCTGATTGCCTGCTTCCCCCTCGGAAATGTCAGCTCAATTTTTCCATCCTGCTGTGGATATGAAGAGCTGATACGGTTCCATTCATTACAGTAAACTGATTCAACTGTGTTGTAATTCCCAGCTGTCCTTCTTGGTGATCAGAAGGCTCGGACATTCTGAAGTTAAATATTTGGTTTCCTAGATGCAACATCTAGGCAGCTCGATGTCAGTATGCACCACTGCGCCTGCTGTTCCTTTACTTCACTCCTCTGTCACTCCATTGAATCAGAATCTCTTTACTTCCATTATTTTTCCTGTCTTCTGAGGGCTGTCACAAACACCCTCCTCAACCCTCCCCCACCGTCATCTATAGCTTGTTATATTTGATTGACAGAACCGTATATCTGTTTTGAGTGTCAGGGCAGGGAGGGGTTTTGGAAGTGGAACAGAGATGTCCGTGCATGGGGACGGTATCAAAGGAATGTTGTGCTTTCACAATGTTATATCTCCACCAATTTGTTATGAATGCTTCACTTAGCTTGAGGGGATGCGAGTGCATGTAAATTATGCCTTGAAATGATTTTGGATAAGTGCAGCAGTCTGTAGGCAGACACATCAGACACGTTGGGGCGGTGATTACCTTCCAGTCAAAAGAGACATGAACAGAAAAGAAACTGACTCTAATGCTTGGCTCAGACCTTTTGTTTGAACTGACCGGCATGTCAGTGCCATGACATCTTCTTCCGCAATTTCACACAAATCTCAAGAATTCCATTCTGTTTGCGAGCAGGCCACCCCAAATCGTTTCCATCTAGTTGACAGTTAACTCAGCCCCCACAGTTATACGTGCAATAAAACAGCACTGTGCTCATTGCTTTAAAACCGTGTCAAATTAGTTGCGCACAAATGTTCATTATTTTAAAATCTCTATAGATGAAACATAATGTCTGTCTCTAATTCTTTTTTTGGGCGGCATGGTTTATACCTCGGACATATTTAGAGTCTCATGTTGTCAAAACGTGGTCACTCTAGATCACCAATTGCTAATATGATTGGCATGTGTTAATTACAGCAAGAGGAAGTACCTATAAGATACCAAAAGGGTACTTTTATACACTGATTCTAGGTCAACATAATGAATCATAATTTGGCAATTGCCAAATATCAGAAGCTGTCCCGGGGCTCCACCACCCAAAGAACACTTGAAAAATGAAAAACAGCTGCTGCTCCAATGAATACAAAGTTGATGGTAGCCAGCTGAAACAAAGCACTCTAAGGCTGGTGGAAGCCGAACGTGCCAAAGGCCTCTTTTACTTGCCCCCCCCCCCCCTGGGTGATGTCCTCCAAGCTTTTTAAAGGGGCTAGCTGATTGCGCACCCAATCGGGATGGACCCTCAATTAAGCCTTCTGCTTGGCTGTCTGCAACACGGAGAAACAAACATACACAAGCCACCAACAATGCTCAGAGGCCTAACACATATACACACACGATCTGCAACAATTATGTTTGGAATTAAGTGCTTATTGCACTTGCTTCATGTTCTCTTATCGAGGTATTGATACAATCAGCAATCATTTGTTAGAATGCTAGTACAGTGTGTGTGTGTGCGTTTGTGGGTGTGTTTGGTGTGTGCGCTTTAACACAATGACACGACTGATGGATGTATCCTCAACAGAGCATGGAAGAGAGTGTACCGCTTGTCCTTGGGGACAAAAGGTTTCAACTGACTTTATACAAGAGAGCCGATACACTGTGTTTACACCTTCCTCAGCTTTCGGATATTTTACCCCATTTATTTAAACGTTTCTTCAATTTGTTCACTCTTATTGTCCGGATGGTGTGTTGCTAACAGCTTAAAAAAAAGCCATTTACCGTTCATTTAACCGTATAAAACATTGAACCAATCAAGGGCTTCATTTATATTTTGGTGACGTCATTAAATGATCCATTCTTTCTCACATGGACAAGTAATTTATAAAAACATTTTAAAAAATTGAAGAAACACTATGAAAACACAACAGACCTCAATGTGTAAAAGATATCCTCTTGACTTTGAAGGGCTACAGCTTGCATGGCGTCAGGATTTTAGTTTTATTAAATGTTCTAGACGACATAGTGAATGTAGGAGAACATGTATTGTCTGTATTTGTTTACTGAATGCTTACTACGTTCAAGTTTTTATTTTCTTTAAAAAAAAATACTGTACGTGCGCTTTGTAACATGTGTAAAGTAATGACCAAGTGCATTTAATTCGACGTTTGCATTGTTTTTACTCATGTCTTTCTTGCATACAATTTGTACATAAAAACAATTTAAAAAACAAAACAATGTACTGATTTCCTGTGGTTCAAGGAAGCATTGTCATTTGTATGGGTTAACTGTATTGGTATTGAATACTTGAATGAAATAAACATCAAAGAACTTCTGAAGCTATACTAGGGCATATGTCAATAAGAATTCTGATGCAACACTTATATTTTCATCAACACAAGTCCAAAACAAGAACTGATGGCCATCTTAATGTCCTGGTGGAACATCTTCTGGTCCGGAAGTGGCTGGAGAGCTTCAATTTGAAGAAGCAGGTAAGTTGAGGTTGCAACCTCCACCATGAGGTTTCTCTCCAGCAGCTCCCACCAAACCCAAAACTTCATGAGGTCACAGCACCTCTGCTGATGGAAGATAACATGTTATGAATGCGACACCTCAAATGCATTTAATTGAAATGGGAGCCACTAAAACTTGCCCAAATATCATACACACCATGAATAGAATCTGTTCCCCATATTGTATACAGGTTTCGCATAAGAACTGCCATCTCTTCTTTTTTTGTTTATTTTTAGCAATCGTAGCACCCAAACCACTTTCTGGCCCGAGTTATAAAGGTTTATTTTTGGTACAGTATCACTCCAGATGGAATCCTTCATTCTGAGACATTCAGGCTGTTTAGTTTAACTATATCCAGCTCTCGGTCTTCAGTCGGGCAAGACTGTACATTTACACAAACATGCACACACACGCGTGGTTTTGATGTACATATATTTGATCCAGCTCATTTGCACATAGTTTCATTAAACACAAACACACATTTGGGTATTGTCAATATACAAGAACCATTTTTTTGTTATGCTTATAATTCTGACTGACTTAAGGGGGATAAAAGAATGTCAGAGAGGAATGAAATAAATTTCAAAAAGATTACTATTATTTTTTAAGTACCTTACTGTAAATGTATTGCCTGAGCTGATTCAAAATGACATATTATGAAATCTTAAACCTCCCCCCATTTCCATAGTCCATCGCACTTTTCCCTCCTCTGTGATAAAACTTGAGATGGGACAGTGAAGGGTTCAGAGTGACCAGTTTACTAAGTAGCTCTAGGGACCCACTGCCGCAAGGATGCTACAGCGACTCCTAGTGGGCTAAAGACGATGCCCGACTGTGAAAACGCATTTATTTCTCGTGAAAGTGTTGTCAGCGGGTGAGGAGAAAGCGTCGTGTACACCAGATGTCCATCGAGGAATGCATGCATTTAGTCTGCAAGAAAATTATGGAGGAAAAAAAGCTGACAGGAGCTTATGATAGAGCTCATGTCTAAACACCCTAAGGCTCATTAGAATGAAATTATTTCACATTCAGTATACAATGAATTAAATCATGCTTTCTGCGTTATTCAGAGGTGCACGTGGCTCATGCCGTACTGTTATATTTTACAGCTTCAGAGTATTAACAGTACTGCGTTTTGTGTAATACTAAATAGTGATGCTCATTGCACATCGGGTCATAGAAACACATTAAACCCTCATGCCAGCCACATCTCAGGTCAGTGAGGCGACGGGACGGGGGGGGGGATTTCAGTGCAACTATTTTGCTCTAAAACCAATCTAGTCTCGCTTTTGAACAGCGGGCAGGACATGTGGATGCTTCCTCGGGAAGACACGAACGCGACAGAGAACACAGCTCGTGTACCGTGCGCGCGTGTTTGCAGCTGGTTTGTGTATGAGTGGAGGGCTGGTTTGCTCTTAGTAAAAAGTCCAGAGCTCCAGTATTGGACCCGTGTGCACCCGCGCTCGGTTATTTGGCAGCCGCCCCCCACCACACCCCACTCTGAGAGCACACTGCTCCTGGAACACAGCAGCAGCAGCAGCAGCTCCTCTCTCACAGCCGGTCAGCAGCGCGTGAACGCCGTGCGCCCCTGACGCGCTCACTCTCTCTCTCTCCAATTCAGGATGGACTCGTCTCCGCTTCACCTCTACCACTGACACCGCGGTACCTCGGTTGGACATTCCTGTGCAAGGGGGTTAGATCTGATCCCCTTTCCGCTGTTTCGCCTTTCCACTGGGTGTTTTTTTTATTTTGGGTTGAACACACTCATCTCCGGACTCCGAGATGGGAATGTATCTCCATGTGGTGCTTTTGCACTGCTATCTCGCCTCGAGTTTCTTGTGCAACGCCGTTGCCTTCGTGGAGGAGCCCGCCGGCGGCAGGTTGGACGGTTACTGCGGGCGGATCCTCCGGGCGCAGACCCAGGGGACCCGAAAGGAGGGGCACCACGAGTTCAGGATCAGAGTCGAGGGGGACCCGGAAAGCTACCAGCCGGGCAGCACTTACAGAGGTAGCCTTTCCCTTTCCCTGTCCGTCTGCGCATTCAGTGCGTAAAGCTGCGCCACATTAAGTGGAGTGCTTGTGAAGTTGGTAGACATGGCACATGTAATCTGTAGTTAGCTTTATTCGTTTAAGCACTCAGCAATTTGACTGTAAACTGCAGCCTAGAGGACACCATTTCCACCAAACCAGTGTGTGCTTCTCCTCCTGCGGGGGGGAGTTGTGGCCTTCTTAGTGTTAACCTGTCTGACAAATCCGAGGAAAACGCACACAGAACAGGCTCCACTCAAGATGACCACTGACCACTTCAAAGTCCCTATCCAACCCGGTGGATTTTAATTTCCCCCATGCAACATTTTAAGACCTTGGGATCTTTTTTTTCTGCAGCCATTAAATAGTTTAACGTTCTCTGCTTTTTATAATCATAACTTTATTTAGGTAAAATAAATTAATAAAACTAGTGATCTTTTTGGGATGGGGCGAGGGTTTAGGAGTGCTTAACAAAACACTATCTCCCCACTGACAAAATGTTCACTGCTATGCAATTATTTGATGCTGAGAACATTTAGCTTTTCAAGGATACATTTGAGTCCATCAGAGACCCATGGGGGACAACACCCAGGGCCCAAAATAAATCTTGCTATTAAACAGCTTTTAAAAATATTGACATATTTCCTGTCAGATTTGAAGATAAATGGGCTGGTATGAAAACTCAAGGTTAGGGCACAAATGAATAAAACCCTCCCGGCCTTTTCCTCCGCACTCAACTCCCTGCGTGAGATTTACTCTGTTATTACAGTGTGAGATACTAAAGCTGTACTCATGCAGCTCCTCCACATCACATTGAGGGTTTTAATGTTGCCTCACCCTTCCACTATCTCACCACAGAGATAAATACACTGCACCGCTCTCCTCCTTAACAGTGGTCCTTCTGGCAACCAGCCCCTCTTATTTCCGGGGATTCACCCTCATCGCGCTGAAGGAGGGCAGGGAGGGCACCATGGACAACGACTACATCGGCCAGTTTCAGGTGAGGATGGGTCTTTCCCCTGAAAAGTTCACTAAACTGATGGAGGTGTTGCGGACAGAGACAAACACATCCTCGGGGTGGAGCTGGGAAACTGAGCTCTCCTGTGAGTAGAAAAGAGGATGTGGTTGCCTCTTGAGGGCGGTTTCTTCTCGGGGGTGAGGTTAGGCACGGCGTCTTTCCCTGCTGAGCGGCAAGTGCCCCCCTCCCCTCCCCTGCCATGGTATGTGAGGACCGAGATTAACAGAGGGAGTCGAGTGAGAAAGCAAGGGGGAGATGTGAGATGTTTGGTTCAGTAGTAACACGGCTCTCACTGAGCGGCTGAGGGCCCCCGAGGAGAAAGGCAGACTTCCTCATTATGTCCAGCTCAGTGTAAACAAGAACACACAACACGCTGATGCTAGCCAGACTCTAGCCAAAAACGGAGCGGGAGGATTACTTTAATGTAGCCAGCTGCGGGAAAAAATTTCGCCTCGCCCTTCTGCTCTCTGACTTCATCAGTCTGTTGCGCAAGATCTTGTTGGAGTTGTTGTGGATGAGTAATTGAGTGTAGGGTTGTCACGATACCAAAATTTGACTTTGATACTATACCTGCCCAAATATTACAATAGCTGACACTGGAATATTTATATATGATAGTAATAATAATTTTACAGATGTGTGGTTGGGTACATTAAAGATGGACACATAATTAAAGGGCAATTTCTCCACTTTATTGGAAAACAATATTGACAATTGCATCAAGTGTGTATTATTTGGTACAATTTTGTGTGCCTTCTGACCTCATGATCATACAGGCCCACATGAGTGAAATTGTAGGTTATTTTGCATGTATATATTTCTGCTGGACTATTCAGTAACTTATTAGCTGTATTGCTATGTCTTGCGTTTCACTTGCTTTATGTTTGACTGTGTTAGGAAAGTTGTTGCCAAGCTAGCCAACATAGCTACAGGGCCGCAAACTCTCACGGTATCCCCATGTGACACATGCTTTTGCATGTTTTCACACATCGAATTTCTTACACAAAAAATGTATATGCGCTGGTTCATCTCCAACCTTGCTGACGGTAAATGCCGCATCTGTGACCCAGGGCTCTCAAGTGTCACGCATTGGTCTTTAGCCATACATCCAATTTCTCACGCAAAAAAATTGGACTTTGGTCCCCACCCCACCCGTTGACCGCATCGCCAGCGCATCGCGTGCCACTCCCCGGGCGTCTGTATGGTCAACCCCGACAAAATGTCGCTCCAAGGTTCAGTGAAAAGTTGGCAGCTCTGTAGCTATCACAATAACATTACAAAGAAGCCTGTCGCGAGGGCACCTAATACTAGCATCAATGTCCAAGCATGTTATAACAAGCCTCCTAACATCGCTAAAGAGATGTCTTGCTAGCGGCTAAACTTAGTGAAACCTGTTGATATTTGCTTACTTTGTTTATGACAAACTAGCAAGTCAACGTGCAGCAAAAAGGGTCACAGATGGGGCATTTACCGTCGTCGGCGTGGTTGGCCGATGAACCAGCAGGGATTTTTTTTTGCATTAGAAATTGAATGTGTGGCGTGAGTGTGTGTGAAAACATGCAAAAGCGTGTGTCACACTGGGAAACCGCGAGAGTTGGCAGCGATCTAGCTATGTTGGCTAGCTTGACAACAACTTTCCTAACACAGTCAAACATCAGGCAAGTGCAACACAAGACAAAGCTGACGTCCTCTTTTACTCAGACATTTCCTCTTTTTGAGACCTAAAAAATGTGTGGAATAAGAAATACTTTGTATCCGAAATATTTCCAGATCGCACATCAGGCATCTTTTCTTTCAACATGCCGAGGACGGTCGGCAACAACTCCTGCACATGAGGGCATATCTCCCATTAGATTACTCGCTGTGAGTGGGGGCTGCCTGTTGCATGTGAGAGCTGGGCAGCCCCGTCCATGCAGTCAATGCGTGCAGGCAGCCTGACAAGAAGCGGAACAGTGAGTGCGCTCTGGTTGTGTGCTTTTTTTAATGATGTACAGATAATAAAAACATTTAAAAATGGTGTTGTTTTCAACGTAAGGGTACCGCGGTATCTTTCTAGTAGCGGTACCGTGCACCATTAACAGAGTGTTAACCCCAAAGTTAGCTCCCACCGAGGCTCACTTAAGGTGGGCTGACTTTTAGAGGTGGACCCCGCAATTCACATTTTGGCTATCGGCCGCTCCTCGTCAATAAAAGCTACCATGTGTTATTCTTACCACCGGCAGCGCTATGGAGCAATGTTTTCTCCCAGTGAGGAGAATATTCCTTCCTGCCGGTTTTGCTCTTAATCTTTATTGCCGTAATATGGAGAGCAATTTAGCCCTGTTCCAAGGGAGACTTTTTCACAAACCAGACCACTGTAGTCTCCTTATTTTTTTTGCTCACAGTAGAACTGAGGTTTTGTTACACCCACTCCGTGTAGTCACACACTCCGGTCTGCTTGCTTGGTTCATTTTTATAAGTTTAAAAGGAAACTTGTCATTTCTTGTCAGTTTCACTCCCCGCACAATAAATACCTCCCAGTCTCAACCTTGGAGTCCCGGCAGGTTCTGGAGTGATGCAGAGACCAGGGAGTGCAACGCGGTGAGCAGAAACTAGAACCGTGTGGGAGCTTGGACAAAATTAAATTTGACATCCTGGCTTTGCACACAGTTTAATAAATATTGGCCAATCCATCTGACACTTTCATCCACAAAAACAATGAAGGCCTCCAGAGATGAGACGCAGCAAAGTGTTTTAAAGTGTAGTCTGCAGGTCAATTTTTCCTTACAGACATTAATACACAACATGAGAGGGACAGTGGCTTTGGATTTGATGAGGTTGCGGTCTATTAGGTGATCAGATAAAAGAGAGAAAGACTCCCATGTTGCTGGGAGACAACTTGCAGCCTCGCACAACACCGTAGTCCTCCATCTTTGGAGGTTCTGCTTGCTCCTGTAAGGAATCCGTGTCCTGTCTGTCTCGTGCCAGCTAACTGTTGGCCTTGAAGATTAGGGCTGATTTGAAAAAGGAGATGGCATTTTGCTCCATGGTCAGCCTTTAAAGGCCAAACTTGGTTTAGGAAATAATCATAATCGTAAAAACACATTTTAAGGACGCAGTCATTCTCTAAATTATATATGAAGTTGACTTGACACAATAGTGCATGATGTTTACCCTATTATGCACTATTGTCAAAGGGACTGTGAGGACTCTAGGGTATATCAGGGGACACTGTGGATAAATGTCGTGACAGAAATTACTTTGAGTATGATTGCCTTTTAGTAAACACACCGTCCTTTATGTTGCGGCCCCATTAGCAAACCACAAAGAGAAGAGGCAGCATTTCAGTAAGGCCCTACTTTTTTTATCCAAACAACCTCAATCCATCAAACTCTGCTTTTCTTCATCCGTGCGGTTTACATAATACTCCTAATACATCTGCAGAGCAGTCAATTCTCTGTGAGTTAATTACGTGGCTACTTTTGCAATGTCATGAGTGTTATTTTGTTTTGGAAGAGGAGCCAAATGAACACAGTTTCCGTTCCCCGTGTGGCTATTCTCCTTTCTCCTTGCTCTCTGGTACTCTGGTTGTTTCTGGCAGCTGTCCTGGAATGTGCCCGCCTACTGTTTTACTAAAACACCAAAACTCAGAGTGGCTACTCATTGTTTTTCTTTCCTTTCCAATAATCTGCTCTCTGTTCTGTAAAAGGACTTCTTAACGTGTCAGACCTGAACGAGTGTGCACTTAGTATACCACTGAGTTGTGAGGTTTGTCCCACATGTACCCACATGCCCATTTGGTGCATTATCAATAAAAGTAATGCTAAAGATATTAACACAATGAAAGAAATTATATACACGTGTGTTTTTCCCAGCGCTTCTTCCGTGAGTGTGGGACCTGGGTCATATTTATCTAGGCCAGGGACATGTTATTGCTCGGGGAAACAAACATGGACTTGTTTAAATAAGGGGAGAGATGAGCAGACATTAGATGTTATCTTTCCTTTTTCCTGCACGGAGTATCTAGGGTTCTGAGTTCAGCCAGGGATAAACAAACCCGCTCAGTTTAAAGTGTCAGAGCCAAGTCATAGGTTGCAGATAGAGGCAATTACATAAGCCAAGCAGTGCTTAGAGCAGGGATGTCAAACTTGTTTTCGGTAGGGGGCCACATACTCTACACTTTGATGTCATGCGGGCCGAACCAGTAAAATCATCAGCGAGGGGGGGGGGGGGTTGCGGGTCCGGTGTTGGTGTCGGTGATGTGCTGGTGGTACAGTTGGCGGGGGGGTGCGGTGCGCAGACGCGGATGGTCTGGTCGACTGGGACTGTGCTCACTCACAGAGTGCGATTCCCAGTGGACTTTTTAGGAATAGCAGCTACTTTTATAGAAATGCAATTTATGTCTTTCTGTCATTTCTGCACTTAGCAAAGTATTTTTGACACCCCTGGCTTAGAGGGCTCTGATGAAAAGAGTGTGTAGAGTTGGTGGAATTGTTTTTGGTAGGGCCAGCTGATCTGTTTCAGTAAACATTCCAGTATGATTCAGTGCAAAAAAGCGTATCAAGGTATCATCACTTCACACAATGAATAATTATGGATAAACTATCCCTGTTTTCATCCACATTCTCTTTGTGGTTCCTCACTGTGGTCCTGTGTGCATTGCAGCTGGGTAGCAATGTTAACTTTCACACGGCGATGTGACGGAGTTATCGCTGCAGTCAAGCCAGCCTCCAGTTATAAACACAGTCAAGCCCGTTATTCACAGTGTGCCTTCATACTAGAGCTTATGTTCGTGGCATTACGCGTGTGTGTGTCCTGGTGTTCTCTATAGTTTTTTTCCCTTTACGGGACATGACCCAGCCCCGAGAGCGCCGTGTAGGTCGACAAAGGCTGGCCTTAAGATAAATGTAATGTAATATAATATAAAACCATTATATCACTCATTATCTTTATCAGTGATTGGCTAAACTGCTTCTCAAACCCGCCGCTTTGGGACCCAACCCAAGCTCAGCTGAGACATGCCGTCAGGCGGAGAGGAAGAGCAGGAAAGCATATACTTTCCACAGATATCTTAATTTACAAAATTACAAGTACAAATTTTGACTATTTGTAAAATGTATTCTTATTATAATGAAAAAAATTATTATCTTTTTGTGGCTCAAGGTGGGGCCATGGACCAGTCGCCACTAGGGATGGGTATCGTTTGGGGTTTTTTCGATACCGGTGCTAAACGGTGCCTAAACCAATACTTTTTGCTTTTGTTTTTAAAGGTCAAAACAATAATCTCTTCAAATTGAACAATAGATTAACTGTATACACAATACTGTAAATATAAATAAATAAAAAACACTTGGCTTCAAAATACGGCTTTGAACTTTTTAACTCAAACTATGAACAATATATTAACTCTTTACAGTTTAGTAATGTGGTGTTCCCCCTCTAAGAGCTTGACGTGTATACATTTTTTGTTTGGAATTTGGGGAATATTAATCATATCGTTTAATTTTAGATTCATGCACATTGTGCAGGAAACATATTGAAAGCATTTATGTTGTATTGACTCTCGATGTAATGACGTCATGAATGCAGCAGGTGCAACTCAGAAGACCTGAATTAAGCAAGAGAGCATATTGTTTATCTACCGTGTGATGGAATGTATTATTATTTCTACGTTTAGTCAACGCTTTGCTGCGTAAAATTAAGACGAAAAGAATCAATTACAGCCGCCATTCGTGTGAGGAAATGGAGTCACGTGTCTGCAGCTCAATGCGCCTTAATGACGAACAACACTGAAGGAACGCCGCTACGCACTCGGTTTAATACTTGGGGGGGACCCAGCGGACACACGCTCTGTTTCTACTGGTGAGCGCGTGCTCTCCTGTGTACGCGCACGTGTCTGTGTGTGTGCAATAGTCTGCCTGCGTCCGTCGGGGTGATAGGGCCGCGCGCTGTGAAAGAACGATCACCACTGACTTAAATAAATAGAAATTGAAGGTAAATGGCTAGCTGGCCGCTGTAGCTACACAAGCGCTAGGCTTTCGTTAGCTGCTGCGAGGACGGTGTCATCACAGTGTGGAAACAAAGTGTTTCAATCGGCTCAGGAAGCGAAATCATGCACCGAAATTGCGTTGCGTTTCGGTGCGGTAGCTACAGGCCGTGTAGGTACCGGTTCTCGGTACCCAACCCTTGCCACCACTGGTTGTAAATGTTAATCACCTATTATGAGCATAACTCAAATCACCCCAAAGTAAAGTATCCACGCGGGAGCTCAATTCTCATTATTTTGATGATTTTGATTAGTTTACACGGACAACTATGCCCTTTTTTACTTCAAGGACCGCACAAGAAGGCAATTTACATTACATTAATATGATTCCGCTTTGCCTCAAGTGTTTGACAAAAATTAGTTTGCGCAAGGAAGTGACAAATCTCTATGTTTTTTTATATTAATTAGCTGTAATGCTTTGGTGGGAGGAGAGTTTTGACTGCACAGCAATTGATTGTACATTTCCAAAAGCAGAATAGTCATTTTTTTCAGGAGCAGTGACATCCACTATCCCTGACAAAACTTCAGCCCTTTTGTTACGGTCGTCGCCATGTAGCTTTTTTTGCAGCCATCAAACGGAAGTTACCATACATTGAATGAGTAGAAGTGACCTACTTAAGCTGGATACGGTTCTGATCACAGCAGAAACCTGTCAAGCATAGTAAGCCCATCCTAAAGCGTACTGCTTCATTGTCCATTTGTATACCATTATTGAGATTGAGATGAAACCATAACCTCAAGAGAAAAGAGGAGTAATGTTTTCATCAAAATTTATACAATTAGACATTCTTTTAGCAACCGGTTGAGTTGCTCCCCACTTTTCAGTAGAGCAAGTGTACATTTTAGGAGACTTTTGCATTATTCGATCGAACCGGAGGTGGCCTACTGTGAAAAAAACATTCCAATTAGTAGGGAAAAGAGAAAAGGAGACCCACTGTGATAGAAATTGTCACAACTTTTTTGTATGACTGCTAGTCTCAACAGCTGTGTGACTTAGCCTTGATCTAAGCGCCAGCCTGTTTAGGTTATTTATGCTGTTTCTCATTCACAATAGACTAAACAAACTGAGTAGGCACACACACACACACTCACAAAGACAACCCTATTCATACTGCACACACGAAGAAATGAATAAAGTCCTTGTTCCCCATTTTTTTAAAGATATTGTTTGTAAACAAGCCCGAGTTTGTAGAAAGAATTTGACCTTTGCGTGTCATTTAGTCTGCCTACTAAGTATGCTCTGTCAGTTAAGGTGACAGACTTGTCTGGTTGTTGTGAGAGCTTTTCACACCAAAAGCTCCAATAAGTTCAGAACTTGAGCGCGAGAGAAAAGCGATGAGAAAAGGCCATGACAGTGGGACCGAAATCATTAGAGTGGCATCAGGAAAGTTCATTTACATGTCTGAGTTTGATATTGCAGCAGTACAGCTCAGAAACTTTGGAAATTGCTCTCATTAACCTGTCTAAAGAATTGCAGCTCCAAATGTGTATACACTCTATTATGTATATAAGGCAGATTTTAAAAAGAGCTTAGCGGTCATTTTCATATTAAACCGACTTAATGGACATTACGTTCCCTTTCCTCCTCTGTTTCTTTTGTGTAATTGAATGCCAAAAGCCACAGAATTGCTTCCATTTGCTTGGAAGTAAATCCCACGCACACAGCAGTCACTTTTTCACGCAGGAGATGTTTGGATATGTGACACCGCTGCCTTGGTTGGGTGACTCAGACACAAAATGTAATATAACGCAATATTTGTGATGGCCTCGGGATCTCGCGGCGTCTTGCTGTAATAGTACGGCTTTGATTGATGGAAAGCTCGAGGCAAAATGTCGGGCGCCTTCGAGGTCTTTATCGAGCAGGAGGACTTTTCTGAAATGAGCTCATCTTCAAGTGTTGTGGTGACATTTCACTCTATGTCTGCCTGCCTTTGTTTCTTTCCTACCGAAAGTTTCATCTCCGCACCAAGGTCCCAAAGGCTTCAACTCTATTCAGTCTTTTGTAGCTGCTGTGCATTTAATTACAAATCGCACAAACCGAACGCCAAATACACACCCTTACATCACTCTTATTGTCAGCGTTCTCCAGGGTTTTTGGGCTTGCATTGTCTGTCTCTCTCTCTTTCTCTGTCTTTGTGTGCGTGAGATGTGTGTGTGTGTGTTTGAACAGGGCTTTGCCTTTGCTTGCGCAGGCACTCTGAAGCATCTGTGTTTACCGTCTCAACAGAGTGCGAGTGAGAGATTGAGGTAGACAAACCGTGGACACACACAGACATGCCAGCCTGTGCAGTGAAAACAAACGGTCCTTTGCCAGTCTTCCCACACTCCCTATCGTCCCGTCTTTGTCTGATCTCTCTCTGTCCGTCCTGCCCTCATTCACATATTCTCTCTCACCAGCGATCGAACAATAAGCCTGGAATCCGTTTCTATTTTTTTTTTGTTTGAATAAAAGCCTTGACGGCAATAACAATATGCATTGTATGTTCTCGACTTAACAAAGTTGACTTTAACACCTTTCACCCCTGACCTCCTGTCACTAAGCCTGTTGGATGACCTCAAAGACTTGATCTTCCCATTAGCCCAAAGTAGAGGATTCCTGATAAGTAACATAGTCAAAAGCAGAGCAGGTAAAGCCACGGCCTCCATTTTGAAAATATAGACTTCTATGGTGAAAATAGCCAGCGAGAGAGTTAGAGTTTAACCCTCAGTCAAGTGTCCAATTTCACTTAAAACAATTGAATTGAGTTGTTTCAAGTAATTTGCCAATGTTGAGCTGAGTGGCTGGCCTAGTAATAAAATACTTTTCCATGCCAAAGGGTGACAGTAAGTAGCACATTAACAACCTTGTTAATTTAAGATAAGACAAATGAAATGATGAGCAGGAGAGGTGGTGAAGAACGACGATAGAGAAATATTTCAAAAACAAAAATGCAGTCTGAACTGGGCCCTGGGCAGCTGTCTAATTTAGATGAAAAGCCCAGTTTGAGTGGTGGTAAAAAAAAAAAAAAAAAATACTGTGAGCTCGAGGCAGTACAGTGAAAGTTATCTTCCGCTTCGATTCACTTTCACCGGGGAACTGACACCACCGATTCCGTTACGCTTGGCGTGTGGGGGAAAATCAATCAAAAGAAGAATTTTGTTAGCCTACGCAGACAAACTGAGAAAAAGGTAGCTTTTATGACAAAATCCACAAATGTGTCTGAGAAATGTATCTCTCAAAGCTAGCTCCTAGGAGCTGAACTGTTTGCCACAGTGTTTGGGCTTTTTGATTTGGCTGAGACAGTTTTACTGCCTGCCTGCAAAGCCATTGTGAACGAGAGGCTCAGCCGTGACGCGGTTAACAAAGTACCTAAAGTCCTGCAATCAGATAACACAATTGCCAGACGTTGCGTTGCAGGGTCATTTTGAGTCTACTCACATCAGTGGACATGCTCATCTCTTGGCCAATGAGTCTTTTATCGATGGAGAAACCACCAAAGACTACTTCCTATTTGCGAGAAAATTTCCGGGTCACGTCAGAATATCTGTAAAAAGGAAGACTTCAGTGGGAAAACTGCACAGGCGTCTTGCACAGTTCACAGTCTTGGACAGTTTATGGTGGACTGTTGCCAAAGAGTTTCCCATTTTGGTAGACAGAGCAATTTTATCATCGCTCCCATATTGCACACAAAATCTGTGTGAGATGAGCTTTTGTAGCATGTCTGCTATTTAAACTAAACATAGAGAGAAACTGAGAGCTGTTAAAGAAGGGCTTTGTGTGGGCCTCTCTTCAGTTTCTGCCAGGATATCAGTTCTCTGTTCATCCAAACAAGATGAGTAATTATCAAGGACTTAAAGGACTTCATATGCATATTTGCTGTATTATGCTTTAATGTGAGGTTTTGTCACCTTTTTTGGGTGTTTGTGTGCCACAGAGTTTGTAAAGCACTGGCCTAGTACAATTAGTAGTAGATTTACATTTTCTATCCATTTCCTCCTACCATATCCAGACTGGGGGGGGGGGGGGGTGTAGTAGTACAGTGGATTCGGCTCACACGGTTCAGCCGACCGGCGGCATATTAGTCGGCTGAGCGGGGTAGTCACTCTGGTGCTCTCTGCCCCATACAGACTTGTCGCGACATATTAATGACTGGGCTTGGTGCGATGTGGTAGGGCTGGGAGAAGTCGTGGTTGCGCTAACAATCGGCCGGCCCAGCCGGAACGCAGACCTGCAGTCTGGAGCAACCAACAGTAGTTCAGGTTGAAAGACTGGGTGGAATGGTTGTGTTTAGGTTTTGTCGCAAAAAAAGAACACCGGGGGGTTCACGCCTTCTCTTCATCATCGTTGTCAGTTGTGTGTGTGTGGAGACGCTTCCCAAGCCTCGCCTCCGCTTTTCATAAAGAAAGAAGACAGAGGCAGCGCGATCAACTAGTGACATTTATTAACATGTAAAATGAGTAGAATATTTCGCAGCACCAAACTTTATCGCGCTCATTTTCATATATGTTGATTATTGCGACAGGCCTAGTTGCAAAAGCGAGAAATGTATGTATTGTGTAAGATTTCCTCTAATAACACCATGACACCATTTAGCCACTGCAAAGTCTGAACCAGCTAGAGTTGTAGTGGTCTCAAAAATTATGTTGGTTTTCTATGGTGCTTTAATTACACTAAATTTCTATGTAATTATACGTATGGTCATTTCAAATCAAATCGGCCATCACCAAATATGGTAGTCTCATTATAGTCTCATTATGATCTTATGCTTCTAGAAATTTTCTCTAACTGGACCTCTTCATATTTTAGTTTTTTTGAAAAGCAATCTCATTGTGTTTGAATATTTTTGTACTAAGTTCTTCCTTCTTCCGTTTCTAGAACATTGATGAGGAGGACACACAGTTCATGACCAACTGTGCTCCTGCTGTGACGGAAAGCACCCCCCGCAGACGCACCAGGATACAGGTCTTCTGGACGGCGCCGCCCACCGGGTCTGGCTGTGTTATAATGAAGTGGGTCTCATTTGTCTAATTTTGCCATACCTTTACATAAGACATTATGATGCTGTTGATGGAGGGCAAAAATGATTAAATCAGCTTTGGGATACATTGGGAACATGTATTACAGAGAATGACATTTAAGATCTCAAACAGAGCTATCACAACGACTTGCATTAATCAACTTTGAAAAACTGAAAAGAAAAATTATTTGATTTTCTTTTGACTGTTTACTCCAAAAACTCAGATGTTGATGACCTGACATCAAAAAATAAGACAGAGTTTAAATAATTCCTTATTCACTGACAGGAGGGGGGCTAATTGTGATACATTACTTCACCAGTGCAAGTCTCATGTGTTGGAATGTTGATTTTACACACAACATTTATCGGAAACCAGTGGTATCTTAAATCAATCTAATGGAATGACGTTTATTGTTCAATTTAAAAACCACCAATGTGATCCATCAATAGTTATGTAATCTATTATTGCACTAGTGTTCCGCTGTAGGTGCTTTTATTGTGAAGGAAGAGACCGAAGGAGAGGAAGGAGAAGAGGTGTTGTGCAGAGCCGCAGCACCAAAGTATAGGCACACCATTAACCCTCAGCTACAGTTATTTACTTATCTAGTTCAAAATGAGCACTTTATCTACAGTCTCCCCTTATTTTTCTGTTTTCTCAAATCTGGACAGCTTGGTGAGGCTCATTGAGCATTTGAGTTTAGTGAAGAGTTGATCCACTAGTGATCACAGCATGAGCATCAGCTCCACATGAACAACATCATCAGGTGTCACTGGCTGTCCTGTCCTCAAATCATTTCTCAAAAAGTCATCTTTTTCTTTGGCTGTATTGAATGAAGAGTTACTCTATGGAAAAAAAAGGTTGGAGTTTGATTGATCACAGTATATAAGAATGTAGATTATGTTTAGCCCCTGGACTACAAATCTTTGACGCTGGCGCCAAAATGATCTTCATTCATTCTTAATGTTGTTGTTACAAGAGCCACAGGCTGTTGTGGAAATGTGAGAAAAACACACAAAGAGAACAGCAATGCGGAAAACAAGGACTTGAGATTTACACGCTTTTTTGCTATTGTAACAAATAGCATACAGTTAAAACCTGATGTAAAGTTTAATTCATGCAAAGAACATGACAGTAAACTAATTAAACGGGGCACATAACAGCTACAGGTATTTAGTGAATGTGCAACCACGAGTGTCTTAATAACTAGAATAATGAATGACAGGCGATGGTGAGAACATCTCCGGTTACGAAGGGAACGAGACGCTGCGTGGGAACGCCTCTGCGTGACTGCGTCATGAAGCACGTGTGAAATCTAACCAATGGCGAGCTGGTACGTCATAGGCGGGCGACACAAGGACCAGGAAGCTATAAAGGGACCCGAAGGCCAGGACCTTTCATCTCTGAACGGCCAAATCAAGTGCCACAAGCAAGCCGAGAGTATGGCATCGACACGCAGCGTCTCGTTCCCTTCAGGGAACTAAGGTTACATTCGTAACCGGAGACGTTCCCTCTCAGGGAACTCGAGCTGCATGGAAACGCCAATACCCACTCCGCCATATGAGCAAATGACCGTTGTTTGAAGTCAGTGCGCACAACCCCTGGGAGCAGAGCAACCGGGGAAAAGGCCTCGGCCACGCCTGCACCTGCACTGCACCTCCCTCACGCATCCTCCCTCCAGCGGGGCAGGATGCGTGAGGGAGAACCACAGTAGACAGTGAGTCGTCATTCTGAAGGCAAACAGGTCTACCTCGGTTAGACCGCTTCTCCACAGGAGCTCCACCACCTCGGGGTGGAGTCTCCAGTCCCTGGGCCTCGGCCCCTGTCTCGACAGGGCGTCTGCCCCCTGGTTTAGGTACCCTGGGATAAAAACCACTCACAATGAGCGGAGTTTCCCGAGGGACCACCATATGGCCAGAGCCCGCAGGCAACGCCGAGTGACCTTGATCAGACGGCGCTGGTTTCCCCTCGGGAAGAAGCCCTTGGCTCTGAGCCACCACTGTAACGGTCTAAAGTGCAACGGGCCGCAAGGGATCACGTTGGATACCGCTGCCAGCCGACCTAACAGTCTCTGAAACTGTTTCACAGTGAGTGGCTGGCCTAGCATGGCCTGCTTGACTGCAGAGAGGATCAAAGCTACTCGAGCGGGAGACAGATGTGCCCGCGTCATGGTCGAATCCCAGATCACGCCCAGGATGGTGGTCCCTTGCAATGGGGATAGTACACTTTTCCTGGCGTTGAGTCTTAGCCCCAGACGGTTGATGTGGGCGAGCACAACATCTCGATGTTGGGCCGCCAGCCGCTCGGATGGCGCTAAAATCAACCAGTCGTCGATGTAGTTCAAGGTGCGGATGCCCCGGAATCGCAGTGGTGCCAGAGCTGCATCCACGCACTTGGTAAAGGTACAGGGTAAGAGGGCTAGGCCAAACGGAAGAACCCGGTCCTGGTGAGCTTTGTCCCCAAAAGCAAACCTCAGGAAATTCCTGTGTTGTGTGAGGATGGGTAAATGAAAGCAGGCGTCCTGTAGATCTAACGTGACAAATCAGTCCTCGGACATGATCAGTGACGCGATCTGTTTGAGAGTGAGCATCTTGAAGCTCAACTTCGCGACTGCGCGGTTCAACCGGCGTAGATCTAGTATCGGACGCAAACCCCCATCCTCCTCTGGAACAAAGAAGAAGCGGCTGTAATAGCCCGACTCTCTGCATGGAGGTAGAAGTCGTTCTATTGCTCCTTTCTGCAGAGCCTGCTTGATTACCAGAGCCTGCTGGGGGTCCACCACTGTGGGTAGTACCCCTCCAAATCGAGGCGGCCGCCACCTGAACTGGATGGCGTGACCCCTGTCGATTGTACGCAGGACCTATTGAGATACATTGGGGAGGGCTCGCCACTCTCTCTGGGGCACCAGCCCCTCGAGGCTGGTCTCTGGAAGTCTTGGGTCTGCAGACGCAGCGCCCTGTAACAGCGCACTGGCAGGGAACCGCTGGTCTAGTAGAGCCGGACTCCTCCTTGGAGGGGGCGAACGGCCCTCGGGCTCGCTGGCGCCGGCCGTTCCCCGAAACGATGGCGGGGACAGCAGCCTGACTCCTGGAGAGTACCGGGGGGATGGGAGCACCGAGTAGTGCGGTGAAACCCTGACCCCCCAGGTGGGGATCACCCTCCGGGCCTTGGTAGTTTTGGCGTCAGGGCCGTTTTCGACGAAGCCTTCTTCGCAGCAGCCGTCCTCAGACTAGCCCTGCTACGGCCAAGGCTCGGCGAGGGGGTGCACGTAGCGCGACGCTCTCCTGCTGTGCCAGGTGGTGCGCGCTTAACGACGGCCTGGGCCGCCCTCGAGTAGCCCCGCGGACGTGGCGTCGACGGGGAAGGAAAGCATCGAGCGCCTCAGCCTGCTGCCTCTCCGCGTGGAGCTTGTCCGTGACCGCGCCAATGGCGCCCCCAAAGAGGGGAAGGACCAACAGACTTCGCCGTCTCCTTGGTGGCTCTTAACGCGAGGTCAGCCGTGTGCCGCAGCTCACCAACTACCTCAGGCGTTAGCTGCTTCCCCTTGGCCTTGTCGCCAAGCAGCTCCGCCTGATACGCCTGGACGAGCACCATCGAATGCAGGCAGTAATCCGCCTGCCCTGCCGTCGAGCCAGGGCCCACTCCGGCATCCTAGCATGGTCATGTCGCTTAGCCTCAGCTACTGACGAATACAAAGCTGTACGCGGGTTGTAAACGCGAGCGGACACCGGCTTCCCCCAGGACGCCGA
Source organism: Pungitius pungitius (assembly GCF_949316345.1). Taxonomy (NCBI): domain Eukaryota; kingdom Metazoa; phylum Chordata; class Actinopteri; order Perciformes; family Gasterosteidae; genus Pungitius; species Pungitius pungitius. Next base: position 6,749,641 of record NC_084905.1, read on the forward strand.
CACCTCAGGGTAGACACCCGTTCATGCAGCTTACCGCTCGTAGTAGGCTGCGGCCTATCCGCGGCCAGCTGATATTGAGTTTATCAGCGGCTCGAGTGAGGACCTCCAGCAGTTCTTCCGCTGCCTCCACGCTCACCATGCCCAGTTCCTCGAAGCTGGACCGTGAGAGCGGTGTCTCATCCGGGGGGGAGGAACCCGCCGCGCGTGCTCCCGACACCTGGTACGAGATCCTGGAACGCGTGGTAGAGGGGCGGGAAAGCGCCTCAGCCGTCCCGAGACCCTCCGTGAGGTCCACCTGCGATCCCCACGAAGACATCCGGCGCTCTGCCTCGGCATGAGCGCGTCTCATCGAGCCGTCCACCTCAAAGAGGGCTCGACGAGAGAGACGCGTGCGCCAGGAAAAGCGCTCGCAATCTCCATAGCTAGTCCCTTCGAGGGCTAGCTGAGCGTGCTCCCCGCCCAAGCAGACAACACACACAGTGTGCGAGTCCTTTCCCCTAATAAAACGCAGCTCGACATCCTTGAGAGGGAACACCCATCGGCCCCTTTTTCTCCACAATTCTGCTTATCTTTCACTCCTTTCCCTCATCCCACTCCACGAGGTGAATAACCTCCCTAACACGCATCTCTTTCTCCTCCGAGGGAGATGCTGTAACTTGCCCTTACCTCAACAGTGTACCCGCAGCGGCTACTTTTAATTTATCTGCTGCTGCCATGTGACAGATGGCCTATTGCCACACCAGTGTTTGCTAGTCTAATAAATCCAGTTCTGTATGGGGAACATCTGCTAGGCAAATTAACCTCATATTACTGTCACCTTTGTCTGTCAGCAGTGAGATAGAGATTTAGCACTACCTCATCTCACGTGAACGTCTTCCTGTCTCACCTCCTTCCTTAACTTCCTCTCTGTGCTCTTCTAACGTGCTTGTCACTTTCTTGTTGACGAATGTTTTTTTTTATATGGCTATACTAGCCAGGGTTATTTTCACATTAACACATTATACAACAGGCGTCATGGGCCCAGAATATTACTGGCTTTCCCTGACAATATGTCACTCAAAAGAAATACCAACAAAATAAGAGATTCAAAATACAAAAAGTCCAAAATGCTACCACAAAAATAACAAAACAACTACAAAGAAATACAGAGTAGCTGCAAAGATACTCACTGTGGTTATAACCCGTGTAAAAAGAAATGCCCTCCAAGAGACGTAAAATCACTTCAAATGGGACCGATATTATCCACAAAGAGACTCAAAATGACTACAGCCAGACCGAAAACAACCGCAAAGAGGAAAACAAAATTATTGAAAAAAGACCAAACGGAGCTGCAAAGCATTTAATGCACTGTGCTGCCTAGTAATGATCCTGGTGCTCATAATATGCATACAATTCTGCTCAGATGAGCCTCAGCAAAAATCAGTTCAATTCAAGAAGATCAGTGATAATAGATAGTTACAGTGAAATGATCTTTGGTGAGTTGGTGGTCACTGAAGAGCATTCATGAAGCCTGTCAGCCAAGCATGCAATGGGAAGCAGGCGCTTTTATAGTTAGCCAGACAACTAAATTGAATGCAAAAAATGGGTATTCTTGTCACATCAATATTGCACATTTTTTGTGAAACGGGCCGCGAGACGGGGAAGATTGCTCTTGCAAATTACTTGCAATTCAAGGTACTATCGGCAGCCAAAATTATTTCTGAGAATTTGCCCCACATGTCTAGCTCTACATCGTGGTGGGGCTTTTGCCCAAGGGCCCAGAGTGTCAGGATTAGGCTCATTGTGTTTTTTTTAAAATTTTGATTATTTTTATGCTCCCGGTATGCAGCGCTGTTCTTCCGTTTGGTTACAGCTACTGCTTGTAAATTATTATTATTCGGGCAAACTGCAGAGGGGGGTTAGATCGCCATGACTTTATTATCATTAAAAAGTTGAGGAAAAAGTAACTCATCAATGCTGTTGAGTGTATTTATCTTTTTGGCATAATCTTGGGGCGGAAGAACCAGCGTAAGGTCATTGGTTTTAATTTGTTAATAAATTCAGCTCTACTATAGTTAATAATCCGACACTACTGTCACGAGCCAGCTCTTCCAGTAAAAATGAAGCTACTATTTAGCTGAAGTCCGTCCTCATTTACCTCAGGAAACATATTTTTTCTCGGGTTACAGAATTGAAGCATAACTACTTTGTAATGTTAATTAAAACATCATGTGTTGTGAAGTACCTTTTTTACTCTTTTACTATTTACTAAGACTTTAAATGATTGTTTTCACTCTTGTATACACAAGCTCCTCTGAGTGCAACCGGGTGTGTTCGGAATTATGAAGGTTAGGCGTGTGTTTGTTATTCTGTGATTCACTCCCAAGGTCACCAACTTCCTGGTAGCACTGATGAGCTCATCTTATATCTCTACTTTAATCTCCAAAATCGTTTCCAATAGGGACTTAGAATTAAGGAAGAAAAGACGAGAGAAAAGTGACTGTCCGTGAGTGGAAAGAGGTTGCAAACTAAGTTCTGCTGTCCTGTTGATCACTCCCCGTCTCGTTATCAAGCTCACACTTGATGTGCCACCCCTTGCTCTGACACTGCCCTGCGGCCATCTGCTCCATCACATGTTCACCTCACACCGACCTTCCAGCTCCGTCTTCCCATCAGTATTCTGCCGCTGTTACTCAGAGTGCTCCGGGACGAGGCCACCAGTCACCTGCTCGCTCCGTGACAACCGAATGTTTAACCGCCAGACTCCGGGGAGAGCTGCTTGACAGCACCATCTAAACTGTTGGGTCATGACGCAGTCACAGACAGAGACGAGCTTTTTTTTATTGATCACAGGGACCAGATATAATTCAAGTGTACTCCGTTGTCGGAGTGTCTGGGCTGCTATTTGATGTCAACTGTGAGGACTGACGAATGATGAATACAGAAGTGAACTGGATACGATTCCATTCTCTCTGCATCACTTATTGTTTTGTGGGACAGCAAGTTTGTCGGTTTGATTTGTATGGTGATTCATGCTCCCAAAGGATGTTTGCTAATTACTTTCATAGGCTCCGGACTGTCTTGAATATTGCAATTGAATATCTTCATCATGATTCCAGATATCAGGTTGAAGTTTTAATATTGTATGTGTTCTCTTCTTCTTCGCTTGGTTTTAAAGAGGCTGCATTAAAGTAAAGTGGTTTTCTGAACTTGACTTCAGTAGTATATACAGTGAGGAAAATAAGTATTTGAACACCCTGCTATTTTGCAAGTTCTCCCACTTGGAAATCATGGTTTCACTGTAAGAGACATAATCTAAAAAAAAAAAATCACAAAAATCACAATGTATGATTTTTTAAACTATTTATTTGTATGATACTCCACTCCATGAATTATCCTAAATTAGATACACCTGTTTGAGGTCGCTGCATAAAGACACCTGTCCACCCCATGCAATCACTAAGAATCCAACTACTGACATGGCCAAGACCAAAGAGAGACAAAATGGTACACCTCCACAAGGCTGGAAAGGGCTACGGGGAAATTGCCAACCAGCTTGGTGACAAAAGGTCCACTGTTGGAGCAATCATTAGAAAATGGAAGAAGCTAAACATGACTGTCAATCTCCCTCGGACATAGCAGGGTGTTCAAATACTTATTTTCCTCACTGTATAAGCAGTACATTTCAGGAGCTCGACACAAGTCTGAACAGAGTGCAACGGAAGAATAATATCATGATTATATTAAAAAATGTAGTGTATTCATTCAATTCATTAATTAAAATATGAACGTTCTTAAAGATCATGTATTTTAATAATCATTGATTTTATTTACTCGTGTTATTAAACCAGCAAATCCCTAAGCCTCAGTCAAGAGGGCAAATGGAAAAGGAAAGCGCAGCAATCGGATCTCACTCCATTGAGGGGGATGTCGGGGTAGAGTTGCAGGCAAGATGCAGTCTGTTATGAAGTGGACTAGCCTTGTTAAGCTCTCTCTTTTTTAATCCATAAATCGTTTGAGTTAAACACATTCCCTTGAGTTAACACAGTAACTTGTGTGCTAAATCCTTCAATCAAAGATAATCTCTGAGACTGGAATTCAACACTTTCCAAGTTTGCAATAGTCATTGTTTTTGCAATGAGAGTGTCACGGTTTGAGTTCATGTCTTGTTTTATTTTGTAGTTTCATGTTTCTCGTGTCCCTGGGGTAACTTCCTGCCTTGTCCTGTCTTCCATATATATCCATAGCAATGTGTGACCTCTTTAGGACCAGAGGGAAATGCAGCAGCGTTGTTAGAACTTGTTTCGTCCCACACATATCTCTATTACTGTCTGCCTTCTCTGAGGTGCAGTGGCCTGTAATTGACACATTTTCAAAATAGAGCCGTGGAGACTCGCACCCTCATGAATGGATTGCGCAAATATGTCTAGTGAAGACGAGAAATCTTAAATAAACACTGACCGAAGGTGTAACTGTAGGTGGGAATCATATTTTACTGAAAGCTCTCAGTACACAGATGGGAAAATGTCTTGCCAAATAACACCATATATCGTTGGATTTATTGGATAAATAAACCAGTTGACCATTGGCCTCATTGAGACTCTTAAAGAATTTACTTTGCTCAATAATTTTGTTTATTCCCTTTTCTTTTTCAATTTCATGCCCAAGCAGTCAACCCATGTTGCAGGGTGTATTGCATCATTCAGTCCACACAAGATTTATAGAAGCAATATAACAGATAACTCCAGCTTAATGGCGGCAGTACCTCCTCTCTCTCTCCAGTCACTTTTTTCAGCTCACTTTCATATACAGTATGTCTCTCAGATACAATAGCTCAGCGCTTTAGCACAAAAACTGCTTGTCGAAAAATAGCAGTCACATAATTGCTTCACATTTCAATATACAGTATGTTCATTATTTTGATTACCTTCAGAAAAAAACGCTGCTACATTTTGGATATTTAAATAATACAATCTTGCTTTTCCTGTGATTTTGCAGCACTCACAGTTTGTACTATTCTTTTAGTGTTTTGCTTCTCTCTTATCTGTACGTTTTCCCTTACTTTGATTTCAACTGTAAAGCGTCTTTGGATACCAAGAAAAGCGCTATAAAAAACAGTATTATTATTATTTATATTATTATTGCTGTTTATATATTATTATACTTCTTGCTTCAATAGCCTCATCTTAAAAGTTATTTTTAATATCTCGCATGCAATATTTCATAAAAGACAGACTTTCAGGGCCATGATTTTCCTTACCTTAAAGCTCTTATAGTGGCTCTCCATTGAACAAGCATCATAGTGATTGTTATTCTTTTTTTAAAGACATATTTCTCCTTTCTATGCCTCTCTGAAGTGGTTCTTCATTCATTTGTTTCCGGGGAACCATAGATCCGGTGAACCATAAATTCAACAATTATAACAATTTTAGCCATTAATCAAACAAAACTGAGCATATGATTTCATTCGAGTACTCTTAGTTTCAGACAGGACAGATGCTGAGCCATTTCAAGCTCTCTGCAGATGTTTTTTGTTGTTGTAATGGACCATATTGCAGTCCACATGTCAAAAGCAAGACCCATACAATCAGTTTTAATGTCATGAAGTTATGTCCGAATGTAATTATGAAGGGAGAATCTTTGGTTAGTCGAAATAAAAATAAAAATTAAGCGCTCTAAACGCAACAACACATTTGCTTTTGAAGCAGCTTCCTTACAATGAAAGGCGGCTGTATGCAATTCCGTTGTGGTGGAATCTTACATGTTGTAAGGCCTCATTGTAGCTTTAAACCTCAGAATGTATTCTTTCCATAGGAGTGGCATCACACAGCTCTACAGCTCTGTTTGAACAAAATGAGAAATGTATTTGATTTTTTTTTACTGAAAAAGAACTGCCTCTGGTAAAAACCTATTTTTATTGGTATTGCTTCCTTTCCAGACGGTATTACTTAATATATTAGAATTGGGGTCTGTTCGTAATCCTGCTTTCGAATTTAATACCAGCTCTCTCTCTCTCCTTCGTGTCCGTGGGCATGATTGCTTCGTCACATGTTGTACTGCTGCGGTGTGATTGAGGCATGAGGTCCTAAGAATACAGCCCGGTTTCCGTGCAAAAGATGTGGACCCGTTGTCCGCCATGCAACATCACGGAACTCATTACTTTTCCCTCTCGCCAAGGATTACATGGATCAGATATTGAACAGGAAAAACACTCTTCATTGTTATCCACGCAATGCACTTTGCACCTCTCTCACTATCCAACTCATCATTTCTCTTTTTCCCCCTCCTCTCCCCTCTCCAGGGCCAGTATTGTCCAGAAGAGGGTCATTTATTTCCAGGATGAAGGCTCTCTCACTATTCGACTGTGTGAGAAAGGTAATGTCAGCTGCCCGTCATCTGCTCTTTTCATCCTGGACCGCCCATCATGGTGCCATTATCCTCTGTTCCATCTGCTGTTGATTCCCCCTGTCTTTTACAGCAGAACAGCTCCCAGCCTTTCATACCCCAAAATAAATACGCCCAATAGAGCACAATAGAAACTGTGAATCATGTATCTTGTCGGTTTACTGTACTTAAATATTGTTTTGTATGTCACCACAGAGCAGCGCCACAGCCCTTACGTTACCTGAAATTTTACTGCGGGGAAGTGTCACGCCAGATTGGGAGAGAGGACCCCCCCACCACCCCCCATTAAACAGCAGTTAGACAGCAAAGCGACGGGGCTCTTTTAGCTTCCAAGCACACGTTTATTGTGCAATAAAAAAAGAGCCCAGACATGTGTTTCAAACTCAATCTCAGGAGATTTAGACTCATAAAATGGTCTTCTCCTCACCCAAGTTTTCCATGCTACTATGCGAGTCAATCAAGACACCCTGTCTGCGACTGCTGACATGTGTGCCAATGTTTGACTCATCCTGCTATATCTTAGATGTCAAGTGAGGATATTCTTTCAAATGAATTGCAGACTCATAAATATTCAAGTACTCCCCTTGACCTATCTTTTTAAACATGTTGGTGTGGGCCAATATTTCAATATGTATGAGTCTGCCTCAAAGCTAATGTGTTATTTGATTAGTTTTTGTGACATTCTGACTGAGTCCAGATTGTAGTCATTTAACTGCTATTTTTTGCAGGTGTTCATTAATGGCAAAGCATGCACACATGTAGATATGTCTGCGTCTAAGCTCCTGAATTCTATCATTTGTTTGGCTTGTGCATTCTCCCTTTAAAATTGTGCTTTATGTACCACCTCCCTGCAGAGCATGTGTTCGGCGAGGCTACTGCAGCTCCTGCAATGGAGTGCTGCGCCTGCGGTACAGCAAAGTACAGACTCACCTTCTACGGCAACTGGTCAGAGAAAGTACATCCCAAAGACTATCCGAGTGAGTTCAGACCATTGGCCGCCAGGCTTTTGCAAAAAGTGCTTCGTCCAAAAATACAACGTTTTAGCAACCTACAGTCAGCTGGTAGTTAGCTTAGCTCAGCGGCATGACTATAAGCAGGGAAACAGTCAGCTTGGCGTCACCTTAACAACGTATTTCACATCTTCTTGAAATCCGTACAAAAGACAAAGTGTAAAAATGGAGATTAAGTTCAAGACTATTTCTTGGCCAGGTGCAGGAATTTCCTCAAGTCTCCGCCGGTTGCCTGGCAACCTCCTCTAAGTTAACGCTCCCAGGCAATAAAAAGTATGCCACCTCCCGCCCTGCACCACATAAAACCAATATGCCGATCGACCAACTCAAAAATCGATGTGTCATGTTAAACTGATCATATGAAAAAAATGACTTCAGGCAACCAGCTAGCTGCTCAATCAGCTGAAACTAACACCTTTCTTGACTTGCTTATCTGAATTCAAACCACTCAAGTCCGAATGAAAAAAGAATTGTCTTTCAGGACGGGCCAACCACTGGTCGGCTCTGATTGGCGCGTCTCACTCCAGAGGCTATGTGCTATGGGAGTATGGGGGCTACGCCAGTGAGGGTGTCCGCCAGGTTGCTGAGTTCGGCTCCCCCATCAAGATGGAGGAAGAGATTCGACAGAAGGTAGGGTATAGAATGACACATATTTTAATGAAACTGCACAATTTACATGTCTTTCCACGGGTTATCGGAGAATCAAAAAGGTCTAAACTTAAGAGCTGATGGCAAAAAATGGGATGCACCAGGAATGTCTCAACGTCCCATTACCCATTCTCATTAAAAAATATGCACGTTGACAGTGCTGCGTGCTGGATTGTGCTCAAAAAGAGATTGGAAAACATCAGCAGGCTTACTTTTATGCAAAATATGCCTGTAGGGGATTACATATTTTTGGAAGGCATCCAGTGGATATCACCCAGAGAGGACAGGCTGTTGCCTCAGTTCTTCAAGCGAGTGAGTGCGTGCATGAGGGGACACAGCTGCGGGTTGTACTTAAGCATCCTTGTGTGTATCCAGGTGAGTCAGGTGAATGCTTACATGTCTATTCAAATCCTTAAAGGATTGGTTACTCTAATAGTATGTACTGTGAGAAGATAGAAATTGGCCAAAAGATACTACTAGAAGCTACTGCTTTCAGTTGAAGCTTGAACACACCTCTTTCAAAAAGAATTTGTTTTTGTGGGTGGGAATATCATGGAGCTCACCATGTTGTAAAATATACAAAGTTCACTCACAGAGCCGCTGCTGATCTTACTATACAGCATTAATATTTTACAAAGTAGTCATATGGTTTAATCCTTATCAATGGTTTTTTTTTAAATTCATGCATTGGTTTATGAGCTACTATTTAAGCTGACCAAAATGATGACGGTTAACCTTCATGAACACATAAAAACAGTTATTTCAAAACTGTAATACCGACCTTCCACCTCAGGGTTGCACCCACTTAAGGAATACCCTTCTTTATTTGAATATAAAATCAACCAAGTTTAAGGAACTTGTGCCATTTGCTTCCCTTTTCAAATGCAAAGGTTGCTGACTGGTTTTAATCTATACAGTTGACATGACAGTAAAGCTCATATTTTACTCACATGGACCATTAACTTCGAACAATCCAATGATCGAACCAACAGCGCTGTGATTGATGAGCAAGCAGCTGTACCTACTGAACTAGTGCTGTAACTAAATTGATTGGAATTACCATTGAATTACTCTTTAATATATCTTTGTATTACACTGTTTCAAGGCAGTGTGGCATAATATTGAGCCGACATGGTTGTCAGCATCTGGTTCATTTTTTTAATCTTTGATTCGTCTTTCAAATTATCACATTGTTAAACTACATGTATAGAAAATTTGACCCACATGGACCCACCCTAATCTATATGTGACATATGTATATTGCTGTGAGGCTGAGGCCCGCCGAATCAGGTTCTCTCTGCGAGTCCTCTTTCTGCCACTCGGTCTCTCTCTGTGAGCTCTGACAGGTGTGTCTTGGCCATTTGCAAGGGAACAATAGCATGTTGTTAGTGGGCTGTCAGTATGGTGTGTGCCTGTCAGTTTGGGTTTGGGCTGTTGTGTGGAGACATTAGAGTCTGACGGACAGACCAAAATCCTCTCTTGGCTGGCTCTGTCTGTCTCTTGGACTAACCATCCTGATAAAAAGGGAACTGTAACAAAGCAGAATGAGATGGCTTGATTGTGTCCTGTAGGCTGGAATGTTATTGAGCTGTGAAATGAAACGTGATTGTACAGTGTACACTGCAATGAAAGCTATTGAGTTTTCGGACTTTGTATCGGGGAGGGTTCATTTAATCCAAAAGGTTTTGTATTGCATTGATGCAGCCATGAACTTCCTAAGTAAATGTCCAACCAGAGAGGAGAACACGCTGGATCACTGTTACACCACACCTGCCCACACCAGCCCAATACCCGCTTTAAAAAATAAATTGGTGGTGAAGGGTATTCATTTAGACCCCCCCTCCAATGTCTAAACCATGCTTACGCCCTTGGATGAACACACAGATATCACGGCCGAGGTGTTTCCACCGTGCAGATCTGACTGAAAGCCAAAACAATCGCCACTGCCTTTTTTCTGCCGTGTTACTGCAGCTTTAGTGCCAAGTTATAGGCACTTTTTGGAAAAACACATTTATTTCTGGCGATTAAAAATAAAAAATTATTTCTATGTATCATCCTTCTGTGTAAATATCTCACGTTACAATGTGGACACCTGCGTCTTAAAGACAGTTGCGGCTTATATGTACAGATTTTTTTTCTTTCTTAAGTTTAGATGGTGCGGCTTATTCAGGTGCGCTCTATAGTCCGAAAATCACAATACTTTAAAGAGCAGTTTTCTGTGATACTGAGGTGTAATTGCCTTGAGATCATCAGCAGATGATCAAAATTTGTAAATGAAACAAACTATTTACACGTTTTTAGCAGCAACCTGGCATGACTGAGCGCACCATATTTTTAGGTTTTTTTGTTTCTTCTCATGCACATGCATCACCTTGCAGAAAAAACTGCTGTCTCTATCTGTTGAAAGAGATATTGAAGTAGACACAAGCAAGCATAAACTGAGGCACAGACGCACACATCCCTTCAACCCTCTGAGAGCGCCAGACGAGGCCGGGCAAACACCAAAGTGACTGCTGTAAAGGTGGGAAGCCGACATGGGTCAGTAATCCCTGTCTTAGCCGAGAATCCCAACCATCCAGCGGAGCAATCAGCTGTGGTGATGTGTGGACAAAGCCTTAAGGCCAACCCCTCCTGCCCCAGAGCCAACCGGCACTCCCCTAACTAACACAGCACACGGCGGGCAGACCGACAAGACCTGAGAGCCAGAACATATCTATCAGAGAGGCGCCTCGTCAAACCTGTCAGCGCCTTCCGAGGCTTCACATCGTTCGGAGAGTCACAAGGAGTGCTTTGGCAGCCAAGGCGTTACTTGTCGATACTTTCCGCAAGCAAATATTGAGCCCCTTAATGGGTGTTGACGCAGCAGCCTGCTCCATCTTACCAGTGCAAACCAAAAGAATTGAAATGCTGCTGCATGCATCACTTCGCAAAACTGGGACCTAAATCTGTCATCTCCCGCTTGTTTGTTTAAACTTGGACATCGCGGACATCCATGAAAAGTCCCCCGTTCCCACCTGCCTGCATGTAAGCGCCAAAAGGTTGGCTGGACAGGGGTCTGACGTGCATGAGCTTGTAGAAAATATGTGCGATGAAGCCCCGTTATTTAAAAAGGTTCCAGGTGCACAGTTCCTGTACGCCAGCTGAGAGCCTTGACTTCCCTCAAGAAATAGGTCAACGTTGCCAGCATCGAGAGGGTCTAATAGATAGCAGGTTTGAACGCGCCTGTGATCCTGAGGCGCTTTTTTAAGTTTTAAGTTTACGTCCTTTATATCACAAATGGCAGCATGAGCTTTAAAGTTGCTGCTAATTTGTTGTCGGCAGGTTAAAAAAGAAACAGACCTGTCCAGCGGAACTCAAAGTACCTTTTTAATGTCACCCAATATCGAGAAACACATCTAAAACATAGATTGCTTTGAAAAGGTCACACGCAGTCGAGACCGTCTTAACGTGGGAGACGGTAAAGTGGGAGGTTGAAAAAATGGAGGAGCTGCCAACCAAGGAGCAAATCCGCTTTACTTTACTTTTTTTAATGACTCGGTGTATCGGCCCAAAAAACAAATACAAAGCTAACTAATTATCAGTCCCTGTGAAATGCCAAGTGCTCTCAACCAAGTGCGATCACACGGGAAGCAAAATGTCAAGAGCGTCTGACCAACTGGCCATTTGTATCAGCAGAATGTGGAGACGCCGATGACAAACCTTGGTCAATTAACTTTTAATGAAGCTGAATCAACTCTCTTCCACGATAGTGGTTTACACCCCAAGAAATCTCAATGTCTACCGTAGCCGGCTGTCTGCACTCTTGCTCACCTCTAAAAAATGATTTGTTAGTAGGGTTCCGCTTCACGCTTTCATTCTTTCCTTCCTTCTTTCAAGGGGGTCGTTACCTGCCTGTCTGTCATGGTTCTTCCCAAAATCCATTGGACGTGGGATTCTTTTGTGCTGAATCTTGAGAAAAAAAACTCAGCTTTTAGCACTGTAGGGAGCAGCCAGGAGTTCACCTTTCTCCTTTTAAAATAGGGGGTACAAAGCGCTGCACTGAGCCACAGGCCTGACCGTAGTTTGCCCCTGGGCGAGTACCCAACAGGCACCTCTGGGTATCAGCTGCAGCTGATAGCTCTTTTTTACAAAGCCACTCTTTCTTCCCATTACAAAGTTTCGAGCCTTTGGGTTTGACTAAAAGAAATGTGAAATGTGTCACTGTGACCCTCTCTGTGGCGGGGGAAGAGAGCTCGTTCATGGCAGAAAGTACATCTGTGGCTCTCGGAGAGATGACATTTTAGACTCAAGACGTTTTTAATTTCCTAAATATTTTTCGTTTTTGGGGAAATTCTTATTGCAGCCCAATCAGCAAACGAGGATTCAACGACTTGTTGTGTCTTCAAGCAATCTGTTTCGCCCAAACATAATAATGTAATTCGGCTTGACTAGCTCTTTCTGCCTCTCCACCCATCTACTGCCATTGGTCAGAGGTAAAGTCCCTACAGTGTCACCCATGGGACCCCTATTTCAGAATAGAGTATTTGTTGGTCAAGAGACAAAATTATTGTTTGATTTCTTGTGGCATTATCATTTTGAGCATGTAGAAAGAGAAGCAAAGATTTGTCAAAGTTCCATTTAGGTTGGTGTAAAACCCCTCAGTGAACAACATCTCTTGTATTGCCTGATGTTTGATAGCTAGCTAGATAACTTGCACAAATCCAGTGCACAACTCAAATTCAACTTGATTAGTCATATGTGGCATTCATGACACAAGTCAATCAAATAAATTACTTGTTCCTTTCTCTTGACTAAAGTAAGTAAGTAAGTAAGCGCTTTTCACAGACAAGGTCACAAAGTGCTTTACAATGTGCATAGACATTAAAACAGTCAATATGAAATACAAATTATTAAAAGAATAAAAGATGTAGGCTACCCAAAGGCTAGCCTGAACAAATGAGTTTTCACTTGTCCCTTAAAACAGTTCACATTCTCAGCAAACCTAATGCTGGTTGGTAGAGCATTCCAGACTCTGGGTGCCATAGCTTTAAAGGCTCTATCCCCACATGTCTTCAGACGCGTGCGTGGCATGAATAGCAGAATTTGATTGACAGACCTGAGAGACCGGGATGGGGTATGTAAGTGAATTATGTTGGCAAGCTATTCAGGGGCCTGTCCATGTAGAGCCCTATAGGTTATGGTAAGAATTTTGAATTGGATCCTGTAGGTTACAGGAAGCCAGTGAAGAGAGCAAAGCAGAGGGGTGATATGGTTGTGCCTGTTTGATCTAGTAAGAAGCCTACTGACTACTGTACATATTGTTTTTTACAAAATAAGGTTGTATCATGGTTCACCATAAAGTCTGATTTTGTAAATGTAGCTTACTGTCGTTTTATTAGGATGACACCATCTAGCTTGAATGGCATTCATTGATGCCCACTTTGCTTCCTACATTTTGGTTTAAACGTCTTTGCCTTTTGCCTCCAATTTATTTTTCTTCCTTCTCCCCTGACTCCTTCGTTTCTTACCCACTCATTTCCTCTGCAGAAACGGCAGATTTTACAGCAAACTACTTTCCATTCCTTTTATCGCCCATCCAACTGTGTCTCTCATTCTCCTCCCTTGCTCCTCCAGCCCTTCGATTTCTCCCAACACTTCACTGACTCACTGACTGACATTGCTTCGAGAAATATCTTATTTTTGTTTGTCTTTCTCTTTTTTGCTCATACTGTTGTCGGAAGGGTCTCCCTTTCTTGGCAGTCCTATTTTTACTTTTCCTCTTTCTACTCGCTGTTTTTGGGGTGTTTCTTATTCTTTTTTTGAAAAGCGCTCGTTTCAGACAGATTGACCGCAGAAGGGCTGAGGAGAAGTAGAGAAGTCAGGGTGGGAGAAGACGAGCAAGGATGCTATCCTTCACTTTAATCTTTGAACTCAAAACGCTTCACGGAACATTGCAGCGGACAGACACACACACAAACAGCAACCCCTTCGTCGTTATTGCCTCTTGTAGATGTCCAGATTGTACCGCTGGAGTAGAGGGGAAACACTAGCGCAGCCTTCCCTCCCCCCCTCCCTCCCCTCTGATCCACACGGCTGTCACCTGTCAGAGTAGGAGCCGAGGAAGCCATGCCAAGTGATTTACTTCCTCTTAGCGCATCTTAACGGCCCCACGCTCTGACGGGAGGAATGTGTTTTGCCATCTGCATTTCACACTCAAAAGGAAAGTCCTTTCTGTTCTACAATTCTTTAGTTTTTCTCCTCACCATGCAAAATGTCTGCTTGCAATAAAAACACATGGTCTTTTAACACACTTCCAGTGTTAATTGTAGCACCTGATTTCTTATTATATTATATATGGTCCAACTTGACATCCAGGAGAGTGCTGCTTGTCATGGTTATGTTGTGATACCTGGGAAAGCTTGTCTAGTTTTTATGTCTTATTTAGATTGTAAATGTGTTCAGGCCTACACGGGTTACTTTTTGTTCAAGAATTTGTGACGTGAGCTATACTTACTGGCAGATGCTGCTTATCAGTGCAACAGCTTAAGCAGGCAAATCATCTTCATATTTCTTTGACCAAACAGCAGCAAACAAGGTAGGATTCCATAAATACATGCATGTCTAATAGGATGACTTACGCATACGTCCATCCCTCCACCTCCAACAAAATTGTACGGTGGACCATCATAGATTTTTATTGGTTACTATTTATTCCTTTCTTCGACAAAGTGAGGGCAGTGATAGTCATTTCACTCTATATGGACACAGACTATTATATGACGTAGGCCCTTCGAGGAACAGCAGATGATTGACACATAGTCGAGCCTTCATAAATAATGACACAGGGACATCTTTGTTTCTCCTTGATGAATTTACACTACAACCTCAAACAGACCCGTCTCAAGGCATCTTCCAATGCATAACATTTTCGTTAAAAAATGAATATAATATATATACCCTTTTAACCCCAATCCTTAGGCTCTCTTGTTTAATTATTCAAATACAGTTTGAACCTTTTTTTTCTCCGTTCGACTGTGCGGATGCGTTAGGCCGAAGGGTGCTGTCAGCTGCACTATATTTTGACTTTGGCATTAGGTGGGGGGATGAAGTTAGAGACAGCTGAGCCTGCTGTGCACATCTTTGTGTTTTGTGCACACGTGGGAGTAAAATTATGAAGCGCCGGTCTTGAGTTCCCACTGTGAAAGAATGATAGGTAGTTGCGTCAGGGAGCAGCTGATGACAATGGGACACGCACACACATCGCACTCCCAGAAACGGTCCGGGGGGGATTCTTTGGAAAGCTTTGGGCGGCCGACAGATGGACAGCCTCTCTCAACTAACTCTAAATTGGCTGAGGGGAGGGAACTGGCTGGATGAATGAAGCGAAGGATGGAGACAGTGACGGCCAAGATTTTTATTATTTCCTTGATTTAATGACTACACTTCCATTAATACATAAAGGAAAGATAGATTGGGTTGCATTACTTGAGATACAGAGATTTAAAAAGCACTAGGGCAAATTTTGACCATTAAGCTGTCAACGGTCTGTGATGATAGGAGTCATGACGCACTGATAACATACCTCGCGACATATACACCAGAGGAAATCTCTTATTTTTATGAAAATGTCTCATCATTTATGACCTTAAGGAAATCCAGGTGTTCACTTCTTCACTCGACCTGAAGAAGACTATCTGTGGTGCAAACACTACATCATTAAAGTAATAATTATTTTTCGCAAGTAAGAGTAAAAAGTTGTTACACCGTTATTATCAATTAATTCTACCCCGTAATTAGCGGAATAAATACTAATGTCGATGTCAATGCTCTCTCCTCCTGAGTGTAGCGTCTCTGCAAAGCAGAGAGGTTTTTTGCTTTGACAAAGATCTGCAATGTTTCTGTCACGGTTTGGATTCATGTCTTGTTTTATTTTGTAGTTTCATGTGTCTTGTGTCCCTGGGGTAACTTCACTTCCTGCCTTGTCCTGTCTTTCCTTGTGGTTGTGCAGTGTTGATTATTTCCACCTGAACTCCCCTGTATATTAATGCATTGCATGTTGTGGTGTTTGCATGAACTTAGTGTGTAGTCTGAAGCCCGTAGTCTGTTGGTGAATGGTGTCGGTGTTTTTCCCTTCATGGCATTTTGGATTTTGAGTATTAAAGTCTTTTTCGTGAGAGTCTGCGTTTTGAGTCCTCATGCTTCCGGCTTCTGCCTTCACCCACACGTGACAGTTTCGTCTGTATTCACGTAAACATTACTTTTTTTTAAAAATCGACCCTCCATGTAACATCAAATAGCAAATTCTTATGCAATGTTTGCAACACATCTTTTCCCACTGTGGCGTGCTAGAATCCGCTAAATCTGATTGGTTGGAGTCCCCTTCTGCGTAACTTATACAACACAACCAATTGAGAAAAAAAGAGACTTATAGAGGTCGAATGGTAGGTCATGCCTTCATAAGTAAGAAACAGAATTGGGAAGATTTGATGACATCATTTTGCCTAATGATTGGCCACGTATGTCTGTTTGCTGCACAGAAAATTAGAATTTCCGTAGCGATGGGCCATTGAAACTATGGGAGTTTGTTTTTGGTGTTAGACAAATTAGCTTTAATTCCAATGGGAAATATTTCACACTGATAACTTCAGAAAAATAGGTTGTTGGGACAATGTGCAGCAAACATTTTTTTCAATTGACAGAAAGATGCTCTGTCTGTCTGAATTCTGGTGCTTGGTATAAGAGACAAATTTAACAGTCAAATGCAAACCGTCAATACACAAGTTTGCAATATCTTGGTGACTCTCGGACTCACCGACTTCAGATAATTCTCTCTTTCAAACCCTTTGGTGTAAAGCAGCATGCATCAGCTAGAGCGGTAGACATTAATGTGCAGTTTATGGGAGTCAACACCCAGGGGGTTGTAGACTGAAATTGAAACTTGTTAGTTATCAGTATCCTCTGAACTGCTAAATGGAGCTTTTAGTGCAGAATCCCTCCACAACCTTAAATGGATATATATTCTTGTTTTGAGAGATTAAAACGTAATCCAATCAGGATTTAACAGCAAGTTTTTGACAGCAGTGGACTGAGTTTACAACTCAATTACAATCCGGTGTTAGACTGCATGACGACATCTCGGCTCATGCCTCTGTCTTTGTTCCATCTAATGTTGAAAGACTTTAACGGTTGGCTTTGTAGTGGGACTTCATTTAAGCGAAGCTTTAAACACTCGCACACAGGATATTTCGTTGTCACTGTCATTGTTGTATCATCTTTTCTTTACTGTGAAGTCTACTGCTGGCTCTAAATGGTCTTCTTCCACGAATTCCACACATTTTAATTCCTTAATGCTTTTTGAAACATCTCAACTATCTGTAGAATTGTCAGGTAACCAATGTTATATATTTATTAGAGTAAAATAGATAAACCAGAGATTTTTGAGCGATTAATTAGATGAATACAATTGTGGTTGTAAGTTGTAAATGTTTAATATGGTATTGCAAAATGCATAGCGCTGACAGAAAGCATTGAATGTTTTTTTAAATGGGGGCTAAAGATCCCCTGTCAGCAAATCAATGGAGAAGATTGAGTCTGCAGCGAGTCTGTTTGGGCTGGCTGACACCATGGGAGCCCGTCTTGTCCTTGACAACCAATTTCTTGTTTTTATTTTGTTTCAATGTCTGGTTTTTGAAGAGCGGTATGGGGATTTAGTCTAAGCTGGACTGAAAAGACAGAAAGTTGAGTCGGACAATGGTCTCTGGATTTGGTCTCTGGATTTTTGAAATGCTACCAGTGAGATGATGAAGTCTGAACCTAAAGCAGAATTTACTTGTAGGACCCAAAGGAGCATTGGCATCCAGTTATTATGCGATAGATTGATCTTAAAAGCCTTCACTGTAATCTTCCACAATAGCAGCTGTAAATTAACAGCCCCAATGTCGTAGCTTCCATCAAAGCCTATTCCGTCACTCCCACCCAAGCAAAATGACTCCTTTCACTGTCAGAATTGGATCAAGCTGGACCAATAACATTCAGAAAGTTTTGAAGAACCGCATAATTGTATTATTTCATCCCCATTCAAGCTGTGGTAGAGCTGAACTAGCTTATCTAGTTTAAGTCTCTGATACTAATTCTCAAAAGTAGTGTGTTCTATATGCTGTACATGTAATCAACAACCCTTCCTTAAATAATAATAATTTGTTAGGGTTCTGTCTTTAGAAGAATACACTCAAAACTGTTAATGACACCATACATTATGGAATTCAAACCCATGTCTCAGTGTGCATATATGATATATATCATTGCCTTAATGAATTTTCTTAAATGTGATACCAACTCAATGTTGCTGTAATTTTATGAAGGCTTCGTCTCTGCCTCTGACACTGTGCGCTTCCTGCCTTCTTGTATGAGGGGCCGTTTAGGACTTAACTACTGAGACACTCTCACACACACTACTGAGACACTCAACACTCTCACACACACTACTGAGACACTCTCACACACTCTACTGAGACACTCAACACTCACACACACTACTGAGACACACTCACACACACTACTGAGACACTCTCACACACACTACTGAGACACTCTCACACACTCTACTGAGACACTCAACACTCACACACACTACTGAGACACACTCACACACACTACTGAGACACTCTCACACACACTACTGAGACACTCTCACACACACTACTGAGACACTCTCACACACACTACTGAGACACTCTCACACACACTACTGAGACACTCTCACACACACTATTGAGACACTCTCACACACACTATTGAGACACTCTCATACACACTATTGAGACACTCAGACAGCATCTCACTATACAACATG
Source organism: Pungitius pungitius (assembly GCF_949316345.1). Taxonomy (NCBI): domain Eukaryota; kingdom Metazoa; phylum Chordata; class Actinopteri; order Perciformes; family Gasterosteidae; genus Pungitius; species Pungitius pungitius. The sequence continues at coordinate 6,768,514 of NC_084905.1, forward strand.
AGAGCATCTCACTATACAATGTGAGAGAATCTCAGTATACAGTGTGAGAGCATCTCACTATACAATGTGAGAGAATCTCAGTATACAGTGTGAGAGCATCTCAGTATACAGTGTGAGAGCATCTCAGTATACAGTGTGAGAGAATCTCAGTTACACCGGAAGGCATCTCAGTTACACCGGAAGGCGGAAGCAAAGAGCGCTGATTTTGAACAGCGCAATGCGCCAATCATACGCGCCCTTCCTTCATATGCCTTGAAGTCCGAGCTTGCCCGTCCAAATTTATAAATACTACCATAATCAAGGGACGGAATGTCATTTTAGGACGTTTTCAGGCGAGAAATTAGGTGTTTAAGCAACATTTCGGCGGTCGGTTTGTTAACATTCAGCCATCGTAAAAAATTCCATGGAGGATGTCGGAGACGTGAGGCGTAGTTAACGGGACCACCTGATGCCCCCAGCACCGGGCGGTCAGCCTCATCTCACGCCGCAGACAGCAGCCTGTTCTCGGCCAGACTTCTGTGAAATTGACTACTTAAATTGACACCTACTACTAGGGGGATGTTGGACCGTCCTGATTTGCAATGCCCTGACGCGTATTTGTCCTCCTTTTTTCTGGAGTTGCGCTGTGAAAACTGTCGCCCCCCCCCCCCTCTCTGGCCGTAACGTCCGCGCCACCCCCGCTAACCTGAAACGACTTTGACACCCCTGATTTAGAGCCTCACGAAATATTGTCCTTTTTTATGGTGTTATGGATATGGTCACCCTACATTGTATCTACTTTTCCGTAGCGGAGACACGAGTGGATCTTACAATAGAAATATTCATTAATTAATATTTGGATTTTAATGTATTATTTAATCGATTATTATCCTTCGCTTTGAAGCTGATGCCCTGCTGCCGGTTTCCATGACGGTCTCCCCACAAGACCTTTAATAAAGACACGATTAGTTTTATTCCACAATGATAGACAGTACAATAAGCGCGCACACTATGGATACAGTCTAGTTTACGTATAGTTTATTAAGGTTATGAATTTAAACTCTGCTCGCAAAATAGCCATTAAACAAACACCAGTCTCAGATTAGAGGTTATGAACACTCATCCTAGTTATACTATCGTATATATAACCGCTACGGAAAAGTGGATCGAAGCGGAGCATTTCACGGATGTCTGGCCGAGAACAGGCTGCTGTCTGCGGCGTGAGATGAGGCTGACCGCCCGGTGCTGGGGGCATCAGATGGTCCCGTTAACTACACCTCACATCTCCGACGTCCTCCATGGATATTTTTACGATGGCTGAATGTTAACAAACCGACCGCAGAAATGTTGCTTAAACACCTAATTTCTCGCCTGAAAACGTCCTAAAATGACATTCCGTCCCTTAAATATGGTAGTATTTATAAACTTGGACGGGCGACCGCAGACTTCAAGGCATATGAAGGAAGGGCGCGTATGATTGGCGCATTGCGCTGTTCAAAATCAGCGCTCTTTGCTTCCGCCTTCCGGTGTAACTGAGATGCCTTCCGGTGTAACTGAGATTCTCTCACACTGTATACTGAGATTCTCTCACACTGTATACTGAGATGCTCTCACACTGTATACTGAGATTCTCTCACATTGTATAGTGAGATGCTCTCATGTTGTATAGTGAGATGCTGTCTGAGTGTCTCAATAGTGTGTATGAGAGTGTCTCAGTAGTGTGTGTGAGAGTGTCTCAATAGTGTGTATGAGAGTGTCTCAGTAGTGTGTATGAGAGTGTCTCAGTAGTGTGTATGAGAGTGTCTCAATAGTGTGTGTGAGAGTGTCTCAGTAGTGTGTGTGAGAGTGTCTCAGTAGTGTGTGTGAGAGTGTCTCAGTAGTTAAGTCCTAAACGGCCCCTCATATTCTTGTGTTATCCGTGGTTTGTTCAGCTAGTGCAAAGGGGAGAGCCCTTCAATTTTGTTACTGATAACTTATCAAAGTAAAGCCAAACTATTGTTATACATAATTATTATACATTAACCACTGGTATTTTTCTTATGTGATTAACTTTAGCTTTTTTATTTTCATATTTAGACGAAGCAATGTTTTTTTTTACAAATTGGGAGTGAGAATTTGTTGAAATGGCATACAGTGACATAAAAAAAAATGTCTACTTCAAATCAATGCATTCACCTTCACACCCTCAAACAATTGAGCAACACTAATAAAAGCTCCAGAAAAGCCACTAAAATGAACTTTAGTAACATTGCATTTCCAAATTCTATTAAAAGCATTCACATAGTTTTGATGCAGCCCTTCCTCGTTTGAAAAGATGTACACACTCCCGAGTATTTAATCTATTATCAATCTATCTACATAGCAAATAGTAAAATGACAGCATACCTTTAGCTGCGTTTCTACTGGGAACGTGTCATTGTTACAGCTGACACTTTATATGTTTCCATGTAGAGCGCCTGTGTGTGTGTGTGCGCGCGCGTCCGTCTTCTGTAATTGGGAATTTGTATTCATTAAATGCCTTGAATGAACACTAAGATGCAAGTCCACACCTGTTGTTTGTGACAGTGGCTGCTCTTTTGCAGTCGGGGTCAGGACTAACAGCGGCCACACCATCCCCACTTCGCTCTCATCAATAATCACAATTACATCATGAATCCCTAATTATCTCCCAAGCTGCTGCCCTCAGGCGAGATCTCAGTCTGTCTTCTAGTTTTCGGAATAATGAAAAGACTCTTTTGAAGCTATTACTTTGTCTCCCGCCATAGATTTGCATCCTAATTATCCTTTTTTCCCCCAGTGTATCTCATTAGGGTGGAGAGAAAAGATTAAGTTTTGATCAAAAGGGGTGTGCTCAGGGTTTTTTCCAGTCATAGCGACGGAGATGCTCAATTCCTCCTCGGTGCAGAAATTCACAGATGACTGGCAGCGAATAGGGGGACTCACAGTGGCTTGTTAGCCTCACATGCCTACTAGGTAACAATATGTTGGGATCTCAATAATGAGGCAGCTTCTTTGATGTGGACTGAAGCTTTAATCCCCAACAGATCACAGCAGCGAGACATATGGGAAACAGTGCATTGTCTGTCACCTATGCGCCCCTCCATTCTTTGGTACCTTTCATTCTGATTCTCTATACTTCCCCTTTGAAATGCATCAATCCATTTCTTTCTTCCAGCACCTTCCTCTTATTTTTTCGTTATCTTGTTTTTAGCTCACTCAACTCTCTCTCCCTCCCTAATTTGAATATTCCTCCACAGCGGCGTCAGTCGTGGCCAGATATTTTGGGTTGCATGTCTGTGTGGTACATTCTTAATAACTTCATTGCAGGATTTTCATTAAATCTGGAACCAACCCAGACATAGAGCAGATATTGCAGTGGTCAGAGGTCCGTCTAACTTCACGTCCCACTAATTGTTGCGAACTACAGGAGATCTCAGTGACACTTTCCCTCAATATGGAACAGAATGGCGCTGTGAGGCATACAACGGTGAGGCACTAATTGTGCTTTAAAACCAACCATGGAGATTAGATTCTGCATTATTTCTACCCTTTTTAGCCACCTGATTTCTTCCTTTGTTTGAAGTATCATTTCTAATGAAAATAATCAACCACATTGTCAGCCGGAATATTATCAGAGGTTGGCTACCATTTTAATGCTTCTCTATCACCCACTTTGTGAAAATGAAACTTGACGTTGTGAATTAAAACTGTATACAAGCTCACAGTTGTTGCAAAACTATGGTACAAAATCGACTTTTGGTTTTGACACAAATAGTGCTCCCACTTAACCTCCACCTTTGCAACTGACCAAATGATTGGCCACTTCAGATGAGCGTTGTCTTCCACAATCTAAGTAGGTGAGGATGGCGCCTGTGGACCTACGTCTAGGCATACCGGGACCCTTTCAACCCATTTATAAGAGGCTGATGATGTCTGCGCAATTGGCTGATAACATCCCACGCGGGATAGATATTCAAGCGCTTCACTTTGCTTCAATTGCTGCTGCGTTAGTGGGGTGATCAACAGGACTTTTCAACACTTTACAACAACAACAACAACTTAGTTCATTGCACATACATACTCACCTACGACAGGTCTGCGTTAGAAGGAGCTTATAAATGATGTCTAACTCACAAGCTAACAAAGGGGCAGAATCACTCATGCAATCCATTCATTATTTGTTGATACCCTCCAGCTAGGACCAACCCACCGACAATCCTGTCCACAAAGCATGTGGCAAGAAAGAATTGCAATGTGAAAGCCAACAAGCGCACCTGGAATTTAAATGAGTGATATTTGCTTTTCTAGCTTGTACATATTCAATCTCTGAACACTCAAAATACTTAAAGATTAGACAAACATTTAGTGTAATATATCCAGTGAGCCCTATGGCCCTGCGGTGTTTACTTCCTGCCTTTACATCCTCCATTAGACTCCTTTGTTGTACAACACTCATCAGCCGGATATTGGTTAATAAGGTGTAATCAGACCCACTATCAGCGGTGCCTGTGTCAGCTCTGACATGTGGGTTGGCATTTACTTTGTGACAGCGGCTTGACACAGTTTGCATCCTTCTTCATTAGAGGACCTGCAGCAAGTTATATTTTGTGCCAATCAGTCTCTCTGTAATCGGTCGGGTCCAACACACCAATCTAGGTCTGTGACAAGGTAATTACCACAGGTTCCAGAGGGAGACGGTGCGCTGAACTGAAAGTTGTAACTGAAGTTGCATCATGAGTACAGTGTAACTAGTGTATTTAGCATTTCGGGTTCCCTCATCTCCAAGTCAGCTCCACTGGGTTATCAGTACTTTTTCTAAACCTAACCTTTGTAATTGATTTTAATCCTTAACAATTGCAAAAGTTTATTTTGTAAAGACAGTAATCTTTTAACATTCATTTCTTTTAAATTTGATCGATCTTGTCACTTTCTAAATTGCAATTTAACTGAGAAACCCCTGAGGTATTTATTTCTGAGCTAAACTAAATTTGATGATCAGAATTATCCTTCTACCTATGAAAATGTGTGACATGTTTTAAGTTGCCCAAAGAAAAAAAAAAAAAAGAAATTCCGTTGGATACGAGGTGAAAGCCATCTCAGAATATGACATATTTTCCTGTAGCTGCTATGAGCCTTATGAAAGTTTAATGAGCAGGAGAAAACCTGTTAATACATTCTTTTGTGGGAGAGCCGGGAGCTGCTGCTGCTGCTGCACCCTAACACAGAAGAGCACCCACGGCAGCAGTGTACGAGTGCTTCTTCTCTTCTCTCTCCGAGTCGTCTTTCCTCCGGTGCTCAGGATGTCAGCGGTCATAAGCGCAATCCGTCTGACAGGCCAAACACTCCGGCCGACAAAACTTTACCAGTCCCTCTCGCTTTTCTGGCCTTTACCTTTTACCTCTACCTTTTTGTGTTTGACATTTTCACTGGGCAGCCATGAAACCCGCCCTGCCCAGACTCTTTCACCCAGTTCTGTCCATCCCACACGTTTTTTTTTTATTTCAAGTGGTCATAAACAAAAATCCCTGCGAGCGCTGGCATTATTCCCGCGACGGGGCCCAAGGGCTTGGAATCCATCACTCACTTTGACTGAGTTACACCTCGCCTCAGGGTCAAAGCAATTACTGGACCCCCCCCCTCCCTGACCTCCCTCTTCTTAACTCTCCTCTCCATGAAACTCTACTTTTCATTCTCCCCGTTGTTACGGTCCGGCTCCTCGACCGCAACAAATGACTACGGCAATTTAAGGGTTTTCAACAGAAAAGGTTTATTCCAGAACTATAAACCATGCTTTTCACAAGAAGGAACAGTCACAGAAGGAATTTTGGAAAGCCACCATGCACCAGTCGCACCAGGTGTCTTCAGGAAGAATGGGCCCCACAATGCATCAGGCTGGACGTCTCTTAAAGACTGGCTGAATTTGGCCAGCTGCCTCCAATCGGGTTAATGGCCTCACTCTGCAACCTGCAAGACACACACACACACACACACACACGCACCGATGGCAGAGGCCCTGGGGCCATCACACCGCTGACCCGGCTTTCTTTCACCCTTCTTTGACAACCATTGCTGCTTTTTCTTTATCTCCGCTGTTCTTTTTCTTTACCAAACTCTGTCACCCCCCCCCCCCCTCCTAGCCTTTTGGCTTCCTCACGCCAGCGATGTTTTGGTGGCCGACGCTCGTATTTTTGACCATTTGTATTACACCGTGGAACATACCTTGAATTGTAGACTATTTGAAGTTGACTTAAAGTCATAGCTACAAACTTCAATGTTTTTTCACTATTATTTTTTTATTCCACCCAACAATATGCCACAAAATGCTTTTTATATGTAATCCACGTTAGCATCGTGCAAAAAGCACATACAGGGCGATGGGTCCAACAATCGTGGATCCAACAGCCAGGGGAACGCAGTTTGTTCCCCACGTTAGATTGTTTAGTTTGTCGCATATCTTAAGTAAAGGAACCTCCATAGTTATTTAGAACAATCTGTAATCTTTTCCCGTCAATAACTCACCTTGTCAAAGGGTGTCGGTGCCCAGGCGATTCAACATGGTGAGGCAGACCCCTCGCCTTGAGCAATACAAACTCAAAATTCTATTTTTCCCAATGAAATGAGAAGTCAAATGTTTCTTGTTACGTCCTATCTATTCTATGAACATTTTTATAGTTTTTTGTTTGTATATCATTTGTCATTCAATGTTTTTTAGGCTGTTGATAATGTATTCAGAATTCCCTCACGAAAAACATTTGACCCTCAACCTGCCGATCCAATGTTCAGGTCTCTGTGTCACGGTTTGGGTCCATGTCTTGTTCTATTTTGTAGTTTCATGTCTCTTGTGTCCTTGGGGTAACTTCTTCCCCTGTGATTGTCTGCCATGTCCATGATGGTTTCCACCTGCACCTCCCCTGTGTATTTAAGCCATGTTGGTCTCTTGTCCCTTGTCACGTCATTGCATGTTGTGCTTGTCATTAGTTACTAGTTATTCTCTCCACAAAATTTTCCCAATTAAATAATCGTGTTGAGACAAATTCTTTGCTTTATTTTTTAAAAATAAAATAGACAAAGCCATAAAGAAACACTTGAAAGAAGGTTTATGGAAGAAGTTTTGGCGAACGAGATGGACCGTGACACATTGGGGACACTACGTCAGAACTGTGCTGTTAAGGCTTGTATACAATATGCTGTGACAGACAGTAAACTGTATGCACAGTATAAGCTATGAGAGGCAACACTTTACGGAGGATTTTCAGAATGTGGCAAAACCGGACGATACAGAGGAAGCATTCATCCTATATTCAATCATAAAAGTTATCATATCTGTTTCTTTGCTTTTTCCCCATACATAGAGCTTTTCGTAGAATAACCCATCTATTGCACTGTTCCAGAAAATTAAACTGCCACAGGCAATTTCAAAATCAGCACCTCCGCCGCCAGAGGCAAGAACCAGTTCTGAGTTAAGCACATAATGACCTTTGTGATCTTCCCAAATTACAGCTGAGAAAAGCCTGCCGCACACGGAGCCCGCTATAGAAAAAGGTCACGTTCATGTCCTTCAGGGAAAAAGATTACAGGACCTTTTCTTTTTTCCCATCAAACCACTGAATAACAGCGCCAATCATTTAAGGCTCACCTGACTGGAGTGATTGCAAAGGGTTGGCAAGAAATCATTGTCACCACATGCTCCAAATGACATAGAACAGGACGGGGGAGAGAGCGGACAGGACACGGTAGAAACATAGGACCAGAAGAAAAAGGCCCAAGACCCTCATCAGAAGACGCGGCGCTAAATTACAGATTAACAAAACGATCAACCCCCCACTCTTGGCTTCTCTTTTCTTTTCACACACCGTGCGGAAGATCCTGATGGTAATCAATGGTCCTGATGGTTTCAAAGCTTGAGCAGCCTGGTCCAAAAGCCTTCGCGGTGCCATTGGCTCCAGCCTTTTAAAAACATCATCTCCATTTTCAGATCCACTTCAAAACGTAATTTCAAAATATTTTTAAATACTCAGTTCCTATCTTTGCTAAAAAAAATGATTTTTTTCCATTACTGATGAAAATGACTTCTTTTGTCATTCCACAGAATAATCCGATTTCCCAAACAACCCCGTTAAATGCCTCGGTAAAAAAGTAAACAAATCAGCAAGTTGTACCAGCAAGAAGACTTGAAAACGGAATGATCTGTGGCTGTGATTTATTTCACATAAATACAAATGTGCATACGGGCCCGCGCCTCGGTGTTCTGGGCTGGATGCGTTCACGGTACAATAGAACTCATAACTCCACCTCATTTTTCAGCCATTATCAATTGCAGCCATTTCGTTCTTTGTAAAAAAAATAAACAGTAGAGAGAAGACGGAGCACAGCAGTGATCCATGCAGACTAATGTGACAGCGTTTCCTCGGGTGAATGTGTCACATATTACACCTGACACTCTCGTGATGGATTACCAAGCCCTGGGGTTGTAATATCTTGGGAGGGGTCGCGCACACAGATTTGTGCACACTAACAAAATCATTGTGTCACAGGAACACCGCAATGTGCCAAAACAACACTGCACCAACAGAAAGCATGCTCCAAGTCACTTTTTCTCAATTGGGGGTACGTGAATGCACTCCAGTGGGGTACAGGAGATATAAAATTAGCATCCATTAAACATATAGAGAATGAAATAGTTGTTAAATACTTTTTATTCAGTACGCTACTCAATCTCACTATACCAGGATGCTTTGACCTAACCTGGCACACGTCCCCTGCCGTCACCTGTCAATCACTGCTGCCTTGAAAGCTCAAACAAAGGAGTCGTAGTTGAAGCGGAGCAGGGCTGCTGAAAACAAATGTTGTTTCAGTTTAAGAAATTAGACAGTGCTGTGCATTACATCTTTTCAACGGAAAATGCTTCGCACTGCTTATGGGGTACTTGGCTGAAATACATATTTTGTATGGGGTGCATCACTAAAAAAATGCACCGTATTTGTAGACCCTGATATTAAAGTGTTTGACATTTGAGTCGTTGCTGCCATCGTTACCGTTAAGTTGTCAAAGTGCCATAAAATGTAGTTTTAATGTGGGTTGCAGTCATTCTTTTCAACACCGGAGCTCTTATCACGCGTTTATTGTGGTGTATTAAAAATTATGGTGCAAACTGCTGGAAAATAAGCTATGATGGGTAATAGTACAACGGAGACAGGAAGTAACTCATATCTACAGGAGACGCGGTGAAGAAATATCAAGCGATTACACAAATTAGAAATGTTTCAAACGGCAATCTTTACACTGTCGGAGTCAATGAGATGCCACGAAAAAAATCATATTGAATGTTTCATCATTAGATAGTGAATTGGGATTTTCAGCTTGCAAGTCTCCAGGGGAGAGAAAATATGGGCTCTGTTTATTTCAATTCCATGTGTTGGTATGGTGGAACTGAGGTTGTTATTTTGTATTTCACAATTACAGCAGCTAGCTTGAGGGATGAGTAAATGACAATGTAATTGGGCAGATGATACAGCATGGCTCTTGGCTTCATATCCACGTCGCAGGTGGTTGATAAATAACTTACTGAGCTGTAATCGTCGCGCATGTGTTGTGTCACTGTGTAATTACATTTGACAAATGATTGCATCTTGCTAGACACGGGGAATAACAGTCCATTTTCTCAAGGACAGGTTGTCTCATCATGTTGTCACCTTTGGATAAAACCAATGCGTGTGTTCTCAGATTGAAGTGGTAAAAGACATGCCAAGCTGGGTGTTTACAACAAGTTGTAACATGGTGGCCGTGTCATCCATTTGTTCCGCAGCACCCATGCAAACGTAATTGCATTAGTGCAGTGTTGATTTCTTTTATTAGATACATTTTCCCTTAGTCCCCAGGCTCATTTTCCTTCATTAGGCTGACTTTGGAAGGACAATACAGAGCACCATGCTGCTAGTGTCCCTCCAGGCAAAACTTAATTCCGTGATGTGAGCGATTGGTAAAACGGCAGAAGTGAGACCACTGAGGCGATCTGGGAAGGTATCCGTTTGTCCGTTTTGAACTCGTGCACAGGTATGTTTCTATCCAGCCGTCAAGAAAAATGTAGCCCAGAGGGAAAAAAAAAAAAAATCACACACAAAGCTAGATAATATAATGTTTCCATCGTGCAAATAAAGCACTTGAAACAAAACACAATAGTTTATTTGGAAACACTAAACCACCTTTTACCTTAGTGTTGGCCAGGAGTGGCACTACACCCATGTGTAACTTCTTTTGTTAGACTCACCCTTTGCTTGCAGCTTTTCTCGACTTTCACACACATGCCGATTTATGTCCACCAGAACACGAGGGAAAGCATATGTTGTAGCTTAAATGTATAGTTTACATTTGACCCCAAGTTATTATTTGACTACTGTCAGGACGCGGGGTCGAGGGCAAGGAGGGAGGACTCAGATGCGGAGTAATTGTCAAAACTCAAAATCAAAATCGCTCCAACCAAAAAAAGGGGAGGAAGGAGGAGAAAACAAAACAGACAAAACTGGGACCTGGACTGGAAACCACAAACGACTTACTTGACATGGTACGAAACATCGACATGTAATGACGCCACACAAGACAAGAGACTCACAAGGCTTAAATACACAAGGGAGGTGCAGGTGATTGGACACAGGTGGAAACGATCAGGCACGGCAGACAATCACAGGGGAGGACAGGCCAAGGCAGGAAGTGAAGTTACCCAGGAAAACAAGAGACATTAAAACTACAAAATAAGACAAGAAGCAGACCCAAACCGTGACAACTACCTATTTAAGTGAAGTTAAGTTTGTATTGAATGTATATAAATATGCGTAATTGCCTTCTTTAATGTGATTTGACGGTTTCATTAATTTTGTTGCGATAATGCAGTAAGTAACGACATTTCTCAGGGTTAGCTCGAACAGGACCCAGGTGCAGACCAGTTCAGTGGGTGGAAAAGAAAATGTTTAATCAGAGGGTCACTTGGCAAAGATAATGTATTGCACCGATTGTAGGACGTTAAGGGGTCTCTTTTGTTGGGACAAGCAATTTCACAGTGGAAACAATAAAGGACCATAATGTTTCGGTTGGCCATGTCATAAGCCTTGCGAGTAAATAGACAAAGACAACAAAGTGTTGCGTTTAGGTCCCTTGTTCTCATGAAGTCGGCAGAGCTTTACACCCTTGCAAATAAATGCTTTGCTACTTGTCAAAAGCCAAATCCTTTCATGTAATGATTTTTCACATGTCATTTATATCAGCTCACACAAACACTTCATCCATTTGTTCTTGGCCCCTCTGTCAAATTTTTGAACCCATTGTGGCCCGCGAGAAAAAAGTTTGCCCCCCCCCCGCTATAGACCTGTCCTAGGAAGGATATCTAATGGACAACTTAAGTACTGTAAACTAGACTATTATGCACTTGTAGACACTACACAAGGGGTCCCTAGGCCTGAGAAGGGAAGAAAAGGAGTTTAATATGGCTATTAAATGTGACTAAAACTAGACTAAATGTAATTTTCTTCTCATGTCCTTTTTGGTTTTTATTTTTTGAATACATAGCTTGCTTTATACCGGTATCCATTTCCTGTCTAGCGTAACATGGAGACAAAACCGATCCCAAACTAATAGTACCGTTTTAATTGGCCCCATTGAATCAGTTGTAACAGGATCGCAGACAAAAATGGCAGCGCAGCAATCAGAGGGCTGATGGTATCTAGTAATGGTTTTTAAGAAAAACAAAATGAAGAAACAACAACCAAGCTTATTTCCTCGAGAGTGCATTCGCCAAACGAAACGTAACTGCCCGAACAACTATCCAACTTACTTCTCCACCCTGGCGCTCTGAGGGCACGCCCACACTACTCCTCTACCAACATCTTCCCTGCTGGGGAATGTAAAAGGAAAAGCTTTCAAAGGCACTGTGAAAACTTCAATCTACCAGAGAAAAAATAATAATGAATTAGAATAAATCATTTTTTGGAGTTGGGGGGGCATGAAACTGTTGCATGTGTATGGTAAGACTAAAAGATGGAAGTATGAGTGGATGGAAAAATATATAGGCTCTTACTGAACCTGAAAGGGTTCATACAGAATTTGCCATTCAGTTTTATTTAGCTGCAGCGGCACACTAAATCAATCATTTGTAATGCAGCTTTCTGGCAAAGATTAAAGCTTCGTCTGATGCATTTTGGAAGATTATGTGATGTACAGTCCATAATTTGTCCAAAATTCTACAGAAAGAAGATGCAACATGGAGGGATCTTGGCTAGAATAGGACAACATTAAGAAGCCATTTTGTCTTGATGAGAGACTGATAAGAGGCTTTTAAGCCTCGAGAAGTGAAACACACTTTGCTGTCATGTCAAATTGTCAATTTTGGTCAATTCTGCGTCAATGTATTTCTTTTTTTTATGCTATTGAAGTCATTTATTTAGAAACAAATTGCCTAATTTATCCCTCTCTCTTTCTCTTCACAGGGAGATGAAGTGCTTACTGTCATCAAGACTAAGGCTCAGTGGCCGGCATGGCAGCCGCTCAACTTGTAAGTATCACTCATTGTCAATTTCACTGAATGAGAGAGGCCCTTTAGTAAGAAAAAAAACAGGAATCAATCTTTAACTGAAGTTTACATAACGCTATATATCCTTGTTGCCTGTTTTCACTTATTTGGTAAAACTTTAGATTTTCAAAACAATAAATAATATAAGTTTGATTTACTTTTTGGCAGCAGGAGAGTCTTTGAGTCAAAATTAAATTGTCAGTACTGTAATTTGATCTGTACAATGCAAGTTTCGACAGGCACTTTAAAAAATATTTTTACATTGTGTTATAATTGAAGCCAAAAAGGTACTTTTAAAAAAGCCAGCAAAACATCACTCTTTACTTATACATTCCACCTGCTAAAGGTTCTTTTTCAAAAGGAAACTTTAGCTAGGTTGTGAAACAGAAAAGATTGTTGTTTGGGTTGAAATAAGCACAGCCGGCTACCCTGATCTAAGCCTCAGAGGGCTATTGCACAAAACCAGGATAAGGAATTAAGCTGGGATATTCAAGTTATCCTGAATGATTTTAGCTTGGACTTTGTTGCACGAAAGCAGGTTGAATTAAACCCAGCCAAGTAACCATGCCGAAACTGAAATAAAGGCACAATTTGCCGTACTGTCAGAAGTCCTTGGCACACATCTTTATTACCATCCCTGGCCACGGAAGAATGTGTTACATCAAAGAGGATTTCCACAAGATACAGGTGCAGATGCAGGTAACATGAATTATAGATTACAAAAAAGTTTAGATAAATTAAGTGAGCAGTCATCTTGTAAGTCATTTCTAAATTTCTACAAAGTTAGAAATGTAGAAAGATAAAATGGTTTTATCTTGACTTATTGCCAGGATCTTTTGTCAATTCATGTTTGTTCTGTATTAACATTATTTTAGAAAGAAATTTAGAATTAAACACAGCTTAGATTTGTGCATATGGTTGTAAAACATATTCTCGCATTGTGAATAAGGGTTTGATATTAGGCCTAGTCTTTAGTGTAAATTTCCCAAGGAACATTAATTCCCTCTGCTCACTTGTAAAAGTAGGCTAAACAATAATACATTTTATTCAAATAGTGCTTTATATGCTACACAAAGACACTACAGTAAAACCAGCAGCAATAAACAGCAATAAACCGTTCATTTTTTGCATATTATATGCTTCACCTCTGCATAAGTTTCAATAATTAGTTGCTGCTCAGCCGGTGAAAAATATGTCGCACACGTCATCTCCATTTCTGCATCAGTAAATCTGTGACCAATACCAATACTATTAAGAAAGCCCGAAATCCCAGCTATATACAGCTGTCAATCTGCCTCATCAGTTCTTACCACACCAATCAGCTGCTCCCAGTTCCTGCTGTTTTGTTCCACAGCAGAACTTGTTGTGTTCTCCAATAAGGATAAAATCCAACGTGTGTGTGTGCGTGTGTGATTTAGTAGTTTAGAGTTTGGATTTGGATTTTCCTCGACATGTCACCATAATAGAAAAAGGACTAACAAAACCATAAAACAGGAATACAAATATAATGACACAGGATACTGTGTGTAAATACTTGTGTGAGCCTGATGACCAGCTGCCTCGTATCTTAATTTTCCTGAAGCTGCAGCACCGCTTGTCAGACAGCGGCAGCGGAAACCGCCTGTGGTCCAGTGTTGGGAAAGTTCAATTTCCACATGAACTAGTTCAAAGTTCAGTTCACAAATTTTAAAATGAACTAGTTCAGTTCATAGTTCAAACTTCAAAATATTTGAACTAAGTTCACAGTTCCAACTAGTTCAGTTCTTTTTTTGCTGCAAGCTATTATTTTTCAAAATTATGGCCACAGCCCAGAACAACAGGCAGCAATTATTTTATCAGTTTTAACACTGAAGCTATGCATCAGATTTAATCTTCATATCCAATTTTGAATCCTTATCCAACCAGGGTTTACATTACATGAGGGGATTGTTGCTTTAATGTTGCTGTCCATTCACTCCACACCAGCAGCAGCTGCAGCCTTCACCCCTACAGTACATTCTCAAACACATGCTGCTTGAATGGTCTTTTTTAAATAAGGAATAAAAACACGACAGTTATCATTAAGGTGCAAAGGGGTTTGCAAAGAAAAGTCAGATTCCTCCCATCTTCACCGACCTCGTCAGAAACTTCATAAAACTCATTTAAATTATTATACGCCGCCTCTTTGCTACACGCAGCTGTCGCCTCCATGCATTTCTTTTTTTTTGCGACGCTGGTGGCTGGTGTTGCCAGATCGGGTGTTTTTTCCGCCACTTATTAAGGCGCGTTAACGGTGTGTTTTCTATAGAAATCTGGCGCCCCATTCAACGACGTTACCTGAAAGAACGTGCCGTTCACAGACACCACAATGAACGAGTTCACAGTGACGTTCATCGGGCATTAATACAGTACGTTCACTTCACGTTCGCCCCAAATATGAACGAGTTCATGAACTACCGTTCAATGAACGCGTTCTGGCACAACACTGCTGTGGTCAAGGTCACTGATAATTGTGCAGGCTCTACTGCCACAATAACCGCTCTAAATGTGCTGGATGGCAGTCATGTGACATCCAGTCATGTTGATCTTGAACAATTGCGTATAATTCTTAATTGTTAGGATTTCTTTCCTTACACGGCTCGTAAAAAGCCAGGCTGTATAGTCACACAATCTGGCATCTCAGGCACTCTTTGGAACCAGCTCAAGAGCAATTAGAAACCTATCACAATTCTATCCTCCAGCACTACATGGGCACAAACACACACACACACACACATTAATGTACCGTATCTTTCACCAAACATCTGTTTAATTACCCCTCCTAGCGCTGTCTGTCATTTGCGATACATTGTGCCTCTATTGTTTTTACTAATGAGAACCTACATGTGCGCACACACACAACCGCACGTACGATCACACAGTCACTCTGAGCATGAAATATGAGCTCAATTTGTTGCTCAAAATAGCGGTGTTCGCCCGTATGCCTTGGTGAGACGACGTAATAATTAAGATACCGAGGACTGTTTTTCATTCAAAAACTTTAAATTACCTTCTTATTATTTCAGAGTCAGAGGTCTTGACATCAGAGCCATTAGTATTTTACAAAAAAAAATGCTTACTAGAACTGTCTCATTACAACATTTGAAATGGAATTGAATTATCTATTTTATTTTTTTCTTTACCAAACCGTATCACAAGGCGAGCAGCTCCATCAGCTGAGTTTTCTGTTGACCGGACCCGTCACCTAATGAGCTTCCTCACCATGCTGGGGCCTAGCCCAGACTGGAATGTGGGGCTGTCGGGAGAGGACCTCTGCACCAAGGAGTGTGGCTGGGTCCAGAGGCTCGAGACTGACCTCATTCCCTGGGATGCAGGCACCGACAACGGTGTAACATATGAGGTAATCTAGCCTAATGTCACTTGTTAGTTCAAAGGCATTTTGCAAAGGAGCCTGACAAATTTTACATCTAATAGAGGCTTCCAGTTGACGTCGGCCATTGGTTTGTGGGTTGTGCTTTCAAAGCCTGAAGTTTGGAATTCCATTACTGTGGAAAGTGTTTCCCAGAAAACACGTTGTTAATGTTTACCATCAGATAATGCATGTGTTGTACTGTAGAGGAAACCTTAAATCACTGCCACCAATGGGTGGAGACAAGTGTTTAACTTTTTAGAGTCCAACTGTCTCCCACATGATATGAAGGATTCCTTCTGTATCTTTTAACCAGAAGATTAGAGAAGGTATTTTTGATGAAACTTTTAACTACAAAGGGAGTTGTTAACGTTGCAGTTACTTTGCTGTAGATATCTCCTTCTCAGACTTCCTTTGTGGATGTGTTCCTTTAGTCTTATTAAGTACTTTTGCACATGTTTAGTTGGTTTGAAACTTTAAACATTTGAGTGGACCTGAAAGAACAAAGGGAATGATTCACGTTAAGAAACGGAGAAGAAAAGAGGCCCCGTGCCAGATGGCTTACAGGAGAAGTGGTGGCTGCAAATGTGTCCCTCAACCTCACCATTTTTGACCACAGTGGAGTATAAAAGTGTTATTACTTTATAAGCTCTAGTAAAATACTGCCGCTCCACTGTTCTGTTCCCCTTAAGAAAAAACATGTTGTTCTCGTCCTAAACGCCTGTGTAACAGACATACAGACGGTTCTTGCTGCTATTGGATTATTATTCCCACGTACTAAATGTTGCCTCTTTAACTTTGATTACTGTTACCATTATTCAGCGGAACACTTAGACTGCCCTCCCTCAGGTCCTATTTCATACATGGTACAAGAGCAGATGTTTTCTTTTAGGACACCAATGCTAATGTGAGAGGGTGGAAAGACTCTCTCTTCAAGTCATCTGCATTGTTAGCTTGTTATTTCCCTTTTGGTTTCTGCAAGGTTCACTCGGGGCTTGACGTGTTCCAAGCATGAGATTATTTTATGTATAAGGTAATCAAAGCTGCATGAATCAACTTAATTTCTTGGCTAACTCAACTGGCTGTGAAAAAAACTATGACATTAATTGA
Organism: Pungitius pungitius; assembly: GCF_949316345.1. Classification (NCBI taxonomy): domain Eukaryota; kingdom Metazoa; phylum Chordata; class Actinopteri; order Perciformes; family Gasterosteidae; genus Pungitius; species Pungitius pungitius. Next base: position 6,785,550 of record NC_084905.1, read on the forward strand.
AACATGTTTTTTCAGTTATCAAGTTTGTAATGGAGCAATATTAGCATTGATTTGGAGTCATGCTCGTGATTGTCTGGAAATCTAACTGTACAGTCAATGTTCACTAAATTCTTGTTTTAGCACTCCAGTGGGACAAATCTTTAACTTAATCCGTCCATTGCGGTTTGAGGACAATATATAGAGCTTCTTTGCCTAAAGCAGCCGCAATGAGCTGGAACGTGCTGGGGCGTTTTTTAGAGCTAAGGGGATTCTGGTGATTATTTTGTTTTTGGCTTGTCTCTGCATGCAAAATCTTCTACATCTTAATTTAATTCATTGTAACTATGAAAAATATTTAATATAGCAGCTTTAACCTTTTTTAATGTCATACTTTTTTGCCCATTTTCCCTTCGACATTTTTTCAGTCTCCCAACAAGCCAACCATTCCTCAGGAGAAGATCAGACCATTGACCAGTTTGGACCACCCCCAAAGCCCGTTCTACGACCCAGAGGGAGGGGCAATTACCCCTATAGCCAAGCTAGTGGTGGAACGAATCGCCAGAAAGGTATTTAAAAGTAGCATGGACGTATTAGTAAAGTCTTACACAATCATGTGGCCAAAATCAGGGTTAAACATCACTTAATAACCAACTCAAGTTACTTTTTAGTTTTGGTTATTCTTCAACTGAGTGACTGAGTGTTGCCACTAAATTTACCCTGTAGCTGATATCTCTAGGTGTGGATGAAACGACTTGAAACTTATGTGAACAAGTCTATGATTTTGTCAATTTAAATACATGTAATTCATGCATCACTTTTGCAGGACTTGCACACCAAGCAACTGTGTCGAAATATCTCATTGTTTTCAAGTTAAAACAAGACTGCTTCATGATGTTGTCAAATTATGTCAACTCTGTTGATCAAACGTACACAGAGGCCTGGAGCTTATTTCAGAAACTAATTGCAATTCAATCATAATTAACACAGCACACAGATCTTCTAACATACCAATGTCACATACACGGCCAATGGGAATCTCGTCAGATAACAGAGATAACAGTGTAATAATCAAAGTGTCATGCTCAAAGAATGTGTCTTTCCATGGTGAACTTTAATACATTTTCTAGTTTTCCTTTCTGTGTGTAGGGAGAGCAGTGCAACGTGGTGCCGGACACCATAGACGACATTGTTGCTGATATTGGACAAGAAGACAAGGAGGAAGGTACAGTCAATGGATACATCCATACAAACGTTTTGGTTATCTGAGTGGAACAAAAGGAATATGCAATTGTTGCAAGTTGGTATGGTGACAGCACACGTCTGAAATTGTCCCAAAGAGAGTTGAAGCAGTTCCAAGGACAGATGGCTGGCTAGAAAGCCACGCAGTCCTTCTCTCGCAGGAGCTACGAAGTGAGAATGTTAGCATAAAAAGCGGCGTGGAATTAGCTAGCTGACTGGATAACTGTTAATTAGTAGCTAGCTAGCTTATTAATGTTGAGGCTTTAATAAGGCTAGCTAACTCACTAGAACATATAATATAATAAATTCACTATGGCCTTGATTGACCGTTCTCTCCAGACTCATTACTGTCATAAGGTGATGCTTTCCTCAAGGTTCTTTTGAACGGTTCAATCTACTTTATATTTGTAAAACATGCACGTAAACCATCACCATATAAACTGAGCGGAGACCTTGGGGACTGCGGAATGCAGGATGCTTCACGACACACACAAAGCTCATTACAGGCCCAACTGGTCTAGATAGACTCACAGATGGGTCAGGTCAGGTAGTCAGACCACGGAAAAAGCAAGCACTGTCTTTTTAAACAAACTTTACATCCGCCATACATCAATCAAGTCTTGACGCTCCTAACTACAATATTTAAGACTGGATACAAAATTTGTCCGCGGTTTTGAGTTTGATCTGTAGTTTAGTAATTAAATACGACGAAGGACGGAACACGAGGATGTTAGGGAGCTGGGGCCACAAGGACCTGGACTCAAAAGCAGACTCAAGGCAGGGTAGTCAGGGGCGAAAAATGTCTTTACTTCAGGCAGGGGTTCAGTACACGGGTAGACAGAGCAGGGGGATCCATCCAAATTGGCAGGCAAAGGTTGACAGAAATGGGTCAAAATTCAGCAGGCATCAGCTCATGCTCATTGGAAAGAAGAGACAAACTCGCACAGAACAAGCCGTCGGCACAGACTAAATACACAGGGAAACGAGACACAGGTGAAAACAATAAGGGCGGGGCTTGCAATCACAGAGGGCGGCGGCACACAGGGGGGAGGTGTCTGAAACGAGAGGGTGAGTGACAGAAAACAACCCATGACACCAACAATGCCCCAGTCTGGGTGTTACAGAGAAGTCTTCATTTAATTTTTGAAGCTAATTAGCATACTTTTGGGAGCAGGACCACGCCTCCAACACCCTTCTTCCGGTATTCCCATGAATCCCTTTCAACAGATCGGACACAAAAATGACACTCTTAAATGATTTAAAGTCATGCCCAACCGCCATGCCAACTGTCAACAACAAGGTAAACACCGGTTTGCATCCCGATGATGCCATCGCACAAAACACGTCGAAACGTCAGCAATTCAGTTAAAGATAAAGTAAATACAAATCACCCAGTAGTAACAGCTCATTGCACCAGATTGCCCTGTCTCACATATGCAGCCTTGTACTCTTTGCATGGCTTACCCCCAGATCTTTCGTAGTCTCACTTTTGGGCCACCATAATGGTTCAAAAAACATTATTCTTCCTTGCCTTGGTTATAGACATGGAGGCAACACTCAGCCCAGCACTTCCTATAGTGCATTGCAACACCAACTGGAAATCCTACCACCCAGAGGTGTCAAGTAATGAAGTACAAATACTTTGTTAAGTAGAAATTTTGGGTATCTATACTTTACTGGAGTATTTATTTTTCAGACACCTTTTTACTTCTACTTCATACATTTTCATGTAAATATCTGTACTTTCTACTGCTTACATTTTAAAAATAGCCTTGTTACTCATATTTCATTTTGGCTTGTTTTCCACCTTGTCGTTGTTCGAAAACACACAGACAAAAAACGTATCCGAATCAATCTCGCCATCCGTATAGAGTGAATTTGATTGTGGTTGGATGAGAAGTATAAACATTTACCATTCAGACACCCTATTGGTTTTCCCCGCATGCACCTCAGATGACGTAAATCGGAGTGACGCCAGGTGGTAAGATCTTTTTTCAGAACGGAAGGTTGCGGTGGTCGGTTCCTCCGCTGCCAGTTGAGTGTTTCCCTATCATTATAACAGCGTTGCGGCCCCCAACCCCCATGAAGTAGTGACCCTATAGGGGAGACACTGCAGTCTACCTTATCAATGGGAACAGCGAGTGTGTTCTACGACTTGTCATTTAGCCGTCACTGGAAAATGGGTTTTGGTTTTAATTGTTTGTAAGCATGCATGTCCCTCTAGCATTGCCTCTCTGAATGTCGCCATATTTCCAGTCTTTGATGAAATTTCTTTCCCTTACAATACTTTTAATAGTTTTGAAACCAGTACTTTAATACTTTTACCTGAGTAAAAAGCTTGAGTTGATACTACTATTGAAGTATTTTTAAAACCTAGTATCTGTACTTCAGGGCCATTGTCTGGTCGTGACAAATTGTCAGTATTTACCTGCAAAATATAACAACATCACACACGCAACCTAACCTAATAAATAGAAAAACCATAACAGAGAACATTTAATTTGCAACCCTTTTACTCAAAAATGTTATTTTGTTATTTATAAGTCTTTTGTATAAGCCAATAACCCTTGTAAAAAAAAATGACGCCTTCCACACTGTCAATTACTTGAGGGAAATTTATTTGAAAGCTTCTTTTTGATATTTTACAGAAACTGTAATCGAAATATGCAGAATGTAGCCCAGGGAAGTGTGTCAAACAAACACATCAGGCAAAATTTGCCTTATTTACGCTATCCAAGTAATTTCAATTATCTAACAAAAACATAAAGGAGCGCCATGTTGTTTTACAAAACATAACCAAATAAGTTTGTAGTGTGTATGTTTTGGTTGGACAATACATCCCACATGCTAGTTATTTTCTAGCACAAACCAGTATCAGCGCTCTGACCTTAAATAAAATGAGCCATTCACTTCTTGCTTGTTAACAAGCAGATGGGGTAAAGAAGAAGACAGACCAGTGCATGACCTTGTTTTTGTAGTACATCTGCGCTTTGAGACAATTTTAAGTGGCCTCGGGAAGGGTGCCGCATTTTGCCCACTTGCAGAATTGCAGAACAGGAACTGAACCTGCTCAAAGTTTGTCCCTGAGGCCGGACGGTTTATTCTCTCTTGAATCTCTCATTTACTCTGGCTCTCTGAACCCCTGAGAGAATACTTTAAATTGAAGCATGTCCCCCTGCTACTTCTAAGTGCTCCAGCTTATAATTGGGCAAGACATTCACAAATGTCCCCCACCCTTACAGATGTCACTGTCGGTGGTCTCTCGTGGTCCAGTACCTGCAGTAATCACCTGTGGGTACGATGTTAAATTATCAGTGTCAACCCAACAGACATATCATAATGGCTCTTTTTCCTTGTTAAATCCTGTGTTTCTCACAGATGACACACCAGAAACGTGCATCTACTCAGGGTGGTCTCCCTGGTCAGCCTGTAGCAGCGCAACATGTGAAAAGGGACGCAGGATGAGGCAGAGGATGCTGAAGGCCCAGCTGGACCTCAGTGTGCCGTGTCCCCACACCCAAGATTTCCAGCCCTGCATGGGGCCGGGATGCAGCATTGAGGGTAAAAACATATACACATTCAAATTTGTATACACACACTATACATATATCATCTAGAACTTATAAGATATATATATATATATATATATATGTCAAACTTGCAGCCCGCAAAGATGACTTTGCTATTGTGAGAACTACAGCGGTCGCTTCTGATAGATGAGAGGCTCGCTGTGTTTTTTTAATTCTTCAAATCGATTCGTTTTGCACGGCCAGCTCTCGTGATGTCTACTAGTCATCGAACGAGTGCAGCTCAGTCTGTAAGGTTGACCGAGCTTCATACGCACACAATAAACAAACTCTGTCCGACCCATACATCAATATATAAAACAGCAATACTTTATTACTCCGGAACCCTTCTTTTGTTTTCATTTGGCGCACTGTTAGCATGGGGTGGAATGAGGTGAGGGTACGACACCCAGAATTGATTAATTTTCCTGGGATTCTGCTCTCCGTAGGCCTCATTTGGGTTTGGAGATACCCGTATCTTTTATCAGTACTCCGCTCAGTTCCGCTTAATTAGGCCACAGCCGGAAAGCAATACCGCTCTCAGGTGATCTCTCAATACAATTTTAATAACAATGTTCTGTTATGTCACAATCGTCTTGACTGACTCTCAGTATCTGTACTCGGGCTCCCCCCCCTCAGGAGACGTGTTTACTGAGACGGCTTATTAGACGGTTAGACTCTTATAGTAACTCCCCCTAAGTGAGGGATAGGAAGGCTAATAGTGATATAAAATACAGCAAAGTGAATCCTTGTTAACGCCAGTGAAGCTGAAGTTCCCTTTTTAGCTGATATACGAGCCAGCGGTCATACATATTGACTTCCAGTCCATCAGGCCCATGCTGTGAATAGAACTGCCCTTCAGGCAACTTGCCTCATTAAAAAGAGAGCCAAAGCGGATCCTGAAGAGGAGCTGTTTTTGCAAAGTGGCTGCTCCGAGACGATTTTACAGACATTAATGCAGGAAACTGTTAAAAGGGAGTCAGGTGCAGATTGTAAGGTAGGAATATACTGTAGCTGGAGCACCTGGGTCCAAACAGGTCTCTGAGGGCGAGGCCAATGTTTGTAGTTCCAGGTCCACCCAGTTAGTGAGCCCATTGACTTCAGGTACAAAGACTTAAATGGAAGAGCGTGCTATAATCATGGATCTCTCCAGCTGTGGAAACATTTTAAACCTATAAAATAATCAAAGCAGATATTATCCCACCAACACCTAAAATATATGACAATGCACATAAAGTTTCTCCTTTACACCAAAACCACCATTTCTCCAAAGATGATGAACACCAAAATTGTAAAGTAGGTGTTTTGAAAAGGTATCTGCTAAATCCATGTAACATGAAGAGCATCATATACCCGGTGGAGAGATTCAGAATAACGGACTATACAATGGATAGGAGTTCAGTGTACACATTAGATATGGAGCACAACGTCACAGTCACAAACTATGTCCTTTGAAAATTTCACAAAGAATATAATATCCTCAAGGGAGGGAACCACTAAGGCACCTATCCTCATCATAAAAATAAGTCTTCCATTCTGCTCATCGTGGCTGCCACTGGCTACACCCAAGGCAACAGATTTTCAATTTGCAGAATCTCCAGTTCGCTCCAATGCGCTCGTCTTGAGCTGAATCGTTTTGTTTCACACACCAGCTATGATATCCTTTTCTTCTAGGGGGTTTTCACAGCTCAAGCACGAACCCAGAACCTTTCATTAATAAAACATTAAAGCGAAATGGCTGTAATGTGAGGATGTTCTCTCTTGCTACTCTCTGGTGGACAGAGCCATCGACGTGTATGATGTCTGAGTGGATCAGCTGGTCGGCCTGCAGCGTGTCCTGTGGGATGGGGATGAGGTCTAGAGAGCGTTACGTCAAACAGTACCCTGAGGATGGCTCGCTCTGCCAGCTCCAGACTGAGGAGACGGAGAAGTGTGTCGTCAACGAAGAATGCTGTGAGTCTTTTTCTGATTGTTCCCCATTATGCATATGTGAGTAGTGTGTATATATATACACTCACCGGCCACTTTATTAGGTACACCTGTCCAACTGCTCGTTAACACTTAATTTCTAAGCAGCCAATCACATGGCGGCAACTCAGTGCATTTAGGCATGTAGACATTGTCAAGACAATCTCCTGCAGTTCAAACCGAGCATCAGTATGGGAAAGAAAGGTGATTTGAGTGACTTTGAACGTGGCATGATTGTTGGTGCCAGAAGGGCTGGTCTGAGTATTTCAGAAACTGCTAATCTACTGGGATTTTCACGCACAACCATCTCTAGGGTTTACAGAGAATGGTCCGAAAAAGAAAAAACATCCAGTGAGCGGCAGTTCTGTGGGCGGAAATGCCTTGTTGATGCCAGAGGTCAGAGGAGAATGGCCAGACTGGTTCGAGCTGATAGAAGGGCAACAGTGACTCAAATAACCACCCGTTACAACCAAGGTGGGCATAAGAGCATCTCTGAACGCACAGTACGTCGAACTTTGAGGCAGATGGGCTACAGCAGCAGAAGACCACACCGGGTGCCACTCCTTTCAGCTAAGAACAGGAAACTGAGGCTACAATTTGCACAAGCTCATCGAAATTGGACAATAGAAGATTGGAAAAACGTTGCCTGGTCTGATGAGTCTCGATTTCTGCTGCGACATTCGGATGGTAGGGTCAGAATTTGGCGTCTACAACATGAAAGCATGGATCCATCCTGCCTTGTATCAACGGTTCAGGCTGGTGGTGGTGGTGTCATGGTGTGGGGAATATTTTCTTGGCACTCTTTGGGCCCCTTGGTACCAATTGAGCATCGTTGCAACGCCACAGCCTACCTGAGTATTGTTGCTGACCATGTCCATCCCTTTATGACCACAATGTACCCAACTTCTGATGGCTACTTTCAGCAGGATAAAGCGCCATGTCATAAAGCTGGAATCATCTCAGACTGGTTTCTTGAACATGACAATGAGTTCGCTGTACTCAAATGGCCTCCACAATCACCAGATCTCAATCCAATAGAGCATCTTTGGGATGTGGTGGAACGGGAGATTCGCATCATGGATGTGCAGCCGACAAATCTGCGGCAACTGTGTGATGCCATCATGTCAATATGGACCAAACTCCCTGAGGAATGCTTCCAGCACCTTGTTGAATCTATGCCACGAAGAATTGAGGCAGTTCTGAAGGCAAAAGGGGGTCCAACCCGTTACTAGCATGGGGTACCTAATAAAGTGGCCGGTGAGTGTATATACATATATATATCTATATATATATATAGATATATATAATGAGCAAAATGCATTTCTATTGTTCTTTCTTTATCTAAATAGGTAGATAGTAGGAAATGGTGATTTGTGCAGTAATAAAGAAAATAAAGTAGACTTTGACAGGTTATTGTGACAATGAGTCTAAATTTACGAGCACAGTTCATTTAGGCGGCAGTACTCCAAAAACTGGACGTCTTCGTGGCGGAACATGGGCCCACCCACTAAATGTGTTTTTGGTGCGGTGTCCTTCTCTGCAGCACCCAGCAGTTGCGTGGTGACCGAGTGGGCTGAGTGGGACCCCTGCAGCGTCACCTGTGGCTTGGGCATGAGAAGACGCGAGCGCATGGTGAAGATGCCCCCTACAGACGGATCAATGTGCAAGACAGAGGTGGCAGAAGTGGAAAAATGCATGATGCCAGAATGCCGTGAGTGAATTGTGTTGTTTTTTTCACCAGAGCTCAACATTAAGATCTCAGGAACGCCCTGCAGGGGAACTTCTTTGAATTATAGAAGTTGGTGGTCAAAGGTCATGTTCATCCCCTATCGTCATGAGAGCAATATCTCAGGAGCCTGGAGAGTATTTAGTTATGTCCGGTACAACAACCTCTTGCTGCATTTTTAACTAAACAGTTCAGATGAGTTCAAGAAGTTTGTTTTTTTCTGTTTCCATCAACAAATGCTGTCGTTTGGTGCCCTTTGGTCCAGGTTAAAACACTGATTGGTCAGAGATATCACGAGAGCGACGTCCTTTTTTTAGGTATCCAAGCTTCCGTCAATATTGGCAGCAATTTTTTATTCACTACACCCAGTTTGTTCGCAACACCTTGTACACTACAGCCTATGATTTAAGTGTTCGGTCGCCGCCTAATGGGAGTCGAGTCGTGCTATTCATAGGAAAAACCTTCTCTGACTCAAGGATCAACTGATTTAAATGGGATGGTTGAATGTCACGGGGACCTCACAAAACCCAGCTGTGGCCAAACTCAAACAACAAAGAGGATAAAATGATGAAGATTTTTGTAAACACACTTGAGCTTGAGTTTTATCATATTAGATTTTGTGTGGGTTTTCTGGTTAAGTAATAATTAGACCATTAAACGGCAGCATGCGTGCTTGTTTGCAGACAGCTTCCCGTGCATGCTATCGCCCTGGTCCGACTGGGGCGAGTGCAGCGTGACGTGTGGGCGGGGCTTACGAACACGTCAGAGGATGCTGAAGTCGGATCCCACCGGGTGCTCCGAGGAGCTGGAGCAGACAGAGAAATGCATGCTGCCAGAGTGCCGTGAGTACCTGCAGCCGCTCATTAAATACCAGAATGATAGAAATGATATTTATTTGTACATTCATCAAATTGTTAATTTTGAGTTTTTCTTTTTCATTTATTTCCCGTTTCACTTTTTGATCACGTTTAAATTTTCTCTGGTCGTCTGTGATATCTACTTTTAACCCTACGAAGAACAAAAAATGCTTTTGGCTGTTCAATCATTTATATGCTAATAATGACAATTTGACTGAATAAGATTTTACTCAGCTCTGTATTTGTGTCTTTTTGGTGTTGATTTCCATTCATAGCAGTGATGCTGCCTTTATTGCTTTTTGCCTACATTATTGAGGACGCAACCATTTGGTTTGAATAAACTTTATTGGTCATAAGGTTTTCCTGCATGTGGTTACGTAGTGTGAGTTCTCACAACGAGATTTCACATGGTCCCGTGGTCATTCATAATGGAACTGATAATCGTGTAACACTGCATGTGACTCCATCGACCCTGAATCATCTCAGACAAGATCACTTGAGTTTTCTGTAATAATTGAATGAGAGATAGAGTGAAGGGCAGAGGAGACAGTTCAAATTGGAACATGCACCAGTGACAAACGTGATTTTGAGATCTCATTAGAAGAAATATGCCACAAAATGTTCCCTGGGCTTCTATTAGTTCCTTGACTTTTTAATTGCGTGTCCTTCGTTTTCCCTTCCAGCCACTGACTGCATGGTCTCTGAATGGTCCGAGTGGTCTGAGTGCAATAAGTCCTGCGGCAAAGGACACACCATCCGGACCCGTATGGTCAAGCTGGAGCCTCAGTTCGGGGGCAGCGCTTGTCCCGAGACCATCCAGAGGAAGAAGTGCAAAATCCGAAAGTGCCGGACGAAAGCGAAAGAGGAGAGAGGAGGAGGAGCAGGAGGAGGAGGAGGAAGTAGGGGCACAGGCGGAAGGGCAGGAGGGGGTCCGAGAAGGAGACGAGGCAAACAGGGAAGAGACGCTGTGGCCGAGGAGCAGCCAGGTTAGTTGGGAACAACCCGTCACGTTGGCTTTGAATGCACGAGACCCCCACGTTGAGACGTTTCTGTTTCAGGTTGCAGGATGCAGCCGTGGACTGCCTGGACGGACTGCACCAAACTGTGCTCGGGGGGGATCCAGGAGCGCTTCAGGAGCGCAAAGAAAAGAGCCAAAGGTGCCCTGGCGGCCGGTTGCAAGGACCGAAAGGAGGTCCGCGCCTGTAACGTCCATCCCTGCTAGGGGGTTTGGGGGTAAAGCGGTGTTACTACTGAGCAACAGAGGAGCGGGGGGGGGTCGGAGGTGGCGCCGGGTTAAATGCTTGAGGCAGTAAAATATGGGTTTGAGTTTTGTGTACAGGGAGGTGAAAGGGGAGAGGATGGCCGAGTTTGAAACTTTTGGTTACAAGGGATGAGTTGAGGTAAGAGGAGGACATGATATGTTTAGTAAAGCCGCTGTAGGCATTTAGTTTCCAGGGCTTACATTTAACATGGTATCAGAGACAAAAGTCTGTGTCCTGCAACAAAAAAAAAAACAGATATAAAAAATACACGAAAAAACTACAGTAGATCTACTATTTAGGGTGAGAACTTGTGCAAACACAAGTAATGCTGCCATGCTAGTGTTGGCCAATGACATGACTACGGAACAGTAACTGGATAAACTTAAACTCTCTGCTAAATCCTTAACAATCGAAATTGTAAGGATTTTTCTCTTTTTTGCAAGACATGGATGGACGCTCCCACAGGCAGTCTCAAAAGACTAGTGGATGTGCTCTTATATCTAAGAAACACTTATAAACGACACTACAATGTAAGTACTAAAAAAAAATCCTTCCCCCTAATAGGCAGGTGCGTTTAAATAGAGATGTTTTATACTGTTAAAATGAGTCTTTGTATACTCTACCGCTTTGTCCTAGCGTAGCATTAAACTCCAGATGGCGCTCATTCTCGTCGGAGGATCCTCTGTTAGCATGTGCTATATGATTCCGTTTGTTTTGGACATCATGCCTTCTCTGCTGTTGATGTTGTCTTTTTAACACATTGCTGGAACGACTGTGTGTCTGCCAAACACAATCGGACGGAGACAAGTGGGACGCAAAAATCTCCCATCACGCAGTAAGACTGTTACTGGGGCCTCAGTTTCATCTCACTGCATTGACGTTTTGATTAAAATAGGTATCATTTTCGTTTTATTGCGACGATGAAAGTTATCTGAAAAAGTCCTTTTTCTTTATGATGATCTTTTTGGTTTTAATAAGAAGGCGTTCTATTTTCTGTCGATGTTCTCTTTACTCTCACTCTTTTCTGTTTTCAGGCCTTATTTTTTGCATCCGTATTATTTCCCAACTTTATAAGAAATCACCTTTTAAAATGAAAAGAAATAAAAAAAAATGTAAATGTGAAAATCCCAACGTCATTTGACTCTTTTTGATCAACCCCAATAGAATAATATACAAAATAATTTCAAGAGCTTTCAGACTTTTTATGAGAGCTACTTCTAAAGGATGACAAAGGATATGTTTCAGAAGATGCAGACGGTATTTGTTATCAATTATTACAAGTTTCCGCTCAGCATAGGGGTCTGTGGAACCGATTGGGAAGCATGTGTCCAAAAAACACAGGGTTCAAGAGATTGGGAATCTTTAGATTCAAGGATTCAAAACGCAGATATTGTCTGAGTCCACATTCCAATTGCATTTATTCATTTTTATGTATTTGTTAAAAGGTGACAGCGTGGCCATCTGAGTGTGTAATCAGCTTTCTGAGTTTTGTAGTATATTCCACTAGATGGAGGTAGAGGAATAACAACTGTTCTCTTTATCATACCAAATATTGCATCAACAGTATGATACTTTTAACTCCTTTTTTTCATTTCCCTCACTTTGTTTCTTCAATTTTGTAACTTTTATTTCCCATAATTCTCAATAGATTAACATAAACAAAACATTTAACATAAAGGATGATCACAGTTGTTTTAAAGATGTTTTATTAGGTTTAGTGATAGGGGACGTTCATTATTTCACAATAGAGATGAAAGATCTGCGAATTACCAAAAAGATTGTCCAGAATCAGAACACCAGAGACTTAAATATCCTGACGTTTAGTCCGTATTATCGGGTCATGCTATCTACTAGATGTCGTTTGCAATGCAAAAGATGTTTTTGGACAAAGCTCTCTTCGAGCCACACCAGCCATTGTTCAGCAGACTGACGTCACTAACATGGGTATCCCATCGCATCAGAACTACGTAGCTTGGTGAAAGTGTCAGATTCCCTAAATACCATCGGTTTTCTTTTCCTAACTCCTCGTGAATTATACTATTCATTTTTTGGACTATTTGAATCAGCCTGTGTTCCAGGCCTGCCGCGCCCCTCTACAGTACACCTGTGACCCATCAGATGTTGAGAACGGCTCCTCTAAACTCCTCTTTTTTGTTTTTGCTGCTTTTTAAAGCGTGCCCTTACGCATCTGGGGAAGTTTCTTTAAGGATGCTTGTTTCCTCCTCTGTTTTTTGTCTAGGTATGGACATTAGTTTTGTCACTCTTGGAGTTAGTGGGGGGAGTTTGAACTAATGTTTTGAACTTTGAGACCCTGATGTCCTTACTTCTCTTTTTGTTGGTTTATTTTCTCAGAGTTTATCCATTCTTTAGAGTATCATTATCAATAAAATTGACATGGAACGAAGCTGTAAAAATGGCTCCACTACGACCACTAGAGGGCAGTGTACTCAAGGGAAAGCGAGCAGGATGGGAAGGGCAAAGTTGTTTTCCATGTGTTTTGATTTCCATTCCAAATGTGTTAGCAGACCTAATCTTCAACAATTCTACCGTGAATGCCCAGTGCTAGCCCAGATATAATTGCTGCAGGATGAAGCACAGTGGGGCTCCGCAATGAAATTATCACCTAAGGAACATCATTGACACAATGTCAATTTCAACACCTCTTATTGGCTGATAACTTTTTCAATCATTATTTTATTCCTGCACAATATAAATAAATCCCTTTTATTACAATTTCAAACAGTAGACTGTAGAAACTGTCTAATGCTTCATGGGATTGGTATCCTTGACGCACTTGAGCTAGCACAAAAATAAATAACTGTAGTGAGATTTTATATAATATGTACTGCATAATTTATCTTTTCATTTTTAATACATTTTTTAAAAATCATTTCATAAAATCATTATGTGCCCTTCACAGAATAGTGACCAAGACCATTGGAACATTTTGAAGGTTCATTTTCACTTTGAATGCATGCTCAATCAAACAAGCCCGACCTTGATCAAATCTCCCAAATTTCTCCAGATTGGAAAATTGTTCTAACATTGGATATTTGAATGTGAAAATTATATGATGCTCTCACCCCACAATGCTGAGTTTGACAAATCAACTTTGATATCCAAGGATATTTCCAGAATGTTCTGTTGAAAAAACTGAAAATAATGTCTTGTCATGATCAGAAGGGGTTTAGATATATATCTATATACATATGTTTTTATATATATATATATATACATATACATATATATACACATATAAATAGATACATATCACACCTCCCCTTCAACAGCTACTTGAAGAAACAGAAACTCTAACAATTTTGTCTCCAGTGCCCATTCTGATTGGGGGTCATGCTAAGTCTACATTCGATTACTGGGCTGGATATCAGGACAAGTAGTGAGCATCCTAAGCAAACTTTTTTTGACTTTACATAATCATTTCAAAACCAATGTCTTCCATTTAAAAGCAAACACAGACTCAATCTTAGCTAGCTGCATAAGGATGTACATGCCAGCAGCAAGCTGGTCGCTGGTTTGTGTAAAAGCGTAAAACAGTGACGTAAGTAAAAATAGGTTAGATATAGAATTGATTCTAATAGATCAGAATAGAAACTTAAAGAATAATACAAACAATTTATAAAAAAATAAAATAATTGTACACAATATACATCTCTAAGATTTGTCTTTTGAGTTATTTTCTTACAAATCGCAGGCATTGTGTCGTGACACTATGTTGTAGGCTACGGCAATGATTAGTTAGGGTCCTGATGGGCAGGTGGCACCTAGCATGGTAGCTCCTGTCATCAATGGCTGTGAAAGGGTGAATGAATGACATGAAGTGTTTGACTGGTCAAGACTGGAAACGCACCACACAAGTACAGACCATTTACCATTTTTTTCCAATAAAATTATTTGAATGTCAATATCCGATCTTTTGTTGAATAAAAAAGTTGATATGGATAGATATTTTGAAAGTTGTGAAACCTTTGATCTTTTATTTTTTGTCTAGTTCCTTTACCATGATGCGCAGCACAGCCCCTCACACACACCCCTCAGGATCAGGAATCAGGAATCAAGAATCGTTTATTGCCATCATATGTTAGACATACATGGAATTTGACTTGGCAGTTGGTGCATGACGGAAGTCAGAACAATAATGGACAACAGACAACGTAGTGCAGCAATAAGATAAAAATATAATAAAATATATGCTATGGGTTAGTGTGCTAAAGCTATGGGTTAGTAAGTTGATATATTAAAAATAAAGATAAAATGCACCAGCTAAACAGAAAGTGACAAGTGACAGGTGAAAGTGACAAAGTTGACGTGCATGTAGAGAGTGAGAGTCAGGGGGGGGGGCCCGGGCTCTGTTGATGAGCCTGACTGCCGACAGGGAAGAAACTGTTAGTTTGGCGGGAGGTCTTAGTCCTGATGGACCTCAGCCTCCTGCCGGATGGAAGGGGCACAAACCGTTTCTGTCCAGGGTGAGAGGGGTCGGCTACAATCTTTCTGGCCCGCTTCAAGGTCCTGGAGAGACGGAAGATTGCAGCCAATCAACTTCTCTGCAGAGAGGATGACATCAATACTGCCTGTGCGCCTGAAGGTCATGATTGTGGCAACGCCTGTTTAAGCCTCCCAATTCAGTAAACACAATCAAGAGTGCCTGTGATAAGTAGCTGGGCAGATGGTCAGTCTGTGCTGTGGTGATTTCCCTTCAACAACTTGCCACTCTGTCAGTGTTTGAGTGATTGTTGTCATGAGGCACTCGTTGGGTTTTATTCATCAAAGTTTTGCCAAAAGTTTAAACATTCCTCTTTAGATTTGTTGTCCTCCCTGGTTGAGTTTTGTAAGTTCAATAAAAAACATATAAACTGATAGCTGCCTGTGATGTTCTGAGCTCACAGTTTTTGCGTGCTGAGGAGACCTTTTATCCCACTACATAAGGGATCACCCCTGTGTGGGCATTCAGAGGGCATGTAGAACCTATTGGTTTTGCACAACTGTGTCATCCACATAGACCTTTTTTTTCATTTAAATATTATACAGTATGTTGTCTTTTAAAGCCGGTGGGAGCAAAAAACCCAAGGAAACGATTTCTCTTCCTTGAGGTCCCGGATGTTGCGGTTGAATTTTTTGCAGTTGAATTTATTACAGTATTTTAACGTTGAGAAACATCCAGATACATAATGTCAGTGCTAGAAATTCAACCACCTTTTTCTTTCAAAACAGTGAAAGTGACTAACATTCACACACTGTAGTCACAGCTAGAGGAGCAATGCTGGGGTTAAGTGTCTTGCCAAAGGACACATCACCATGCAGGTTAGCCGGCTCTGGGATCAAACCGCCAACCCTCTGATTGGAGGACGGCCACGCATGTCTCTGTCTGAAAATATTTAAACTAACAATGAGAATTCCAAAAAGTATACAAAGTGTTTCTCCTACATTCAATTAGGGCCCCAAGAAATTATGTTTTTGATGTTTACAATTATCCACTATGGATGAGTAGCGTTTTTCTGATACCAGTGCTAAAACGATACTTTTTAAACATACCGCTGGCTTAAAGAGTGCCTGAACCAATACTTGACGCTCCTTTTGTGTCTAGATGTATCAACGTCATGATTGCAGCAGGGGAGTATTGCACAAAAGTAGAATAAAGAAATTGAGACTAATTGATTGAGCGGCGCTTGACTTAGTGTGACCCACTTGTCGCGGCTGGCTTAATCGGTTGCACGTTTGCCGAGTCGGGCTGAGAAGGAGGCGCTAAGTCAATTCAGAACTGAGAAATAGCCTGGCAGACAACCACGGACCAAATGAATGCGGAAGGATTTAAAAATATCTACTTACAGGGAAGTTGTACACTCCGTTTAAATTTATTTTAATTTGATAAAATATAAAAACTTGGGCTGTCAAAAATAGCGCGTTAACGACGTTAATTAGTTGTTTGTTGTTAATTACGTCAATTTTTTTAACACATTTCACGCATGCGCAGTGTGACAAATTATTCAGGTCAGGAAAGTACCTCTTCCTCTAGGGAATGCACTTCATCCTATACAACACATTACTGCCACCTGTAGGCATATGTCAGGCCGTCAGGTTCAGCAAGTCGTTTGCGGCAGTCCACGCTGAATGTTCGCAGGCCATTAACAAAGTCAACCTAAGATCATTTGACCAACACAATAGCAAAATGTTCCAACACGTTGAAATTCGAATGGTCAAGCGCGTGAGCAGAAATAAAAAGGCCGTCATCGCCATACTTGCCAATTCAAAAGGACCGGGGGGGTGCGGCTGCTAGCGGTCAACGTGGGGGGGTGCTTCTAGAGCCATGCAGGGAAATCAGTCTGTAACTTATCAAATAACATTGCTTTGATTATTTTCTGGAATGAATTAAACCAAGTCAAATATCAATAACATGTATTTATGTAAAAAATAATAATGATCATAATAATAATAATAATTATGTATCTGTGTCCTGTTATTTATCTTTGGTATGCATTTCAGAAAGAAAAAACTGGTTAGGATTAAGGTGTAATTGAAAATAGTGATTAATCCTGATTAATCCACTGAAAATTCTGATTAATTTGATTAAAATTTTTAATCATTTGACAGCCCTAATAAAAACATTGTGCATGGTTGGTGAGTGCCTTAAAAGTTTGCAAATGGTGAAGAATGAATGTGTAGTGTAGTTTCACCCACCAGCGGACCCCCCCAAAAAGTTTGATTTTAATTAATATAAATTCAATTATAAGAGCTTGAAAGCTGATAAGTCATAGAACCCCTCTCCTGAATGAGCTGAACATTTTAAGATTTGAACGGTTTAAATAGCTGAAAATGTGAAGGAGTTGAAAGGTGGCGCAGAAGAAATAGAATAAGTTGAATAAAGATTTGAAGAACAATACTTGGAATGCATAACTGCATTCCAACAACTATTACAGCGGGGGTCTTTATGGTCTATCTAGTGTGTGTTCGGCAATCTCGAAGAACAAAAAGGTCACCAGCAAAATAATTCCATTTGGTCAATTTCAGCAAAGGCCTGCCATCGAATACAAAAATAATTTCATGGAATATTTGTAATCTTATTTAGGCTATGAATGCTAGATGTGACCGAGAAACAGAGCAGCTGTAACAACTGTAGGCGTTTTTTTCCACACCTTTAAAAATAGTGAATGTTCCTTTTTTAGACCTGTTGGAAAATGTTGAGCTCTAGCACCTTGATATGTTGGATTTTTCAAGCAATCACTGTGCTAACAAGGTTAAACGATGCAGATTAAATAAGGTGTAAAGCTGAACCACAACCTCCAGAAAAATGTAGCTCCCTCTGATGCCTCTTCCCGCTGAGAATTTCTCCAAAGAGCCCCTGTTTTATTTAATGGTTTTGTACCAGCATGCTGTCTGCTGACTGTAAGCCGGTCCCCTCGGGGTTTGGCTCCATCTACTTAACTGCCAGCTCTGGTGGACAGCTGAGAGGGCGTGGTCCCTTGGAGCCGCTCCGATTTGCCAGCAGATGTGAAAAATTCATGATCTCATCTGTAAAAGTCAATCTATTCTCGACACGTTTTAAGGCACATTCAAAAAAAAATTGTGAGCTGTGTTGGTATTCATCCTCCCGTGTTGTGTGACGTGACATTTCTTTTAGACAGAGTTGTGTGGCTTTAAACAGAATATTTGAACAGATGCAGTTCACCAACAGTGAGGGCGGTTGGACGACCAATGTAAAGTAACCATGGACAACACAGCAAACAATTTTTCCCCCACTGTATCTTGACGTCCAACAGCAGACCTTTTCAGTGGGGAACTGTATCCGATATGTCTTTCTCGGCACATCCAATAGACTCCATTGACAAAAAGGTATTATTATTATTTAACATTGCAGAACAGGTGTTGAATAGTTTAACCCCTGTATTACCATCTGATCTAAAATAATGGGGCGTCTGGTATTATTACAACCATTTTATTAGTTGTTGTTATGGTAATGCACACTGAACAAACGAGATATTTGTGTGTAAACGTAATCACACAGAGAACTGAGTCGCTTTATGTGGTACAACGTTTTCAGAATGGCTTGAGAAAATAGCATTTTGATACTAAAAAGGACATATTTCAACCAAAAGTTCTTCCAATGTTTTGATTAAACTAAACTAAACTAAATACGGAAACATCAGTGAGCAGTTTTGAAATTATTAAAGAACTCCCTCCCTTTACATACATCGCCAATTACATCAGAAGACATATTTGAAGTTTTTGGTTTCCAGATCTGTGAAGGGACTGATATATAGCATCACCAGGAACACTCTCTCTGCATCCTCCATTCAGTTTTATCTCTGTGGAAGCATTTCAATCAGGAGAGACTCGTTTAATAGTAATACAATAATTTATTACACAAGCATAAAATATGAATTGTACAAGGTCTTTGGCGATTGGACTCCATCAGCAAGATGTCATAGTAAAGATGACATCTTGCTGGGACTTACACACATGGCCCACAAACTTCGCATGATGACCTCCTGATGGGACCCTACGGGAAATTGCAGAGACATTTCCCAATCTGCCAGTGACTCGTTCCCGGGGTGAGCGCTCAGAAAACGCAGGTTAGATCTACCTCGCGTGCCGGTGCGCAACCTGCGTAGATAGGGGGGTTAAAATGCTTAACAGTAGCTAAAGCAGATAGCAGCTGCCATTCGGCGTGCTAGTGCAGTTGCCGTGGCCGAGAGGATCACAACTCTGTTCATGACCCCACATGCTGGCTCTTGCTTCCCCATATTCCCGGAGCCGTGAAGTCCGCCAGATGGTCGTGTTAGGTTCAACGAAGCAATGTTAGCTTGACTGTTCCCTTAAGACCTCAAACCTCAATTGCTCTTAGGTGGCGGATCAAATGAAAGATCTACTTCCTAGAACTGCAAACCTGTCATGTTGACACAGATTATTGAGAGTCTAACCCTCGGCGTGCAAGGACTTCTAGGGACACAAGAGAAGATCTCCTGCCTATATTGTGGGAACCATTTAGTTCTGCAGCACCCAGCATGAGGAATACTGCTACATCGGCAACCACCCAACAAAAAGAGCTTTCCTGAACCCAACTTACCATCCTCGATGTTTGTGACTGTAGGGGTTGCCGCAGTTCAACGTCCCATTAGTGGCAGGGATGAAGAGGAGATACATTGGTTTATAGTTTAACGTAGCTGCCCCTGAACGAATGCCTTGCGTACTGTAGATACTAACTTCCTTAAGTGGACCATCTAATATTTCAGCCAGCTAAGAAAAATAATTTTAACCTTAGTTGATATTAATTCTGCACTCTATTGTCACACTAAATGCAATCATCTGAAGAAAGGGGGCCATGGTCTAGCCAGTTGTAGCTCTGAATGAAACCTCCCCAAAAAACGATGGCCTGCATTGTCTAGCAGCACGGAAACGCAGGTCCGCCTGAGATGAAGCATATGGCAAAAGAGCCTCTCACTCTAACGCAATCTCCCGTCAACATGCTGCGAGTGTAGTTTAGCTTTACATGGTTCTGATGCATGGTGCTGCAATGCGGCTCCATCTTACGCGCAATTGTGTCGATGACTCGTCCCAATTAGTGTTTCTAAATGGGGCCTGCACGTGCTTCAAAGAACTTCACTGCCAGCACAGTGGAGCAACGTCCCTTGTTGAAGACGACGTCTGGTGTGTGAAAGCCGTTGGTTTGTTAATTTGTTTCTGCCGTTCGCGGACATATTTGTCCCGTGTTCTCCTGCAGAACTATCAGACCCCTTGACCAGCCACCCGACGTTTGCAGAGATCTCCCTCCATGAATTAAAGTCCCTTTGGGTGTCCTTGTAGTTTGCCAATGACTGGTTGAATAAGTGGTCCAATTTCCACATTACTTCCGACAGAAGCTATTTAATCTGATTCATCGCTTAACATCCTTTTAAAATGCCGGTATTATGCGAAAAAGGATGGATGGAAAAGATGCTAGCCCACCAATCGCAGCCCGCAAGAACATCGGTCGCAAGAGGGTGGAACCAAGCATGCCAGCTTGCCCCTGCGTTTCTCTGAAAACGCAGGACCATAAACTAGGCTTTAGGACCTTATACCCGAAGATCTCTTGCTGCCGCTATGTCTGTTGCATGCCCAAAGCAGGTGGTTGACGCGTCGCTGACAGGCCATCGGAGCTGGGTAACCCAATGCCGCACGGATAGAGACCGCAGTTGAATCTCGAGAATGTAGAGTTTCTTGAAAGCTTGCTGTCCAAGTTATTAACTTTCTTTTGCTTGAAAGCCTCGAAACCCATGTACCTGCATACAGACATACCATTATGATACTTTTTATTTTATTTTCATTTTTTATTCTATTGCTAGTGGTCCTGTAGTGTATTTATTTATGCTATACATTATCTACATCATAGCTTATAGAATAGAAAGTCATTGTCCAGGTGAAGCAGTTATTCTGCTATGGTCTTGTAGAAGATCCCTTCCTTGTAGTCAATTCGGTGGACCGGGCCTGAGGACTTTGAAAGCTTTACGGTACTGGTGGCAGAACGATTATCGAGATCGCTACCCAGTTCTGTAAGAGTCTAGCTCATGCTCCCTCCCAGGGTATACATTACATTACACCGCGCAAACAACGCCAGAGCTACGTGCTCCACCGTGGAGCGGTACTTTAAACACTGCTTTACTTTAACCAGACGCTGCGCTAGCATCACATAGAGGACGGCCGGATAATGCTAATCGGGGTATAGCTTTGCACCGCAGAGCTTCAGCTGAGCGTGTCGTTACGCTAGCAGTTTAACGTGTGGAGCGTCGACTTGCCTTACAGAGTGTTAGCCTTTTGAGAGGCTGCTATGGTGCTTGCTGGACGGAATGCTGCAGGTTTCCCCGGCGTTGGAGATGAAGGAGATTCCCGTCCTTGATGTCCCGCAGTAGCTGGAGAGCCCGTCCGGGGTGTAGCACTCTTCCGGTTAACCCGCGTAGCGGGTGCTTGTCGCTCCCTCAGAGAGATCTAACGTGTTGCGAGGTTGTCTTTTGTCCCTGCGAAGTTACCGTAGTTGAATGTATGCTAGGGGTTGTTGTTTGTGTAGAACTCATAGCTGAGGTTGCTCTGGGCTCTTTGAATAAAAACCCTCTTCCAACGTGGAACACGACTCGCGTCTTGCCTCATAGCATGACATGGTGTCAGAATTAAGGACTTCACGTCGACATTAGGAGCAAGATGGCAAAGTTTGGACCTCCGGAGCCGTTCGACTTCTTGCAGCCGGCGGAGTGGCTTACATGGCGGCAAAGATTCTCCCGTTTCAGAGTCGCATCGAAACCAAGTGTCGGGAGCGAGCCAAGTTGACAGTTTGGTTGCCAAGCATCGGAGCACAAATCACTAACAAAGTGAAATTATGTGACTTTTGCAGAGAGCACAAACCTACACAAAGACGTGAACCACTGGTAACCACTCTCCTGCCCAGTGGCCCATGGCAAAGGATTGCTGTTGACCTGTTTGAATTAGAGGGTAAGACCTTTCTCGTCGCTGTCGATTACTTCTCTAGAGACATTGAAATTGCTTCCCTCACCACCATTACCAGCAAGCAGGTGATTGACAAACTCAAGCACATTTTTGTGAGGTGGGGCATCTCCCTAGAACCGGTCAGTGACAACGGGACGCAGTTCACATCAGCAGAGTTCCGAGATTTCCGACAGAAGTATGGTTTCACTCACATTACCCCCAGTCAAACGGAGCTGCAGAAAGGGCTGTTCGGACTGCCAAATACATCCTCAGACAGCCGGACCCCTGCTTAGCCCTTATGGCTTATCGCGCTACACCACTAGCAGCAACAGGTTAGAGTCCAGCACGGCTCATGACTGGTAGACAGATCCGTACTACGGTTCCAGTCCTGGAAAAGACGTTGCTGCCGTGTCCATTCAACCCGGATCAGGTCCATATGAAGGACGCAGCAGCAAAAGATTCATACAGGTTCTACTACGACCGCAGGCATTTGGCACGCGCGCTCCCTGACCTTCGCCCTGGTCAAGCGGTGAGGGTGAAGCTCGATGGGGAGAAGGGATGGACAACACCTGCTAGAGTCATCAGTAAGTCTAAAGAGCCACGGTCCTACATTGTGGAGATGGACAATGGGAATGTGACCCGTCGGAACAGACGCCACCTCCAGACCGTTGCTGAGACCGAACCTGCTGCGGACCAGCGATGCACTCAGGCTACAGCGTCCCAGCAGAACAGCGGCTCTCCACCGCCAGATTTGACTGCGGTGCCGGAACCACCGGTGAGCTAAAGATTGACAGCAACGTGATTGGCTTAAGGAAACCGTGTGTAGAATCTGATTGGTTTCTAAAATGTGCACCCCCCCAATCAGCTGATAGAGTAATTACAAAGGAGGCGAACAGAGTCAGACTGGTTGTCTTCCTGACTGAACTTGCGCTTAAGCTACATTTCTCAGCTTTATAGGTTTTGAAAATGTGTTGTCCCACTGTATTTGTAACACGCAGGGTTTCAAACTGAATATTACCCTGAACAACACTCAGGACTCCACGTTGCATGCCGCCGCTGCTTTATTGTCCCGCTGTTAGGCTCACATGTGCATCTGCTGTATTATTATATGATTTCTGGCTCCAGAAGACACTTTTCTGCATGTTGTCTCATCCAACTCAGATTCACCGTGCTCCCAATTTTCCCTCACCTCCTGCTCACTGGTTCCCCCCCATCAGTAATTCACTACATTAAGCCCAGCCCAGTATCCTTTTTTTCTGGTTGCTGTTAGAAGTAGAGTTTGCCGCTGTTCACCACTGATAACCCTGTAATCATGAGAATAATACTTTTATCAATACCATCATGTGAATGGGAGCTATGTTTATGTTCCACCGGTAGGTCATAGCTAGGAAGTGTTGATCCCACGTTGCATATAATTTGCGATGAAAACCATACAAGTCTTTTTTTTCTCTCAACAGCTAACTTGCCAGCAAATACAGCAACTAGAAGTTGGCAATCACAGGTTGTGAATTCTGATGTTTTGAAAGTGTAGGCGGGTGGCGGTGATGATTTGATCTAGGGCTGTTAGTTGGAGAAGCCAAAATAGGGAGCCGCATCAGTCTGCTTGGCGCAAGGGAGAGGCACTCAAAGCCATCTCCACCCTGAAAAATAGATAGAGAATCTTTGATGATGTTATAATTGCGGATGCGAGATTGCGCCTCAAATGCTTATAAACTTGGACCTGTGCGACTGGATATGATACAACCTACAAAGACTCATGAATCTGGGAGTGCCGGAGGGAGTTGCGAGTACATATTAAAGACAAGTGTTCCTCGGAAATCACATGTTGGGCGGAAATTATACATATCCCTTTTTCTGTTAACAATGGATACTGATAGTTATCTGTGCATCCAAAAATATTGATGTGACCTGAGGTATGCTACTTGCGCATCTACAAACAGCAGCAAGTCAATTTCGAGCATTTGGCAGTTAGTCAGATATTTTCCCAGTGAAGTCAGTGGAGGCCAAAGTTGAGGTGAAAACAGGGTGATAGTCGGACTTCCATAGAACCATGTATTTTCAGGTGGTTTAGCAGACAGCCGCTTGCTAAATATTCCCCATTTACAAGGAGAATGTGTCAATGAACCCAAATCACTACAGTGAGTCTTTACACAAGCAACATCATACATGTGGGCGTTTTGCCTTTTGGCATTTCAACCCCCCATTGTGTGCTACCTCTACCTCTGTCCACATTGAAGGTGTGTGTGTGTTTGTTGTCAGAAGCTCTTCAAATGACTTTCAATCACAGCAGTGGGTTGGGAGAGCTCACAGCACAGGTGTGAGGTTGAGGGGGGAAAGTCCTGAGGGTTTTATGTGCGTGTTAAAACCTCTGTCTCATTCAATCTCTCTTTTGAACTCTCTCTGTGACATCCCCTCACACTCACTATAAATCAACCATTTCATTGGTATATATATTGTATATATGCATTTATACAGAGAAAGAAATATTTATTAACATCCAAATGGACAATTTACACAGTCTCTTAAGTTCCGATTACATCTTATGTTTACGCAGAAGAGATTTCAAAAAAGGACTCACGAAAAATGATGCATGCACTGCACCCTACAAATACAGACAAAATGATCATTGTTATTTGCTACAGTGTCCAATACAAAGACCTAAACAATACTGGCATTAGTCTGAATTTCAAAACAACAAACACTGGCTTTATTAAAACAACTGCAGGGTGTGGTCTAACCGAATAGCATCAAGTTCCGTTACAAGTACATGACACGACGAGGCAAAGATATAGGAAAGATTCAAAGTCATTATTATTTATTTGTTATGATGCCTAAGCCCCCATCCAAATATTCCAATACATGCATAGTCTCTTTTCAAGATAGGCAATTTATTTTTGAGGGATTTACAAGTTTAAGAAAAGAGCGTGTTTGGCCATAACTGAAACCGTTTCACGTGTTTAGCGGGGGACAAATAAGGGTGCACGTTATCAAATGACCTCCAGAAATGCTAAAATGCACTCACTGACAAAGCGTCGCCATTTTAGTTGAAAGTTAGACCATGTTTTTATCTGCATCCAACAGGGAGTATCAAACTTTGTTTTGTTTATTCTTGGATTTGTCTATCTTTACCATCACTTTGCTAAGCTGGGGCATTTAAAAAACGTGGATGTGTGCAGATTTTGAAACACTGACCTCTTTAAGAAGGTGAAAAAATAGAATTAAAAAAATAGCAGGAAAATGTCATGCAAACCTGCCATTGCTTACGTTTCAGGGTAGGTACGGCTAAATGTAAAAGGAATACTAATTTCCGTTAGCCATGTAAACAGCTTAATAGGAATATTGTCCATGATCTCAGGTTAAACACTAGAATATTTTGTGCATGTGAATGTGTCAGTGGGAAACATTAGTAGATGATCTTTAGGCAGAAGCCCATTTTGCAGACACCACCAACACCTGTTTTCTCTCATTTTGACCACACCCTGTTAAGTATGTCAATTTTAACATGCAGTTAATAAAACTCCCCTTTTATGTTCTGTCGTGCAACCCTTTAAACATTCTTGTAGCAAACCCTAATCACTTTACATCTTTCGAGATAGTGTTCTGTGAGAAAGTTGCCAAAAATAGTTTGACTAAAAGAAATCTCTTTGTATTGTGTCTGCATGAAACAAATGTTAAAAGTGAGCTGAACAGGAATGCCTTGTCTGTCCTTTCTAAATCTCACCTGTCTAACTCATTTATTAATGTGTTAAAGTTAATTACTCATACAAAGCACAACCACTAGCTGGAAATAAATGATTTTTGGTCCACAAAACAGTGATTTGTTTCAAAAGCTCGACCTGTTAATGCCATCAGCAACATCTTAAAAACGTATAATTAAAAGCATTCTAGTAGATCGGTTGGAATGTAGTTAGTAATTAGAAAATTGGTTTTGGTTGTGAAGAGGAAAGAAAGATGAGGGGATTTGCAGCGGTTTTAGCACACCAAAACTTGTCAATCTAATAACACACCAGCTTGAATAATGGCTTTTAGCTGATACTTCTACTGTAGTTACTTGTTAGTAACACTATATTTTATTAATATTTCAGTCATCTGCAGGTCCATCATCTTCATCGTTTTACCACCCTGAGGTTGTGTGTATGTCTGTGTGTGTGTGTGCGTTCATGGCGATGGTGGTGTCTTCAGGGAATTGGTGGATCCTCCTTGGCTTGCAGTCCCCGTCGCTCCCTGTCCGACCCACTGGACCACAACAGAGAGAACAAAAGATCAGATTAGATGCAAACAGGAGACAAACAAATACCATAACCCAAATCAAATCATATTTACACATTCCCTTTCTGGCCATCAAATATGCCATTACCAAAGCTTTATTTTAACAGCAATGAAAATGCTCTTGGAAGAGCAGCCAATGGTTAGCAGCATTATAAGCTTTGGATTCCAAAGTTGTTTTCTTTTGAGTAGCACAAACACTGAGGCTCCTCGAGAAATGTCTTTAGATTGGAAATCTAACGCCTTAATTATTCATGTGTCAAGAAAAACTGTATGTGTTCTCCAAATTCAATGGACAAATGTGTTTGTGTGCAAGTTAAAGTCTCATTTTCCCATACAACGGCAATTGACGAAAGATCAAAATAGGTATCCAAAATTCATCATCATGTGGGGACACAAGGTGGGTCAAAGGGATATTTGGACCGTCAATGAGTGGCAATTTCCATGAATAACAAATGGCAAAATACAAATGAGAGGTACACAACCAATTAAAGAAATCTGATTGGCTGTGAACCAGCCATAATTTAATAACCTCAATGCAACTGAGAAAAAAAGAAAAATTAATGTCTTTTTAAGTTGCATAGCAACACAGTGTGCCTCTCCTCTTAGTCGACCGCTCATTCTCGTGATAAAGTGGAGCCAAGATGAGCTTTCGCCATTCCCTGTTTTCTTTGCTTTAATGTCAATAGCATCGGAACTGGCTCAAAAGGACTCTGACGAAGTCAGTGAATAGATAATGCCGATAATAGTCCGGTGCTAATGACCTCAGAAAAGCTGTGGCTACTGGAGAGTTTCTAACAGAATTCACTCGTGTATGTGTGTGTGTTATAGTGCTGAACAAGTGGCCCCTAGAGACAGCGTGAGAGCTCTTTGAGCGTCACTTTCGTTGACGATGTCAGGGTCAATGACCTCGCAGCAACACTGCCACTCCTCCGGAGACGCAGTGGGACAGCGAATACTTCACATACTTCTGCACCCTAATGCGGCGCCTCGTTGCTACAGGCCGAGGGGCAAATTCACGAAGCGGTTTGCAGATGATTGTAGCAGGGAGAATTTCTTTCACCGAATTCTGCCCTCTATTTAATATATATTTTGAATTTATATATTTATATATATATATAGAGGGCAGAATTCATGTAACTGTAAAGCCTAGTTCATGCTTCTGCGTTTTCAGAGAAACCCAAGGACACGCACACGCAATTGCATGCTTTTTCACCCCTTTTGCATGCTAATTTTTCTAGACTAGCATCCAAAGCTATGCAATCCTCACACAGCCCACGAGGCTGTGATTGGTCTGCTAACTACATCCTTTCTGGAGAAGATTTTTTACGAAAGAATGAATCAGATTTAAGAGCTTTTGTCGGAAGAAATCCGTAAATATGACCACTTATACAACCCATCATTGGCAGACTATAAGGACGCGCAGAAGGTCTCCAATTCATGGAGGGAGATTACCGCAAATGTCAGTCGGTGTACAAAGTTGTGGAGGAAAATACGGGACAAATATGTCTGCAAAACAAAAGCGTTGAAAAGCATAAAACATAAATATATTTTAAAAATGACGTCATTCTCTAGGTCGTCTTCGACAAAAAACGTTGCTCCACACAGTGTTCTGCCGGTAAATGGCTTTGCAACACGCGCATGTCTTTTAGGACCATGAATTAAATTGAGTCCATTGACACAACTCGTTGAGATGCAGACGCAGAACCATGCACCAGCCTGGAGTTTTGCCTGTCGATTTAGATATCGTTGCTTTTTCTGAATGATACCGTCTTTTTTGAGTCCTGCCCCTGTGATTGCCAGCGGCCGGTCTTTGGAGTCATGGGCCTCCGTTCCCAAAGCAGAGCACAGAGCACTGGCTAAAGAAGTGTGATGCCCCACACACATAATGAGTGTGTGTGGATGGTGCCTACCTAACTGTCTCCCTACAGGTGAGCCTGGGTGGGGCATTGTCCTGATGGCTAATGGAGAGCACCTGGGCCCGGTGTCTCTCCTGAGGTCTATTAATGCCATGCTCCTTCCCGTTGGAGAGGGGGGACTCGAGAGGAGGCAGCCCCGGCCTTTGCTCCGGCAGTATTCTCCATGCGTTTTCAGTTGTGTTGAATTATTCTCTTCATGCATACACGCACAACACCATTTGTCACACATCCACACTTACAACACTGACTTACTGACTACCCACCTCATAGGATTCTTATGGCTTTTGGATATGTGATTTCAGTTTATCATTGAAGTTCTTTCTGTTAGGATTATAATTTAATAAACATGTATTCTTTTCATCTTATATACTTTCTTCTGCTCCTGATGTTTGGCATAGCTTGAGCCAGCTATGACAGAAGCCTGAGCATGCTACAGCAGTGATCTCAACTGGACTAAAGGGCATCACATTCTGCGGCCTGGCAACAGTGGAACCTAAGGACAATCTTCCCAATGAATCTCAGTTCAGTATGTGAACAGAGCTGATAAAAGCCACTCGTCAAGCAAGCAGGGAGGCTCAAGGGGCGGCCCAGGTCTGGAATATCAGGAAACTACGAACCCTCAGGAAGCGGAGACCTTTCTGCTGAGGAAGTGTCAAGCCCGAGGAGGTCACCGCTCTCAAAGCACAGAAACGTGTGCCAAACCACAGTCGCTTAGTGAGCCTCGCCCGAGAATGGCACCTTTCAGGGAGGCTGCGAAGGAGGAAGATGACAGCCTAATTTATAATGCATGCTTTATACCTTTGCATTGAATCATACTGGGAGGTTTACTGAAACTGATTGGCTGGGCCTACCAAAATAAACAATCCACCAGTCGCCTCTGGTACTAAGTGCACAGAGACACGGGAGGAAGCTTGGTACCAGGTTTTTAACTTAACAACATGATGGAGAAGCATATTAAATTGATTTCTTCCTCTCTTTGCCCTCACTCACACACGCATTCCCAAAAGTGAAGTGTAAATACGTGGAACACTCGAACTGCCCTGAAACAATTTCCCTAGTGTTGTTGAAATATTTTGGATTCCATGAAAAGGAAACGGATCCCTTGATGCAAAGCACATGAGGGCATGAATAACAAACCTGCTCAGATAAGACCAACTTTCATTCTCCAACTGTAGCCCAATATTTCTTTTAGAAGGGAGGATTCAAGTTTGTATTTTCCATCGCTCCTGAGTTTAATCATGCGTGACAATAGTGTATCTCCAGAGAGCATCCTGTTCTTGAAACATGTTCTTATCCCTTTTAAAAAATAAGTTCTTGCTTTTTTTACCCAGAAAAGCCAATTATGTATGTCATTTTGAAAGGTTTTCTATGCGGAGCATTAATATGGCAGATACCAACAATTGGTTATGGAAAGATACAGTCATGTGAATAAAGCAGGGCCAGTCTTACATGCCTTATAGAGAATATGTGTGTGCTAGGCTATGCAAATGTTTTGAGACATGCCGTTAGGCAGTACCTCCTCTTGCTGATTGTGTTGAAGTCATTAAGAAAAGGATTACTCCTCTTTAAACATTGTAAACTTGAGTTTATGGTCGCTAGTTAAGTTTTTCAATACAACACAATATTCTTTTAGTAAATGATGGTCCAATTAAAGCAGGGGACCAGTCGATCGCGTGGCATCAATAAAACAAATGACGTCACGCATGCACAGGAGATGACCGAAAAAAATGCTAATGCTATTTAGCGATACTTGCTTACTAACGGGTGCATTTAATTTCATTCCAAAGCAACCCAGATGACTCCAGTAAGGTAATGACCAAGAATGTGCGAGATACTTGACCGCCTGTCAGCCAGATGGTCCTCGGAGGGGAGGGGGTAAATCGCTGAGGGCACCCCTGATTTAGAGTTTAATAGACCATTTAGCGGGTCAGTGGGCGGGGCTAATGATATGAATGACAGCTCGCTTATGCTAATGGTGCCTCTATGCCACTCCTTGGCGTTTTGACTATAGTCAATACAGTTTATAATTCCAAAAACCCAAGCTTGGGAAGCTGATGTCACAACAACCGTGTCCACTTCTCATATCGTATACACAGTCCATGGCTTACTAGTTATCATCTCCTCTAACTTACTAACCCATAGCTTATATTTTATTATACTTTTATTTTATTTTTATCTTATTTGCACTATGTCGTCATTATTGTACTATCTTCTGTCATGCACCTACCGCCAAGACAATTTCCATGTATGTACAACATATTATGGCAATAAACGTTTCCTGATTCCTGATTACCGCCACTCCGCTGTGTGCTAATAAAATACCCCGATTTTAAATGGAAATGTTGTCACGGTGACTGAGAAAAGTCAGAAAGATATATATCTTGAGAGCAATCGATTTAAAGCGTTTTATCTGAATATGGATGAATATGGGTGCTGAAATGGATGTTGCTTTGACAACTGGACATTAATTTACATGAATCAGTCCAGTATCTATTATTTTTTTATATAATGTGTGGGCAGACAGTTCAGAAATAGCAACAGCGCAGTGAATGCAGCCACCTCTACACACACATATATATATATATATATATAATATATATATATATATATATATATGTATGTGGCTTAGTACGCAATGCAAGAAATATAAGGCAAGTTTACAGAATTTCTGTTATATAATTGTTCAATTCTTTTTAGTCAATAGACCTTAAAAACCAAAAAAAACAATATGGCAAGTCTCTTCATCAATGCTTGTGATGTATTTTTCTGCTTTGTAGACAAAGTAGGTCACTCTACTGTAGTCACCTTTTGTGTATTGTTAAATATTCCTAGACAAGTATGTTTAGCTTGCATATCTTTGTATACTTTAATGTTTTGGCTTACTTAAATTTAGTCTTGGGGATTTTTTTCATGTATCAAATCAAACCCATTGCATACGTCTGAGGCTCTTCCCTTGTAAGTGACCTAATTGTTTTCTATTCTTCAGCAGTGATCATGTGATCCTTATCTGGAGATGACCTTTGATTTATTTTTCTCCTGTGTTTTGGCTGTTTGTCTCCGTCAGCCTTGGGTAGTGATATTGCAACCCCCAGCTAATAACAAGGGGCTGGGGAGTATGGGATTTGCCTTCTAAGCAGTGTTAATTTTGTTGACGAAAACTATGACAAAAAATGCTCGTTAACAACCTTTTTCCCATGACTAAGACAAGATGAAAACGGATCTTAAAAAATAAAAAATGACTAAATCTATCTCTAGTGTGAGTATGTACTTCCTTGGTTTAGCTTGGCTGTTTAGCTAACTGTTAGCAGGCTAAAGCAAACTCCAAAGACCGATGTGCGTGGAGATGAAGACTCGTTTAACAGCATGGGGCTGTTCAGCAGACGGGCAGCCAGCAGAGATGTTCATGCGAACCTGGCTGCTCCATTTTCTGGTGACGGTAGCCAGCGTTTCCTCGGCTGGATGAGAGATAATCCTTGCAGGATTCTGAAATCTCACGCATTGACCGTGAGACACGCACACTTCAACCAGTTCACACGCCACATCTTGAGAAGACGGCGTTAAACCTTCTCGGCGGAGGCTTTTGATAGAGCTGCTCAGTGCAAGTGAAGGATGTGGTGGCACAGATCAGGTGGACGAAAACCCGGAGAACAGACACAAGAGAAAAAAACTGGTCATGAAACCCAAAAAATAAAGAGGAGAGAAAGAGAAAGAAAAGACTGTTCAATAAAAAGTTAGGGTCCAGTTGAGAATGGCTGCTTCAGGATCCAGCACAAAAAATAATGTATTGCACAGATTGTTGGGCAGTTAAGGGGGTCTCTTTTGTTGGGACAAGCAATTTCATAGTGGAAACCATAAAGGACCGTGAAGTTTCCGTTGGCCATGTCAAAAGCCTTGCGAGTAAACAGACTAAGACAACAAAGGGTTGCGTTTAGGTCCCCGGTACTCATGAAGTCGGCGGAGCAAATTTTGTTAAATTTGTTAAATATCCTTGAAAATAAATGCTTTGTTACTAGTTAAAAGTGAAATCCTTTCCTGTAATGATTTTTCACATGTCATTTATATTAGCTCACATAAACGCTCATCCATTTGTTCCTGGTTCCTAGGTTGTACTGTAGATATCTAAGCTACAGTACAACATAAGTACTGCAAGCTAGACTATTATGCAGTTGTAGACACAACACAGGAGGTCCATGGGCCGGAGAAGGGAAGAAAATGAGTTTAATATGGCTATTAAATGTGACTAAGACCAAAATGTTTTGAGTTTTCGTCGACGAAAACTAAACTAAAACAGAGAAGGACTAAATATGACTAAAACTAACAAGCATTTTCGCATGTAGCCTATGGCCAATATTAACACTGCTTCTAAGGAAGAAATGATCCATAGTATATCTTTTACATACAGTAATGGTCAACAATACACAAGCATCCCATACCTCTACGAGTGGGTGCCAGTGTGCAATGGGTTTCCGTGGGTACGACAGCATCTCATTCCAGTGGTTTCGCCCTAGGGTCTCTGCCTCGTTGCCCACCCTGCATACCCCAATCACTTCATTATGTCCAACCCTGCAGGACATGAAGAACAAGTAAGTGTACTGTTGGTGACACACATAGTTTAAGGCAGAAGAAGTCTAAGTGAAACTGAGGAACTCAGAAATTCGTATATATCTGCATGAATGCACAACATAACATCCCTGGTTGCTGCTATAATTTGTAAGAATACATTACATTACATGTCATTTAGCTGACGCTTTTATCCAAAGCGACTTACATTCCAATATAAACCATGCGTTACATTTGGCCTGGGGAGCAATTAGGGGTTAGGTGTCCTGCTCAAGGACACTTCGACATGGCATATGGGGCCGGTATTCAAACCACCAACCTTGTGGCTCACAGCACAACACACTCATCGATGTGCCACCATCGGCCTGAAAATAACACTTCACGAATTTGCGTGTCATCCTTGCGAAGGGGCCATGCTAATCTTCTCTGTATCGATTCCAATTCATTACTTTTAAATATAAGTTGTCCTTTTATGAACCCTGTCAGTGGATCGGCCTCTTGGCTCTTTGGTGCGACTCCGCAGCGCGGTCCTCGCACACCGCTACCGGGCATCTTTCTCTCCAACGTGCGCTCACTGTGCAACAAACAGGACCAACTTCAGCTGCTGGTGAGGAGGGACAGGGAATTTTCTACATCCTCTGTTTTGTGCTTCACGGAGACCTGGCTCTGTGGATCGATACCGGACTCCGCGCTCCAGCTGGCGGGCTTCCAGCTGCTCAGAGCGGGCCGCAACACAGAGCTTTCCGGCAAGACAAAGGGTGGAGGAATCTGCTTCTACTCCATTATCAGCTGGTGTAACGTTGAACAGTGATCCAACAAGACTGTTCTCCTGATGTGGAATCTTTCATCTTTAACTATAAACCCTTTTACTCCTCCCGTGAGTTCGCTTTTTTCATCCTGGGTTTACATGCCGCCTGCGGGCAACGTGCAGGAGACACAGCGGACACTCGCCGACCAGATACGTCGTGTGGAGCGGACCAACCTGGACTCCTTGGTTATTGTCCGTAGGGACGTTAATAAAGGAAACTTCCTAAGTACAAACAGTCTATGAAATGCCCAACCGAAGAGGAGAAAACACTGGATAACTGTTACACCACACCAGCCCAATACCCACTTTTAAAAAAACGTATGGGGAAGGGTATTCATTTGGACCCCCCCCCCCATGTCTAAACCATGGTTACGCCCTAGGTCAAATGTATTGGTTTTGCAACAATTCGGCCTACAGAGCAAAACATTTAAGATGATTATTTTGAAGTTCAGAAGTTCATTTAATAACTTGGTACCGCATCCTTTGAAAAGAAAAATGCCTCCATGTTGACACAACATGATAAATTCCCTCAAGGATATTTCTTCCAATAAACAAAACCAACCAACCAAAACAATACAATGCCGAAAAAACACTGCCCGCTTTGTTAGGAAACCACACGTATGCCCCTTCGCAATCAGCTAGAGACCATTTTATTTCCAAGATCCCCACCACTGATCTGTTTTGCAATTTGAATTATCAAACTGTTTTGAACAAAACTGACCAAAGAAATCCTCTAAATGTGTCGGCTTCAACTCATATTCTTTTTTCGTTTGTCCTCGTGGAGTACCATGACTAATTTAAATATCCCTGTATATGGGTCTATTGAAAGCACCGACTGCTGACACATACAGTATTGTACACTGTATTGAACTATATTAAATTAAACATTTCTGTCTGGTGCAGCACATTTCTGATCATTCAACCTCAGAAGACTTCAACTGACCCAACCAACCAAAAGAACAACAAATCCACTAACTACACAAAGTCCAACCATCCACACAAAAAGGCAATGAAGTGCAATAAAGGGCTACATTTATATTTCATTTTTTGTACTTTATCTGTTTCCCATCATAGTTTACCAACTGTACATAGTGGACTCACTAACCGATCATAGTCCATGACCGCTATGAGCAGACTAATCTGGTCGATGTTCTCAGGGGGAACATCGAACACAATGGCTTCATTGTACACCGGGTTTAGAGTGTTGCGCTTGGTTGACGTCTTCCTCTTCTTTAGCCTTCGGCCTTCACACATCAAGGACACTTTCACATACGGATCTGGAGAGAGGAAACACATGGGGAGATCACTGACGGCCACATCTCAACGGAAACGTGTCTGTCAGTCAGCACTTACCTGAAGCACCAGTAATGTCCATTGCTTTGAGATTCCTGGCCTTGATCAAGGTGATGGTCAGCCGGCCAGCCGTGGGGAGATAGCACAATGAGAACATCAGCTCTCCCAGGTCCACATTGTCCTGGAAAGAAAATGAATACAAATATATTCATATAGATTGTTCCCTGAGAATCAACATTATAAATACAGGAAGTGATGTCTCTTCTTTTATTGGTTATCTATGGGAAAGTATTTTGAAAGTATTTTTGGGATGCATAGGGACTTCATAGTTGCAGTATACAGTAGTTGTAGTATTATGTGGTCGTGCTCTGTACATACGTGTGCACAAGAAACAAACAAAAAAATGAGCTCCCTTGCAAAATCCTTGCTCTGTAGCGTCTCTATTGGTCAAAAGAAGCCACTAAAATATAATTTTTATGCAATACATACTAGGATATGACAAATACAGAAATTGCCACCCTGAATGTTGTACAATTAAATTGGATGTGATGACAGCAAACAAGTCGACAAAAAAGGGGTCTGCAGTGCTGACATTTCTTAGAGGCCCAACCATGGGTCAACGAGCACCATCCACAGCTCTGGGTGAGGGGGGATGCGTCGCTAGCTGTCAGAGCCCATAGACAGTTTCACTTTTCTAGGCTAAACTAAATGTGATGGCGGTGCACCACTACTTGGAAATGTAGACCGTGACCCTAACACACCAACTTGATTCCCCCAAGCAGAACCGGAAATATAGTTAATTTTAAACTGTGGTGGGCTCACCTAAACTAAGGGTAATTCATGTGAGGCACTGGAGTCACAGAGAAGGGAGCTTTTCTTTCATCTTTCATTGGGTGTCGATGTTAAACACTTATTTTCCTTCTACTTAAAAATGCCAGCTAATAGCAAACACAGTCACATTTAGAAAAAGAAGAACTACTCAGCTTTCAAGTAAGCAAATATTGGGTTGGGCTTGAGAAAACACATGTAGGTTCAGGTTCAGTGAGGTTGAAGTAACGGTTCAGTCAAATTTCTAAACATCAATTGGTAGATTCAACAGAAGGCACATTATAATATCTTACACAAGTCTTTGCACCTCAGAAATGGATCATACATGTGACAGCTCCGGTGGGAAAAAAACAACAACACGGAATCCTTATTAATCACATCTGCAACATGCCGCAACCTGTTGACTCATTGTTAATCAGCATGTGTATCTATCAAAGAAATGGAGTGACTTTATTGTTTAAATGAAATGCAAACTGGTTTTGTTTATTAATTAAATCTCTTTAATCAGTAATTTAATAAGATTGTGCTGTCTGCAATCAGGTTGAAATTACTCCTCTCTTCGTGTGAGAATATCCCTGCTTTCACAGTTTACCCAGTCATGCACAAGCTCTTTTCCCAATTAACACATCTGAAAATAACGCGTGAAGGTGTGAGAGCGAGTGGTGAACCGATGAGACAATGGCCCAAACACTGCTTCTTACAGGGGAAACTCCAATTCCTAGTTTTACGCGTTATTCCACACATTGGGCTGACACAAAACTCCCAGCTCAAATTATTTTACTCTTTTTGAGGAGTCACTCCCCTGTGTTTCAACAACCTATTCTCACCCATAGCCCATCACACACAAGTGATTGGCATCACTTTGGTTTATGGAACTGGTAGGAAAAGAGAGGTAAGTATATTTTTGACAAACCTGCTAAGATGTTCTTATGAGGGGCCGTAACCTCGCTCACAGAACATGTCAGTCTGTTACAATATGATGGGAAGGCGCCTTCACATCATATGACCTGCCGTTCGGATGAAGAAAACACGGCGACATTCAGGGAGGCAATGCTAAAACAACAGAGGGACAAATGTATCGACCCACATACTATATATATATATATATAATATTGAGACACAATGTCCTGAGCCCTTGTCAGCGTCGCCCTGGAAACTGAGCAGGCACACCTGCACCTACTCATCACGGGCTGAGCGGCCACACCTGTGCGCCATCAGACGCTGTCTTAATAAGCCTCAGAGTCATACACTGGGGGGGAGAGAGATGTCTCCCAAGACTCGTGTAACGCGACTTCTGTAATTCCCCCCCCCCCACAGAGCAGTGGAGAGGAAGAACGAGGGAGGGAGAAACGAGCACCGAGCACCGGAAAACCCCTCACGGGGGGGGGGCATTTCTCTTCTAGTGCCACCTAATAAAATCCACCCTTCGGGGCACTCACTGTCACCCTCGCGTCGTGTGTTTCTTCACCCCGTCACAATATATACAAATAAATGATAATCGATTTTCCAGTGACGGCTAAATGACATGGGTCGGAGGACGTACAGCCCATATAAGTTTACTTAATGGGGCGGGGGGGAGGGGCGCATCGCGGTTAAAATGATGGGTAAATACTGGCAGCGGTCGGTTATGATCAAAATATCGAACAAATACAGAATCTCTTAATGCGAGGCTTTAGAAATGAAAACAAAGACATACATCACTTTATTTAAGACGCTGCGCTGCTTGCAGGTCGCTGTGTTGTGCCAGTTTCTTGATAAAGTTAGAAAAAAACATGTACGGCAAACCCATGGTCATGAATATACTCATTTAACATTATATGGACTTTGCATGAGGAGGAGGAGGCGGGTTCATGTCGCTAAATACCCAACTGAGATCGGCTTGTACCGCTACCACAGACCAGCAGAGGAACCTATGAGGGGCCGTTCAAGACATTATTCATTCTGGTACTCTCACATACCTATATTCTCAATCTTATATACATATATTCTCCTTTTACATACATATATTCTCACTCTTATATACATACATTCTGCTTTCACATACATTTATATATTCTCCTTTCACATACATACATTCTCACTCTCACAAACAAATGTATGTATGTGTAAAGAGAAGAATGTATGTGTGTATAAGGAGAATATATGTGTGTATGAGCGAAAGTATAGTGGAAACGGAAGGCAGAACATTTCTCGCGCTGTGATTGGCTGTCAACCTACCCTGTGATTGGCTGAGACTCGAGGCGGGTCATGTTCAGGTCTCGATCAGCATGGACAGAGATGAGACCGCTTCGCAGCAAGCCATTGGAGTTTTGAGAACTATTTTAACATCCTCTGACACAATTTCTTCTATTGAGCAACAAAGCGTCATCTGCACCTAACGTTGTTCACAGCACGGCAGAAAGTGAAACGCAACAACTTTTCAGACCAGGAGGCAACTCACAAGTCAAGTACATGCAGAGCAGCTCAAGCTACACAAGACCAAACCGGTGTTACGTGCCTACTGGTTTTTGAACCTACTGGTTTGGCTACGCGTCTTTTGGTTCAGGGTGAGCCAAGACAACTGGTTTTTGGTGGATCGACCGGCTAAGGCTGTCCCCCGAAGACCACAGGAGAGCCTTCTGACAGGCGAGGTGGGAGCCGGGTGACTGCCCGTTCGCATTCTCCCGGAGGCTGAAAGATGCGGCAAACAGGTGGCTGCAGCCAGGGAGTGTGGATGGAGAGAAGAAGATAGTGGTGTAGCAGCTCCTGGAGGGCCTGCTGCTCTCAACTGTCGGTGTTGGAGGTGCCTGAGGCTGGCCAGGCTGGCCAGGCTCACTGCCAACCTGGGGAAGTGTGCAGTTGGCGGAGGAAGGTAAGGTATCTGGGGTACCACTTGGGCAGGCTGCAGTCTTGTCCACCTGAGGGTGCACCTGCCCACCACCCAAGCCCAAAAAAGAGGTGAGGCAGTTTTTCGGCTGGCGGATACTACAGAAGGTTCATTCCGGGCTTTACGGAACTGACCTGACCCAAAAAAGTGCCTCAGATCCAGCCCAGCGAATGGAGCAGTGCCAGTGGGCACTCCAGCCTTTTAACTTTGGTGCATAGACCAGGGGCGCAGATGGACGTGGAGGACTTCCTCTCCCACCCTTATGAGGAAGGAAGGGTGGAGTCGGTTCGGCCGGACAGCTCCCTTGCCTAAGCCGAGCGGTGGGGGAATGTGGGGGCAGGGTATGGTTAGCTTAGCTGCAGAGGGTAAAGAGTTTGGTATTGGTTCAGTGGCACGGCTGAAGAAGAGCCGGACTGATTGTCTCCCCTATGTAAACAGTGAGCAGCCTGACACAGAGGAACTCAACCAGAAGCTCAGAAGCACGGCCGGAGAGCGGAGGAAACAACCAGGGAGGATCAATGAAACTGCTCACACCAACTAAATAAAGGACTTTACTAAGCCGACCGTGTAAATAACATCTCGGACATACACGT
The DNA here is from genome assembly GCF_949316345.1 of Pungitius pungitius. Lineage (NCBI taxonomy): Eukaryota > Metazoa > Chordata > Actinopteri > Perciformes > Gasterosteidae > Pungitius > Pungitius pungitius. The sequence goes on from NC_084905.1 coordinate 6,824,746, forward strand.
CCGAGTTAAACACAGGATCTGGTATCGTAGCATCTACAATCTTCCAATTATAGGACCTTTGAAACATAGGACCCTGAGAACATAAGATGCAGGACTAAATTAAATGCAAGCAAGGATCGCTAATTAGCATTAGCATTAGTTTCGGTCATCTCTCGTGGTAGACCGCGCATGCGGAGCGTGACATTATTTTTTACCGATGCCACGCGATCGACTGATTTCATACTGGGCCATTAGTATATACAATGCCTAGTTAAGGGTCACTACAGCTTATAGGGAAATTATTGTATCGCTTGGACATCAATATTTGCTCTTTCTGATTTTGATTGAGATTAATTGGAGAGCAGCCCCAGACACACACATGCTCACACACACACACACACACTTTAGGATGCTTTTGCTCTGGGTCATCTACTGAAAATCGCTGAAAATCAAATTTGACAAAATGAGTTGATTCATCACGGATGTCAGCGTCACACACGCCTGCAAACATTGAAACAAACATGCGTACACACAGAAGCAGCGTTGTCTAGGATCATCATACAATTTCTTGAGGGCTAATCCACCTCTGACACCGCACATCACCATTGTTACCTCCCGGCTTGTGCTGTCTCTAAGGTGAAACAAACACAGGAACTCACACAAACCTACAAACGCACACCAGCAGGCTCTTCCACAAAGCGGCACCAAACCATTCAGCATATAATGTGATATCCTTCTCCCATCACACACGCTTATGCAGCACACTTAAGTCCTCAGCCTGTACGGTGCCGCTAGCTTCTGCTACTCCCCTGAGCACGGAAATCAAGTCCGCGGTCAGGCTTATGGTCACAATAGAATTAGAAAGGTGCTCGTAAGCGCTCCAATAAAGCACAGAGAGAGTGTGTACAGTCCATTTTCTCCCATTATAATACTAGCACCTTCTCTCCCTCAGGGGGAGTGAGGCTGCCTCTACAAGCCGCCCTCTCACTGTCTTCAATGATTGCAGGTTCAGTGTAACTCAAAGGCTCTTTGTGCTTTCTCCATTTTTTCCTACTCAACTTAAAGTGTTTAATGTTAAAGGGTTTGCGTGTGCAATTTGTAACTAAAGCAAAAAGCTGGATCCTCCACTAACCTTTACAGTAGCTGTATAAGTTCCTTTGTCATGTTTACTCTGCACTGCTACAGCATGAGAGCAGCAATCAATCAAAGGCTATTGTTAAAACATGTCGAGGTATATCATCACTTTTTATTCTATACTATTTTATTCTATACTATATAGAACAATGAACCATGCTTTCCTAAATCTTTGCACGTGTATTTTGCTCTTCCTCAAAGCAGTGGCCATGTCTACTCAGTAACCCCCCCCCCCTCTTCCTTCCGCTGAGAATAATTATACTGCTGCCATATCTGTCACTGAAACTATGACTGTGACAAGTTATTCTCTACCTAGTTTATGGGGAAAGAAACAACAGAGACAAGATAAATAAACAAAACTGTCCAAGGACAAATAAATGGGTTATGAATTTAATGAGAGAGCCTTCAATTAATCAAAGTATTGTATGATTGAGCACCACGTAGATTTGAATTTCATATGGTGTCTCTGCAGTGAGAACGTCTCCGGTTACGAATGTAACCGTAGTTCCCTGAAGGGAACGAGACGCTGCGGGAACGCCTCTGCGTGACCGCGTCATGAAGCACGTGTGAAATCTAACCAAGCTGGTACGCGAGCTGGTATGTCATAGGCGGGCGACGCCAGGACCAGGATGCTATAAAGGGACCCGAAAGGCCGAATCAAGTGCCATGGGCAAGCCGGGAGTATGGCAAAGTTTACGCAGCGTCTCGTTCCCTTCAGGGAACTACGGTTACATTCGTAACCGGAGACGTTCCCTCTCAGGGAACTTGAGCTGCGTAAAAACGCTGTGGGAACGCCAATACCCACTCCACCATAAGAGCAAGTGACCGTGGTGTGAAGTTAATACGCACACTCAGACGAGAGCACCTGTGCTCCAGGCGTAGAGTTAAGGTCTAGACCCCAGTATTGGGAGGCCCGAAGCACACAAACAACTGTTCGGAGAGCCTACACAGGGCGGTCCTGCGGACATAGAGGTCTAGGGCTCTGACTGGGCAGAGGAGGTTGAGCTTCGCCTGGTCCGGCCTCAGGAACGGGGGAGGACAGAATGCCTGCAGCACAATAGGCCCGACCGTAGCGGACGGGACCTTAGGAATATAGCCGGGGGAAGGTTGTAAGAACGCCTTCACCATACCGGTTGCAAATTCCAAGCACGATGGGGCCACCGAGAGGGCTTGCATATCTCCAACTCTTTTGAGGGAAGAAATAGCAAGCAGGAAGAGGGTCTTAAGAGCCACATAGAACACTGCGACCTCTGCCATGGGCTCGAAGGGAGCACCGGAGAGACCCTCTAGTACGATGGCCAGGTCCCATGACGGAACTCTAGTGCTGGCTGCTGGCCTCAGGGTGCCACGAAGAAAGCGGGATACCAGTGGGTGTCTCCCCAGAGAACGCCCATCTAGTGGGGCATGGGTTGCCGACAGGGCCGCCACATATACCTTGATAGTCGACGGGGATAAACCTCTGGCGAAACGTTCCTGCAGGAACTCCAGTACTGAACCGACTGACCAACTGGGTCTAGCTGTCAGTCTCCGACGCCGGAAACGAGCGCCTGGGTCCCGCGGTGAAGGGCCGGGAGAAGGTCTAAGCCGTCCCGGTTTTTGCCCAGAGGCCCACTGACTCTGTTTTTGCATTTAGCATTATTTTCCAACAATATCGTATCCTGTTTGCCAACATTAAATATCTATATATATATATTGATGATTCTATACCGGTATCGAGTGAAAACATTTCTAACATAAGTATAGCTCTTTTCATTAGAATTTCCCCAACCACAATTGAGTCTAATTCTATCTAAAAATCAAAATATTTGTAATCGTTTCCCAATAATATTTTACTTGGATGAGTTTGCTGAAATTAGTTGAGAACTACAAAATGTATAGCAGAGAGTTTGTTCAGCTCACTTAACCATCGAAGATCCTGTTACATGGGGGCCAATCAACAGCACATTATACAGTATCTGCCTCGATGAACACAGTGAAAGTAAATAAATCACTACCGAGGCTGAGCTATGAACTGTATAGATGAATATTCTGTGGCAGAATCAGGTTACATATCCTTCATACTCTGAGTAAAGAGTAGTGAGACACATACACATAGAACTAGCGATTTGTAGACGAGTGTACATGCAGTTGACACACATGAAACCTGATATCCTAAAGCTTCAAAATATATTTGAAAGACTAACTCACGTGTTGCAAGAAGCGCTAGCTCATTAATAGGCATCCATTATTTTACGTTATTAGATGGACTCACAATAAAACAGGTAAGAAAAGAGTGTGACATTAAAAGCTGTTCCAAAAGAGTGGCAAGACCAGTTTTTCAAGCCAGGACCCTCATTCATTTTCAATGACTGTACTGGTGTATCATTTATGGTACATCCACCAAAATCATCAACAAGCTAAAATACATCCAGAATTGAGCTGAATGTCTCCTTTATTCTGTCGACCATACGCATTGAGAGAATTAGATTTTTCACTTGGTCCCAGAGGGCACATGGGAGGACAGTGTGTGTTATACAGTTTTATTTGTCACTGTTAGGTGATGAGAAATGAGAGCCTCCTTTACAGAATTAACCACACACACATGCCCACACAGAGTCTACTGACCACATTCATCAAGGGCCCGAATTAGAGGCAAAAAAGACTGCAGTCAATAGTATCGACTGGCCCTGCAGGAGCAGCGAGTTACGGCGTCTCTGAGCTCCTCAATGTCTTTGTCTCGCAAAAATCTACAGCTGAGAAAAAAACTGAAAAGTGAATGTAAAACATGATGTCCTGAAGCATATTGAATTCATCAAGCTAACAAGCTGGGATGTCTCTCAACACATTTAAAATCACTAAAAACGACAAGTGTCCTCCATTTGTGAGACAAATAAGAAAACTCACCAATGGCATTTATTCAATATACATGTGCTAACATCTCAGGAAACGATGCATTCAAGTGGTCGGTTGATTGACTCTACATTGAGTGAAATGGATTACGTGATCACTCACTCTCTACATGCACGTACACTTTGTCACTTTCACTTGTCGCTTTCTGTTTAGCTGGTGCACTTTATTATTTTTTTAATTGTATCTTTATTTCTTAACTTACTAACCCATAGCATATATTTTATTATATTTTTATCTTATTGCTGCACTACGTTGTCTGTTGCCCATTACTGTACTGTCTTCAGTCATGCACCAACCACAAAGTCAAATTCCATGTATGTCTGACATATGATGGCAATAAGCATTTTTCTGATTCAGTATAGTGAGAACAACAACTTTGCTGTCTTAAGTGCTAATTAATGGGAACCTTAAAAGTTATTTGTACTAAAAATGTGGCAATTCTCAATGCCAAGACATGACAATCTCTATAGAAACAATGAAGCATATCAGTATATCAGTCCATAATATGATGGAGGCTGTGCCATGAACTATGATTAATGCATGCACTGAACCAGCATAGGGTCCCTCCATGTCATCCCGAGGGAGGCAGCCTATTTCTACTGTGGACAGAGAGGGAGAGAGAGAGAGAAAGCATGTGTAGAGAAACTTCATGTTTTTTTCACCTCCTTTACCAATGCAAAAGGCTGGGACGTGACCACAAATCAGATTAAACGCAAACTGGAATAATTCTGTTCCATAAAATAAAGGCGGCATGCTATATCCAAACCACAACATTTTTTATTTTTTTTGGAAGGAAAGGCAAGACGTGTATTGATCAAATGTATTGAACCAATCAAAACATTGTTCCGTATTCTAACTGTTCCTTTTGTAATTATTTTAGATGTGTGGGTGAGAACAATAGACCAAGTACCCGCATGCCCAGTGTAGGTAAACACTAATCTCAAACTCGTTTACAGACGCGTTTTGGACAAACATCTTTTCCGAAATGATGCTGAAATGCCAGTTTACACCTAGATACACCTAGATACTTTTCATAACTTTTTTGCATAAACATGTTAGTGTGGATGTAGCTTTAGTCCAATATTGTAACTAAGTTACACTAAATGTGAATGTGCATAATTAATTATTGGTTAACTATAACATTTGGTCTATTGCATATATGTGGATGTGTAAAGGTGCAGTCTGATTGTATGTGGGATTTAGAAAAAGTCTTAGATCTATCAAAAACAGCACAACCATGGCTAATAAAGTGATCAACATTCGAATACAGTTGGCGGTTATAATGCCTTAAATCATTAGTTTAATTAATTTCATAACATTTTACAATAATTTGAGAGCGAAAACGGATCACTCTATGAATCATTTTAAGTGCTAACAATAATGGACAAAATGGGGGTACCAAATGCAAGTATTTACATTTGACAACCTTTACAACTTCTTTCTGTTGTGCATTGCCTGCGGTTCTGTTAAAGGTTCACAGAATTTGTGACTTTTGATTTCAGCAAAGCAAAACAGGCCTTCCTAGGTGTTTTTTTTTTAAAGAAAACACACCAATATTGAGAATGCACCAATCTCTCCTCTCGAATATACAGCAGAAAATATCTTCTCCTTTTATTAACCCTGTCAATGGATCTGTCTCTTGGCTCGTTAATTCTTGCACACCGCTGCCGAGCATCATTCTCTCTAACGGAGACCAACTGGACCAACTTCAGCTGCTGGTAAGGAGATACAGAGACTTTTCTAAATCCTCAGTTTTTTGCTTCACGGAGACCTGGCTCTGTGGATCGATACCGGACTCCGTGCTCCAGCTAGCGGGCTTCAAGCTGCTCAGAGCGGACCGTGACACAGAGCTCTCTGGCAAGATGAAGTGTGGAGGAATCTGCTTCTACTCCAAAACCAGCTGGTGTAACAACGTAACAGTGATCCAACAACACTGTTCTCCTGATGTGGAATCTTTTATCATTAACTGTAAACCCCTATACTCCCCGTTCATCCTGCTCGGTGCTGAATGCACAGCGGACACTCGCCGACCAAATCCGGCGTGTGGAGCGGAACGCCCTACGCCCTTGTATGTATCTATGTATGATCATTATATCATCACATCCCTTAAGTCAAACTATTGTATATATTTACAGTAAAAGAAGGTTGTACTTGATGAATCACGTGCATGTGTGTGTGATCAGCAAAGCGATCGTGAATCACAAGTTTCCATGGAGCAGTGTGAAAATCACCAGCACGCTTGATGGCGTTGAGAAGAAACTGTGTAGAGTGATTAATTGAAATGACATAATTAATGTACAGTTAAAAACTGCCGTTTCTGCTTTTCACACTATTCTTATGCTGGTTTTACAGAATGTGAGATCATGACACGAGACAGAAACAGCAGATTGCTGTAAGGAGAGTAAAACATGATTTGAAAGCCAAAAGTAACTGAGGAACTATTAATTTGGTATTTGGTATTCACTACTATGTAGTATTCATTTGATAATTCCAGATTGTTGCTTTATTTAGATTAAGAGAAGTGTTTTGTTTTGCTAGTTATTTTGATTGTTTAATTACTTTCCTGTTAAGTACAAAATGTGTGTCTATGATTGGTGTTTAGTTTAGGTTTGTTTGTAAATTAGGTCAGACACTCTGGGCTTGTGCAGCTATGTAATTAAGTAGCCAGGTAAAGGGACCTGCATGCACCTGAATGAGCCATAAATCATTTTAAATTTTATATGATTTTCTTTAAATATTTAAAAAGATTAAATGCTCCATATTCCCCAATATAAAAATATATCTTGAAATACAGCATATATTATTCTCTTTATTAGAAGGAAAAGGTATGCCAAAGTTGCTCAAAGTAAACCCATATATCTGTCTATATATGTACGCATATAGTCGGAAAAGTTGGTTCCTTGCTTTGCTGACTGCAGTCTGTGTGCATAAACGGATGATAAGGGATTGTATTTAGAAAGGTGGACGACTCAGATTTGGACACAGGAGACATGACAGTTATAGTTCACAAGTCAGATGCCTCAGAGGAGCTTCTGGACCCATTTATACTGACCCTATTTAGCTGCAAGGTGTTAAAACAATTTTTGGCACCAATAATTGTGTGTGTGTGTGTTTGGAGCGTTATGCCACAAGGGTCGACATTACTGTAGTTAGTGCTGCACTAACAGGTCAGAACTGGTGTAGTGCTGACCCAGCTAACAATCATTTTCTGCAGCTTTGAACTTAATAATCAGCTGTCTTGTTGTTCTAAGGTTCAAAGTGTTTCCCAAAAAAACACTGTTCACTCTCTGGATAGCAGGGTTTGCTTCCTGAAATCCTTTGCCGATTTCTAGTGCCAAATTTGGCAGGAGTAGATTTACCTACTATAAACTGTTTATGTAATATGGAATCATGAGCAAAGTTACGGTCTTCTAACACTGTTTCTCCATGGACCGGAGAACAAGAGTGTCCATCTCAAACTGAGACAGACCAGACTGCCACATTGTTTCTATAACACTGGCAAACCATATGGAATTCCCTTGCAGGAGGCTCTAACCTCCTTACTGTGTTACTCAGTGTACCAACGCTCTTGATTTAAGTGAATAATGTAATATAGACTGTCACTGTATCTCTGTCAAACCAACCCCAGTCAGCGTAGATCTAGGTCACTATCCCCTAGTGTGCTTTCATTAAACATTAACTGTGCCTAAGTACATTTCTATGTTTCCGCCTCCTGAAACTACAGATTAGTTCCACTTGAAGGGGAAATGTGACTCAAGTCCATTGATATATATCTCTCCCCCACCTGTTGTTACATGTTTTTGCCCTCTTTGATTGGTGAGCAGATTCTGGCAAAACTCAAGAAACTCTATGGGATTTATGCTGGCATGCATACCATAAGAGGCGTAAACGTGCATCTAACGGTAAACATGTTGCTACATTGTAGTCAGTCGTTCCCTGTTATCAACCCGCTGTGGTATTGACGGTAACAAATGTAAAGCTTTACAAAGATATGTAGCATCAGTGATGCAGAGGAGGAGGGAGACACAACGTAGTGGAAATTTAAGAAATGGTTAAAAGTTGCTTTCTCACCGAGGTCACGTATTGTACATCCCGGCACAGTTTAGTCTCCCGTGGAAAGTCGGCAAGATCCAGGAAGTTGTCCACCACCACTTGGCCAATCAAGTCATGGCGAGAGAACCTGTCGAAGTCATAGACGCTGAAGTGCAGCTTGCGGCTCGACAGCTCGGCGTACGCCACAGGAAAGAGAAACACCTCATCAAACACCGGATTGAGTGTCTTGCGGTGCACCTTGGTCTGGTGCTTGGTTTTGCGGTCGGGCAGAAGGTAGATCTTGACGTAAGGATCGGAGGTTCCTGTGAAGTCCTTGGCGGGAAGGTCCTGCGCCTTGTGGATCTTCACAATCAACTGTTCTAGGTCAAAGTCAAACTTCAATACAAAGAGGAGACGCCCGCAGCCGTCGGGGCGACGGCCATCTTCTGCATCCACAGATCGCTGCTTGTAGAGCTCTGGTTTGATTCGGCCCAAACCAGAGAGTGAGTCTTGCCGTTGGAACTGAGCAGGGTTGAAGTCCGGATTGGACAAGTTCATTTGACGTCGGATGGAGTTGTGCCTGAAACAAAGTGTAAAGATTGAACAACGATTCTGGTCGTCTCTTCGTCGTTGAGTCTGTGTTGCTGTGAGGCCACAACTAAAGTCACTTTTCCCTTGAGCCTGATCTATTTCATGCTCTCAAATTTGTGATGAGGTAGCTCTGAACCCATAGGTGCAGTTGTCTATGACTCTGTTTCATCCTCGAACGCAAAAGGTTGGACAGTAGCCTTGGGGTTCCATACGTACTTACCGTACAGACGAGGTAGGCTCAGTAATCTGTCTCTGGACCCTGTCCCTGGCCAGAGTGTGGACCTGGTTTTTCTCCACCTTGGTCTGGGTCTCCAGTGGGATGTCAGGCGACGTGTGGCTTATCTTTAGGCCCGACTCTGGAACAGCCACAGCTATGAGGGGTCCTGAAGGCTCCTTTACACAGCCATCCTCGCTGTACTCCCGTTCGTCCACATCCACCTGTACGACGGAGAGCAGCTTGTGTAGTTCAGTTTATTAAGCCATCGGGCTATTGACTTCCACAATTGGAGTTCACTGTTGGAACTGTGGTAATGGCTTAAATTGTCGTAATGGCCAAATGTAAAGTTGAATATGGCGAATGTTCAAAGAAATGCAACGTCCCCTATTCATAAGACAAATATTATACCTAATGAGATCATTTATTAAAAGAGTGGATAGTGGCTTAAAGTCTCTTCTTCTTAAAGAGAAGTGGTATTAATAGCTTAGCCTAATAATAACAACAGGAACAGCTTCCCTGTGTTGGTCCTTGTTGACTAGTAAGCCAATGCCTAATGACTCTGTTTTTTTTATTTCAGCAAGCTGTCTTTTGCTGACTTTCTTTATGAATTCACTAGATGGACGATCAGGAGTAAGCTGTCTTGAAATAATTGTATGGTTGGGATGTTTGGGATGTCTCTCAATTTGGAGAGAAATAATGTAAGGGCTGTAACATAAATCAAGTCAGAACCTCTAGTGCTGAATAATTAAGCTAACATGGAGATCCATGACAATGCATCTTCACAATATGGCCACTTGGGGTTGCTTCAAAATCCAGTCAATATCCAAACATCCCCAGCAGATTGAAATTCAAAACTCTACAGCTGTCAACACGACTACGGCCTTGTACAACAAAATCTTTCTAAGCAGCTCATTTGAGATATAATACAGCCTAAATTTGGTGGGTGCTGTCTTAGGCCACTAGCTGTTAGCTGTCTGCTGTGGTGCACCAACTTTTTCTGTTTTTGGATTTGTCACATGTAAGTCAGGACTAAAAGGATGCAGAGCTTAATAATTGCTTTCAGAAACATATTGGTGGCTACGTAGATGGAGACTGGGCATATTTTATATCACACAGAAAATACTAATGAGTCATATGACAAAGTAAATGTTGCTCGACATATCAATACTTTCATTTTTGGATGTGAACATCACCCTCCTTACCTCTGTGAGGACAGGCTGTTGGTCTCCTCCTAGGAAGTGCGCCCCCTTGAGGAGATCTGGTAGGAAGCGGCCACTCAGTGGCACCCAGCATAACTTCCATGAGACAAAGAGAGAGACACTAAAGAGAGCAAGACCACAGGTGGTCACCAGCAGGGACAACAGGCTCACCGATACATCTAGAGATGGAAGAGAGAGGAAGGGGGGCTCAATGAACAGCAAGCACTGATTTGCCAGGGAAAAACGCTGGCACAGACAACCCTGGCTCCCCAGGGGGGACAGATTGTGTTTATTCAAAACATTAAACGAGATGGAAAGACTATAACATTTTGAGGATTTCATTCATGAGACCCAGTATGTTATACACAACATAAACTGCACATGCTCAGATCCAAACCATTAAACACCAAAAGTAGTCATGTCTCACACGGTCTTCTTTATTACATGCTTTCTATTCTAAAACTTACTTGAGACACACTCGATAGATTGCCCTTAGGTATTTCACTATATTTTACACGTGATAATATGTTAAACGGGAAAAGGGCCACAAAACCTGTTTCAGGTAATTTATTCAATGATACATTGTGGTAATATTCGGCTGTTGTCATTTATTCTAGAAAAAAGTATTTCACAGTGATTTAACATTTAAAGCTATCAACACAAACTTTCTTAATGTTGGTTTTAGCTGTCCCCTGTGTACAAAAGTGTTCGAGCACTGGAGTCCCTTTGGAAAACTCATTTTACTGCAACAAGGTTGGACAGTCATAGTTGAGGTTCTGCCGTGCCTCCTGTCCTTCTAGTGGGTCCGGGAATACTGTCTTCTGGGTCTCCAACATTGAGGTGTTAAGAAGCCACTGATTTTCTCTTTTACTTATGTTGGTTCTAGTGGCTTAAATAAAACAGTATTTCGTAACTACTTCTGCTAGTTACCTCAGCTTTGTTAAATCCAGATAAAGAATTTTTCTTTTCTGTTTGCTGCTGCCTTTAATTTACCATTTTGAAATTTGAAAGTTTGGTACTGTTAAACTACACTGCAAATTGTATTCCATTTGTTATGTTTTTATTTGTCTTTTTAACTGTTTTTAAATCCCCTTACTTTATGTGAAGCACTTTTTTAAACTTGCTATAGAAATAAAATTGCTTTGCCTTTCCTCAGAGTAAATCTCTATGCTTCCTGCCACTTTGTGTCACTACTTTGTCTATGTAGCGAGCTGTGTTGTAAGTTGACATCCTCATACTCAATCCCGAGAGAAAGTTACATAGAGAAAGAAATAACTGTGCTCTCTGTATCTTTCTACACCACCACTTTCTTCTTTGACTGTCTTTTTCTTTGCTGCTAGTCCTTCTGAATCAGGCTCAACACAGAGAGAAACTCAGAAGGTTTTTTACCCATCAGTGTTCTTTTTTTGGTACAATGGCTTGCAGTCTTCCTGTTACATTCAATTTTTGCGATATTCTTAGCTTCACATTATGAAAAATACACCGTGCTTTAACGATTATTCGATTTCATTTTAAAATTGGTCGACAAATCTATTCTGTCTAATCAACTTCCCTACTGAAAGAGCTGAAAGCATCTGTTAATGGGACAGTAGAGCGTGTTCAGGCATAGTTTGAGATATGTTAATGAATGCAAAAAACACCAAGAAACGTATTTTAAAATATGCATCCATATTTAAACTTGTGAAACTGTGTCTTCCTTCTAGCATCTTTTTCTTAACAACCGGTCCGTTTATGGATCCATTAAGCATTCCTATAAGCTTAACTAAGTGAGAGATTAAAACGCATATTTTCTCCTGGTTGGTGATCAAAGTTGTATATTGAAACAAACAAACAACAACATTACAAAACCATGGATTGTAAAAACCTAATGGTTTAGCTTTTGAACAAGCACTTTAGTCAACATTTTGTTGTAAAATCGGACACGGACAGCGGCCTTCTTGTGGTGTTTTTGTCTTTCACTAGTTAAAAAGCAGAATGAGAATGTACTCAGTGGGGGCTCGGGGACTTTTATGTCCATTGAATTGCTGTTTGCATTCATGTTGTGCCTTGGGCCACAGTGATGTCATGGCACAGCATCCATGAGCTGAAAACAAGCAACCTGCAGTAACATCTCTGATTAGGGAGCAGCTGGCAGTGCAGCAACAACGTTGCTCTGTTATTCAGTGTTGAAGTACCCTCTCAGGTGTCTAAAGAAACACTCGTTCCACACTTTATGATGATAACACGTTAGTTGTCTCTCTCTCTCAATGTTTCCAAAAGTAAAACCTCAATGAAAAAGCTTGAACTAGAACTACAAGACATTTTCTTCATCTGGGAAGTGGCTCATTAAGAGCAATGAATGAAATCTGGGTTGGTGTGAATGCTCAGGTATATTCATACATATATCTCCCTGAGAAGTTGACATAATTGTACACCACATCACTTATTCATTTTTGATAGAATTTACACATTTGCACATTTTCAATAGAACAATAGACCCTCTTGCTAACCATAACAAGCTGGCACAGACGGCAACCACGGTTTCTGAAGCCAATGCAGAAGTGTCTTTAAACTTACATTCTCTCTACTAGCCAGTCAGATTTTATGGAAGTGTTTGAGAAGACTATCTTTCACTTGATTAATTCCCAAAGGAAACATGAGTAGGTCCATTTAGAGTAATATAGACCATAAAGCAGAGTATGCTTCAGGACAGGCTCACTAATGGGTTGCCCCCTGTACTAGAGCTGGCCACGGCGATAATTGAAGATTCAAGACTGCCACACTATGGGTTCAAAACCACAGGGCGACGTCACGAGGACGATGTCCACTTCTCATCTACAATCTATGTCGGGGACAGCTACAGCCAGTCCCTACAGGCTCCCCTGCTAAAATGTTCCTCACAAAAGTGAAGAACAAACACAGCAAATGCTATCATTCACAGGCGTTCAGCTACTAGCTCGTTGGACACTCCTAATACCCGCAACAAGTGCACAGTTGCACAAAGGTAGGGAATGAAACACCAGATTTGTCTTTTTTTTGTTTAATCCTTTCGGGATGTAAGGAGAATTACAGAAAATACACAAACATTTTTAAAGATTAAAAACTTTAGCTATAAAATTCCAATTAAATGGGCAAGGCAACCACTCTTAATTCAATCCACCTTCCTTGCAAAATATTTGAGGCCAAAAATAGATAGGTTAACAACACTGTTGCTTATTTGATAAGTCTGGCTTTTAGAATACGTAAAAAAGCCCATTGGTTCATTTATTTCCAATTGTGGGAACCTTTTCTAAAGCCACATGAGGTCTCTCTTTTCAAGTCGTTTTGCAGGATGCAATCAAGGCGCCCGTTGTCTAAACCCCGTACAGCTGGCAGCACTTAATTGGATTTAGGAACTTCAATAATCAATAAGCAAAAGGAAGTCTGCAATTATAATTTAAAAAAAGAAAAGGTTAGAGAGGTTTTGATTAGTGTAGTGGGGTTACTTGAGTTCATCTATGAAGACATATCAGATGCAAGTATTAAGCGTGTAATACTCTCTGAACCATTAGAAGGGGCTTACATCATAGTGTAAGTGGTCAAGAGGGCACTACAATCCCATCCTGATTTTATTAGTGGGTACTTTTGGAACAAAGAACATCCCTGTCAGTTAAACATAATTCAGAAAAGGTGATCTTTACTTTACCTATTTTTAAAAACCTTATAAGATTATTTGGCTATTCTGAAGAAAAAGCAGAAAAGAAGCAGAGATGCTCCCTACTAAACAGTTCTGCACGGTCAATTTGCCATGTGGGATATTCAAGCATGGTGCCACTAACACAGCCCTTTCTTAATTCCTTTTGGATCTTGTAGTGAGTTTTTTACATGTTAGACATTGTGCCCAAAATCGTAGACTTATTTATGTGGACATATTGACATCCTGTGCATACAGGAAGTACAAACGTCCTTATTGAAACCCCAAACTTTTTTAACCAAAATTTTGATGCCTAGAAATAATCAAACATTAACCTAAACAGTTAAAACTGCGAGAGGGCATCTGACTACGGAAACCGCTTAAAAAGCATGATACGCCTTTCCATAAAATAATGTTGGTTAGTGTGACATGCACTGACACTAACACATGCAGACACACCATCACATTTGTCTTCTGTCAGGGGCCAAGAGAGTTCCCAAGCATGAATGAGGATTTATTCATTAACCTTTTCAGTGTGCGTGCATCCGTCTGTGCAATCTTATTCTATATTCAAAGTGTTTAACCCTCAGCACCATACCGACAGATTGCCTTTCTTCTCACACAGTCAAATCAGAAGGCACCGTCAAATACATTTTGCTGGAGCTCAATTATAGAGCGGCTTCTGTCTGGTCACTATATAGATCTAAAAATAGAATACATCCCATGAAACATATGATATGGCTTTGCTCATAGAAAACAAAGTGTGCAAATATGATGCCCAAAAGCCAACTGAGTTAAAGGAATACACTCTATTAAACACCAGAAAGACCTTTGAACCATCTCCCTCTTTCTTTGCGGAAAAGCAATTTGCTCTAAACACAAAACTTTTTAATTTTTAATTTGAGCTGCACAGCCTGCACAAGTCATTTTTAGACTGTTTAATTGATATAAGCACAACAAGATTGCTGGTTGTAGTATGGCCTAATAAATGCATCCAGATCAATGCTTTTCCCAAAGTCTGGGCTTAGTTGTTCATTTTGTTTAGATCGTCTGCCATGATCTAATCTAACTAGCCTGTGCTGAATGATTTTGAGTCACGACCTGTTTAGGTAACTGGGTTGTATAAACACAGACTAGCACACAAAACCACTCTATGCTTGGGTTTGTTTCTTCTTTTTTAAAACCATACATAATGATAACCAAGAACGCCACTGACTTCAGGGAGTAAGGGGGAAGTACCGTTTTATTGTTGGTTTAATTTTTCTCTCTGTGGTTGCGAGCATTAGTAGTATTGATTGGAAATAGACCAAGTGGGCACCAAGTTTCTGAGGGTAGGTTCATTACAGGCACATCACACTCACTGTCAAGTCCCTGAGGAGGGCAGACAAAAATCAGAGGCACACTACGTACTCACAATGATATATATTCCTGTTTACTATCCTGCACACCTGTATGGATAATGACCCGCAACTGGATAATGTACCTGTGTAAATATCACAGGTGATATAGTCTAAAGGCTGGTAAGTCTGAAATTTTGGTGATTTAACACAATCACGCTTTCTATATCATTTTTGGACTATAAATGACTGGCTAATGGCCCACAAGCAACAGTGGCGTATGGAGTAGGGGTGATGCGCTGGGAACCGCAAGGTTGGCGGTTGAATCCTGGCTGCTCCATGTGCCATGTGGGAGTGTCCCTGAGCAAGACACCCACCCCCCAATTGCTCCCCAGGATAATTTAAACCATGGGTTAAAATGAAATGTAAGTCACTTTGGATAAAAGCGTCAGCTAAATGAGATGAAATGTAAAACTAAGAGGTGAAAGTTCCACTTAAAAGGATGTGTATTGACTTGCTGTGGGAAGGGGACCTGCAGATCACTGTGGTCCAAATTGAAATAACTCAGGAATCACTTGTTGGCATGGCCATTACATTTGTTAAAACATTTATTTCTAAGCTTTGTCACGTTAGACTGCTAAAAACATTGCAGGTTGGTTAAAAACGAACCATCACTTGCATAGTTTAAACAAAAAAAATAATATATATTTAAGGTACGGAGAAGGGTTAAGAGCAGATTCAGTAATGGAGGCCTGTGATTATGACCAATTTATTGTTCCACAGCCTGCTTCAGTTGGAGAGCGGGCCTCGGGCTGGAGCCAACTCATTTAAAGTTTTTGATGTACAATAGGCCATCCTCCAGGGAGCGCAGCACTGAGTGCAGCTCAATAATCACCAACAGCCAAGTCAGCAGCGGGTCAATATAAGACAATAGGTGAGGTGAAAGGGCATGGCACGGTTTCTGAGCGGAAGCATGGAAATCATTTCCTGGAAGTAACTTTCACAGTGCCGCGTGGAGAAAATAACACCTGAAAGAAAGTAGTCCTGCCTCTTGTGTCCCTGGGTTATCTTCACTTCCTGCCTTGTCCTGTCATCCATTTTGATTGTCTTCCGTGTCCCTGATTTGACAAAGGTGGAAACAATCACCTGCACCTTCTCAGTGTATTTAAGCCATGTGTGTCTTTTTTTGTCAAGTCAGTGAACGTCTTCCCTGGAAATGTCTTCCCTGAAAAAATCTTTTGTGAGGACAGCTGTGTACCATCATGCACCAGGGTGAGTTATAACAACGACAAACCCTGGTTTACAGCGGAACTAAAAAAACTACAACTGCAGAAGGATCAGGCATCTAGGAGTGGGGACAAAGACTTTGTTGTTTTATGATGTGTAAAACAGCGCCCCCTCTAAATGTTATCTGGTGAATGAGCGTTGAAAACCTTGTCCGTGCAGTGTGTCTCAGTCGGCCTCCCTAGATTAAAAAAAGGGAATGCCTAACCAATCAAGTGAGGCTATTGTGATTGCTCAGGACAGTGTCAAGGGAAGCCACAAAGTCGTTGGCATCACACCAATCAAATCAATGTCATTAACGTCATTGAATGAAATAACGGAACGTTTGTGCTGACAGCTTGGTAAGCTAACTAAAGCATTAAGTGCAATGATGGGTGGAAATTTGGAGTATTTAGTAAAAAATAATTGCACTAAACTGCCTTTATAGCAGAATCTCCAAATTAAATCAGACTGCAGGCCAACGCCAAAACTAGAGCTCCGTACTGAGAGGAAGAATGAGGAGAATTACGTCCGCAGTGAGTGGCTCTAGACATGGATGTAAAAAACGGCTTCTGATTGAGTGTGTGAATACATTTGCATCTTCCCAATATCAAATGGGTGCTCAGAAAGTAGCTGTTGTGTAAAAGTAGTAGTTGTGCTTTTGGGAGGGTGGTTGCATAAATTAATGAGATGTTTAAGACGACTGAGTGTGTGTGTGTTACTGAGGGAAAGAGCGCGTCGGCGCTTAAAGTGTTGGTTAGATGACAAACGTGTGTAAGTCCAGGTAAAATAATGTTGGGCGCTGTAATAGTTCACCCGACTACATGAAACAGCAACAGATTAATTGCAACATACGATCTTCTGCCCCCACCCCCATAAAACATACACCGCTTAGAGGTTGTGTCTCACTTGGCGTCCTTGGAAATTTTCCCCATGCCACAGGCCATCATCAAGTCCATCCTCTGCTCCTCCATCACCGTGTGGTACGCTGCAGCCACAGCCAAGGACAAGGGCAGGCTGCAGTGTGTCACCGCTCTGCAGAGAGGGTGATCGGCTGCAATCTTCCGTCTCTCCAGGACTTGTTAGCTTCTGCAACCCTGAAGCGAGCTAAAAAGATTGTAGCTGACCCTTCTCACCCCTGACAAAAAACGTTTGTGCCCCTTCCATCCGGCAGGAAGCTGAGGTCCATCAGGACCAAGAGCAGTCGGTTTCATCAACAGAGCCCGGGTCCCCCACTGACTGACTCAGACATCGCTCTCCAACGGTCACTGCCTTCACATTCACTTGTCACTTTTTTATACTCATGTGCACTTTATTTTTTACTTAAATTCCTTATGTATATCCCCAAAGCTCATAGCCTCTATTTTATACCGTGTCAAATTGTAAATGCCATTTACTTGCACTATGTTGTCCATTGTCTTACTTGCTGATGTTATGCACCAACCGCTAATTCAAATTCCCTGTATGTCTAACATTTTGGTAATAAATATTTCCTGACTAAGAGAGACGGGAGCGATCAACTTTATTGCGTTGCTTCAAGAAAATCACCAGAGGCTCAAAGATTTCTAACCCAAATATCCAATAATGTTATGTTACCTGGCAACCGTTTCTCTAAAATGCAATCAAGGGTTTAATGAAACTGAACCATTTAATCAATCCCTCATCATGTAGACCAGGAAATGAAAGTAGTTCTGTGTTGTATCTTTCCTTTCTGTAACAAGCAGGCAGCCGTTGCCATGTGTGGGGTCCCTTTTTACACGCAGTGGCCATGATATAATGTCGCCATTCTGACTGGTGGATCTTGCTGGCCCTCCCCAGATGTATATTCTTGGTCACATTCTTCCCGCTATTTGGTCGGGAATGTAAAATAATCCTGCCCACCTTTACAAAGGATTAGTAGTCAAAATTTAAATATCACACCTTGTTAGGGCTAACTAACTTCCTGTTAATATATTTGATCAATTTTGATTTGTTAATGCACTGGTCGATACCTGAAAAGTTAAGGGTTCTATTGGTATCAATAAAAACACTAGTTAAACAGAACTAAATTGGTGCGTTAAATGTAAATTTGGGATTGGGCTTGCATATAAATGATACCCAATTGTGGCCATTAAAAGGTATTGAAGCTTGACAAAATCTCATTCTAGAGTGAAAGGCTCACAGAAAATGTTTCCCGCCATGTCCCCTCTCCGTTGCCCGACGAGGAGATTATTATGGTTTATCACCCTGAAACAGCTCAACTTTTTGCCACTGTTTTTCCTCCATATCAATCTTGGAAGACGTAGCGACTCTGTACTTGTTGTGAGAGTCCTAATCACGTTGGACCACCAAACTGAGTCGTTTTTCTGTACTTAGCATCCGTAGGCGCATACAACTCAGTGAATTTTACCAACTTCAACAGGAAGTGCGTCAGGATGACTGCCGCTTTGTTAGCCCGTTTGCTAGCACATCATACTTCTCTGCCAAAGGAACTGTCCCATGGCATAACACTGTGTCGTCCTGAACACACAACACAAATATTTCAATAATTTCACAGAACCAGTGCCATATTGGTTCCTATTCGACGGGTATCTACTGAAACTCAACGCAGATTTATACTACTCTAATGACTCTGTCCTCGCAGCAGCTAACGATAGCCTGTCGCTTGTGTAGCTACAGAATCTAGCATGCCATCTATTTATATTTGTCAGTGTTTCCCCTCCTTAATAAAGTCTGCGCACTACACTCCCACTCCGACGGACACAGGTGAGCATGCACCCACTAGCTGGTATAGAGCATGTGTCCACAACAACCCCCCCCCCCCCCCACCGCCAAGGTTATGTCGTTGTAGTATTGTTTTTACAGTTTGCCTTCGCAATAAAACATTTTTTTAAAATGTATTGTCAATCAGTTTGTATCTGTTCAGGCACCGTTTAGCCATCCCTATTCTCATCCGCTCGCAACTCTTTTCTGTAAACACAACTTTTATTCTGTGAAACGTTTTAGCTTCAAATGCTACTTGCATAACATTATAAAGACTGACGGCATTTTCTATGGGGGCCCTGACATGATCAGATCAAATTGGATTAAGACAATAAAGTACACTTAGCCTGAATGACTGGATGTCAAGATATGCAGACATGTAGTGGTCAATGCTAGTGCTAGCAATAGTGCACTTTTACAGGATTACATTTGATTATGATTGGCAGCTGATAACTAGCAGCACCTGCATGTGCATGTATTTTATTAAAATAGTCTAGTGTACAGTACACATCTGTACCTCTTGGTCAGATAGTTACTCCTTTTCATTTATCCCTTACATATACAGACCTAATGGCAAAGCTTTTGCGTGAAAGCACGAAGGAAGACATTTGTGCAAATGGAGAAGCTTTTGCATGATATCGATGCATTCCAGACATAAACCAAGAGATGTTTAGCATAAATGAAAACATACATATTTAATGCATATTTTAAACGGGCAGTGCGAAAGGAGCGAAGCGATAAATGAGAAATTCGCTCGACGCTGTCGCGAAAGCCGAAAAGAGTTGAGATGCTCTGGTCGCTACTTTTCTGAAAATTCGCTTCGAGTTTGGTGTTCATACCAAACGTGAAGCAAATTTTCTCCCCGCTTTAATCACGCAAGTATTATTTGTTGTGTGAATAATGGTGCGTTCACACCAAAAGCGAAGCGAATTTTCGCGTCCCATTTTTTTCACTTTTCAAACTTATCGTTTCCACAATCCACCATGGAAATAAAGAACCACTATTTTTTTGTGGTGTTTGGGTTCATGACATCAACTGTCGTCGCACACAGCTTGAATTTTACCGACTCCTCCAGGAAGTGCGTCTGGATGACCGCCAATCAGCGTCCTGGAACAGACTCAGCCTCACACTTTTCTTAATTTTCCCCAAGCTTGTGCGTTCTCTTGTATTGACAGGCGGACGACATGAAGTAAAGAGCATTGATTTTATTGTCATTAGAGCAGACGAGACAAGTGACATATATATATATATATACACACACACCGGGGGCTATGGAAAGTATTCAGATATTCTAATTAATGTACACTCGGCACCCCATCTTGACAGAAAAGAACAAATGTAGACATTTTTGCAAATTTATTAAAAAAGAAAAACTGAAATATCACATGGTCATAAGTATTCAGACCCTTTGCTGTGACACTCATACTTAACTCACATGCTGTCCATTTCTTCTGATCCTCCTTGAGATGTTTCTATTTCTTCGTTAAACTGATTGGACTTGATTAGGAAAGGCACACACACCTGTCTATAAATAGCCGCAGGGACAGAACGACTGCTTGTACTTTCATCTTTCCTTCAATTGCAGAGATATCCCGGAAGAAAACCCTCCCTGTTGCTCTCATGATTGTTTCTCTCACAGCTCAGCACTAAAGCATAGGGTTGAGGACATAATCACTGGCTTACCCCTTACTAACAAGGGCAACTGTGTAAAAGGATTTCGTTACTATGCAGCAGCTTCATTCAAGGAAATGTGATTCGTTTTAAGTTTTCAAGGAAGATTTTTGTTTAAAGAATGATCACCAATAGTTTCTTTGTTCTTAATAGAATAAATAAAGCAGGTGTAACTAATAGGCTGACGTAGTAGGGGTGTGTTAGACACTGTTGAACATGGACCTACAACCATATAATGGAGATTTATTACATCTGACGAAGAGCTTCAATTTTAAACCTGCACGCATTTTCTGGCCTTTGACGGCACTTGTTCACAAGTCTGGAACAACACACCGATCAATTGCATGCATTGTAAATTTGGGATTGAACAGATGGGAGAGACTCGACGAGAGGCCGAACAGTCTCCGCAGCACTTGAGTCAGAAGTTATTTTACATGACCTTCTCCGCGAAGAGAAATGTGGACAACGAGGGCAGAACCTTTAGACAAGATTGGCAAACTCTTGTTTGGTCATTCTTTCAACTGGCAGTAAAAAACCTATTCGGGGAACATGACGATTACAAAAAGCCTAAGATCAAGAGCATCATTTTAGCAAATCACATGGGAAAGAAAGACACAGAAACTATGCAATGTAACGGCCCTTTCACAGTTCAGCTCCACACCCTCCTCACTCTATTATTCAGCCACTCCCACTTTGTCAGTCTAACTGCCTCTGATCACTAATCAAGTCCTTATTTAGTCTCATCCCTCACACACACTTTGCCAGATTGTTCTTCCATGTTCATGCCAGACTCTCAAGCACTATTCCGACGGATCTCCTGTTGTTTCCTGAGTGTTATGTAAAAGGTCAAAGATCCCTCGAGTCGTTTAAGCGAATTTTGGACCATTATCCTAACACATGAATACAGTTCCCAACAATCATGTAAAAAGGAAGGAATATAGATGGAAAACCCACAAATAAAGTCCATGCACACTCATTTCTCTTGTTTGCAACATTGCCCGGATTACAGTGTAAGCGCAGCGCCACAAGCTGCTAGCTCTGCAGGCTCTGAATTTCGTATTGGGAACCTTTAGCTGACCAAGACCTGTTTTGAATATTCATGGCGAATGAGAAATTACACAATGTCTCATGCGGGCTCATTATGTTTGTCCGTGAAAGATTGATAATTAGATTCCTCCCGTAGTTCTTATTGCGAGCCTGAAACCACTTGTCTGAATGAGCACTTTTTTGAAACTTTTGCAGAAGAGCTACCGTTTCTAACCGACTAAGAGGGATAGTTGTTTGTTGTGGATCAGTGTGTGTGTGTGTGCGTGCGTATGTGTGCATTTAGAGCAGACTAATACAAGAGGAAGTGGGTCATGGCTCCTCATGGGAACCACTCTGGTAGCTTGAACTTCCTCTACATCATTCATGTTTAATGATGGATTGTAACATGTTTAAATATCTGCGGCCCAGCCCGAGCTGCTATTAAGGGGGTAAAACAGCAACATAGATGGAAAAAAAACCTTCCTGCTCGCACACAAACACATAAAAAGATATTAAATAATTGTTCCTTCTGTATGTACATTGTAGACCATGCACGCAAACAGTCTGCAGGCTTTGCTGTGCACACACTCATGCAAATAACACACATTCATGCACACTCCACTGAACATACTGGGTCGAGATGTAGAATCGCCTCAATTTGCTGATATGTGTTTAGTGCCTGTCATATTCCCACGTTTGGTGGTCAATTAACTGTCTTAACCGTTTTCTTTCCAAGAGCCATATCTTTAGAGTGCTGACAGCTATGGGGGAATATCGGGTGGGGCTATTCTTTCCCCTTCTCCCCTGGTTTCTTCTCAGAGAAACTAGACAAACACTCAGCTCAAAACGATCTGCGCGAAGAGGCGATGGATGGATGGATGGATGGAGGCTGTGGTGGATTTGCAAACGGAACACGCGCACACACACAATCACGCACACTTAGATATATGGCACTGAGATGCTTTGTAACATTCTGCTGCTCGGTGCTAATGGATGCAAGCAACAAGTTCGCACTCTTCTCGCATTTGGTGAACTGGGAATACAGCAAAACAGTGGCGTACAAAGGATTCAATTTGATCTTTAAAAACAGTCTGAAAAGTTTAAGCGAAGCTGCGCTGCGTGAGATAAAAGTATGCCGAATGCTCCTCTAGAAGTATTCAAATGTATTTGGATCAAAACCGGGGGAGCTCGCGATGAGCTCGATTTAACATTAAAGCGCATATTTGAGATGCTTTTTAATGAGGACGGTCGCGGGTTGCTAAAAAAAACCCATTCCGAATCTACTTTCAACTGTCAGGGAGAAAAGGAAGGAGTCCGACCTGAGTCCGAGTAGCGCGGTCTGGCCAGGTCCCTGAAGTAGTAGATGTAATCCAGGCAGTGCTCGTCCTGCACCTCCCCCTTGGAGCACAGGTCGGAGAGCAGCTCCAGCGCCTTTCGACAAATCTCATCCTCTCTTTCTGTAGGCATTGCCCTCCAGCATCCTTCTGACTAGTCGGCCACTCCGGCTGATCCTCCACCACCCCCCACCTCTCTCTCATGCACAGCAGCGCAAGGAGACGGCTACACCCGCGGGTAGGTCCGGTGCCCGCGACGCATCCGCAACATTCACCAATGTTCACTTGAATTGAGAATAAAAGCGCTGGAGGTCTTCCTGCTGGTTGTTTTTTGTTGTTCGAGAATAAATAAATATATAAAGTAGTATATAAGTAACGGCTGCAATCCGGCGAGCAATCCCTTCTCTCCTATCTATCCTCTTAAATATTTGGTCTCACTTCCCCCCCACTCCTGTCTCCTATCAGCGCCGCTGCTACTGAATCGCAACTGACCCTCCAGGCTTCAGCAGCTCCAGTCCAGGTCCGCGATGAAAGCGCGGCTTCTACTGCTCTCAGCTATTTCTCAATGCACGTTGATGCAGGGAGACGGTGAGGACGTTCTGCCGCCCCAACCCCCAACCCAACCCAACCCTCTCATCCTCCACCCCCACCAGTGGATGGAGACATTGCCTCTATCAGAACACTTTCAAAATGTCATGAAATCCCTCAGCATTGCCTTACTTTTGTCAATTTTCCTTCTCACCTGGTAAACAGATTAGTACTCAAGGTCATATCTCCAGGGTGCTCCGGGGAAAAGGGGCTGAGACATGTGGGGGGGGGAGGGCACACAATCCTGGCCTTTGCTGGAGTTAAACGAAAGGGCCAGTGACTAATAAATGTCACATTAAAGCCCTGGTGGTGGATAAAGGCCTCTCAGCATCAGGTGGTCTCTTGTCTCTTTTATGTGTGTTTGAAGTATTAGTTGATGACCTGTCAATCAACAAATGGCTTGAAACACAAGAAACAATTTTAATGGGAAAGGCCATTGTTATATGCAATGATTTCCACTACATGCAGAATATAAATATTTGTTTCTTGTTTATAAGGGTTTTTTGTTTTAAGGACACTTTTACTGATTTGTTATGTTAAAATTAGCCTTATTTACCCCCACATTTCCGTTTTAAAATAATACTCACAGATTTGCATGATTTTAGGAAAACTGCCTCTAGGGCCCTGCAATATAAATGGATAAAAGGACATAATTTGTTTCACTTTCTACATTATAGAATCGGTGAGGGTCCAGCTGCTTTTGTAACCACGAGCCTTTGACACCACGCAAACTGATTTCCTGCAGAGTCATAAGATGTAATTCAGTGATTCACCCGGTGTAACTGACCAGTAGGTCATCAAAAAACAATTGCTGGGCATGATGCTAGGCTCTTGGTCTAAAACAGTGTTTCTCAACTGGTGGGTCCCGACCCACGGAAAAAAAAAAAATTTCCGGCTCGTCTGTCCATGTTTTCAGCGCGGCAATTAGAACGCGGAAGCACCCCCCCCCCCCGTTGACCGATCGAATTGGGTCGCGGCTCGTCATTAAGGGGTAAAGGTGGGTCCCGGAGCCAGACAAGTTGAGAACCACTGGTCTAAAACCACAGTCTGAGTGGGAGTCACTCCTTCGTGTTTGTCATCTCTGTACACATGTCTGTTTTTTTGTTTTGTGTGACTGCCGGTCTGTGCATTTGAGTCTGCAAATCATATCACTGGTTTGTGTTTGTGCGTCACCCATGCGGTGCGTTTCACTTTGCATTACTTGGGAGGACTCGGCCAGGCTCTGAGCCAGCCCAGCTGCCTGAGAGGAACAGAGGGCATCTCTTCAGGCTCCTCACCGGTCGCTCTGTTCTTAAAGACTTCTCCCCGAACGGCGCTCCACATAGAAACTCCTCACTGAGGTTAAAGTGCTAATCGCTGGGACTTTCACCATCGCATTGGCTGTTTTTTTTCCTCAATATTTCTGATTACCTTTTTACCTGGAGATTTCTGGCCTTCAGCACCCACACAGAAGGCTGTGAGTGCTTTGAACAACCAGCCTCTAATCAGGGGCGAGTCCTTACACCAAGTACCAACCTGTGGTTCAGAAATCTCCTCCAGCTCGGTGTGTTTGCGTCATATCACCTCCCATAAGAAGAATCTCTAACACTGTGGGAACAAATTTGTCCAATCTGCATATTAATTGAATTTAACAACGCAGTACTGTAGTCAGATTCTTTACAATAAAAAAATTTCTTTCAACATCTGCTTATTTTCATTGGCAATCGTACTCATTCTATCTTTTCACCTGGTATTTGTCCGACAAAAATCAGATGGCACATTTACATGCAGGTCAAATGGAGAGGACAAAAAACAGCTGGCAGAGGAGAGAGCAGGAAGGACTGAAGGGGAGAACAGTGAAGTAGTATCTGGGGGTGAGGGGAAAATAAACAAGCAGGGCTTTCAAGGCCTTGGCATTAGTAGCAGGATATAAGATCCGAATGAGGGAGATGTGAGGGGAAAAAGTTAATTTGGCATTTACAATGGAGATGGAGTTGTGTGGGCGTAGCTCTGGACCTTCAATCAGTCTGGAGCTTTCATCAGCGTCTGACTAAAAATCCTCAACACTTGCAAATATTGAACAAGAAAATGTTTCTAAACTTTTGACAGGTACTGTAATTCCCGGCACAAAGTAAAATAAAAAGTTTGGCTTTGTTTGGGTGTAGACTGGACCAGATCCATTCACAGCACGGTACGCGAGTACCTATGTTTTGAACTGGATGCGCGCAGGCAGTGAAGAAAGCTTTATATCCACAGTCTAACACATTTTTAGCGTTTAAAATAGAGGAAGGCAAGGAGCATGCGGAGTGAGATTCACTGCCAATGCCCAACGTATATCAGCAGTCTACATTCGGGAAATCAGACTATGCTCGAAGTCACCAAAGCAGAAGTAAAAAGGAGAAAGCGGCATTTTGTCACTGAAGAAACCACTCAAAAATTGGTTCCATCTTTCTCATAACTGCCACGCTTCGAATTCAGTATGGACTAGTTACGGACAACATACCAAACGCTGCTTAGACGGAATTTGTTGTTGACAGGGAAAAAGAAAATACCCAGGTGGAGTTAGCACGTCCACCTGGGAAAGCCGATCAATAACATCAAAGAACTG
This sequence comes from Pungitius pungitius, assembly GCF_949316345.1. NCBI lineage: Eukaryota > Metazoa > Chordata > Actinopteri > Perciformes > Gasterosteidae > Pungitius > Pungitius pungitius. The sequence goes on from NC_084905.1 coordinate 6,850,987, forward strand.
CAGAGTCATCATTACAAGGACTTGATATTGAGTGGAGCTGAGCAGTGTTAATTTTGGCAACTATTCTTGATTTATTCTTTAGACGAAAATGCATGTTAGTTTTAGTCGATGAAAACTAATTACATTTTAGTCTAGTTTTAATCACATTTAATAGCCATATTAAACTCCTTTTCTTCCCTTCTCAGACTCAAGGACACCTGTGTAGTGTCAAGAAGTGCATAATAGTCTAGCTTGCGGTTCTTAGGTTGTCCATTAGATATCCCTCCTAGGATAGGTCTATAGCAGGGCCACAAAGGGTTCTCAAATTTGAGGGATTGGGCCAGGAACAAAAGAATGGTGTTTATGTGAGCTAATATAAATGACATGTGAAAAATCATTACATGAAAGGATTTTACTTTTAATAATCAGCAAAGCATTTATTTGTAATAATGTAACACATTTTCCGCCGACTTCATGTGAACATGAGACGTAAACACAACACCTTGTTGTCTTTGTTTACTCGTAAGGCTTTTGACATGATCAACAGAAACTTCATGGTCCTTTTTGTTTCCACTGTGAAATTGCTTGTCCCAACAAAAGAGACCCCTTAACCGTCTTAACCGTCCTATACTCAGTGCAATACATTATTTTATGGGCTGGATCATGAACCAGCCATTCTCAGTCTTCTCTTTCTCTCCTCTTGTTCCTCCACCTGCTCTGTGCCACCACATCCTTCACTTGCACTGAGCAGTTCTATCAAAAGCCTCCACCTGTCACGTGTGCTTTGTTGCTTAGTAACAAGCGTACGGTGGCCGAGACGGTTTAACACCGTCTTCTCAAGATGTGGTGTGTGAACTGGTTGAAGTGTGCATGTTGGGGAAAAAAGGTTGTTAACGAACATTTTTCGCCATCGAGGAAATCAACACTGGAGCAGAGTTCAATTCCAAACAGATCTGTTTAATGTCTTGGTCCAAACAATTTAGATATTTGCGCTAGTGACTTTAAGCTCAATACGTTGCGTGTTGTAATGCATATACATATGAAAGGGGCTTAGTTAAGCTCTTTCTTGGGAATTTCCTCTGCTGCATGCGAAGTAATGGGTTTCACATTGCTCTGAGAATAGAGCAACAACATTCATTTGGTTGAAACAAACAAAACCGTACTGGGCAGTCAGTATTAGCAGCAGTAACAACTATCGAAGGTAATGAACAAATTAACACCCTAAGAAGCGCTCATACTGTAAATGCCCTTCTCCACTGGTGACTCTCTAAAAAAAACGCTTATTAAAATGCTTTGTATGGTTGCACAATTGTGGTTTGAATATACAATTATTTTATTGGCTGTTACAATTGAATGTTATCTTTAATAATTCAAGATGTCATTTTTGCATTTCTGGGAAAAGCTTTTGCCCATCCGGACATTATGTCCACTGTCTAACACACCCTGTGAATTGAAAGGTTTTTTTTTATGGCCTGGAGTAAGTTTCTAATTTAATCTAGGGTAGGTTTGAATTAGATTTTCCTATTAGCCAGTCCCTGGCTGAACCAAGACATCTGCTTTGAATCTCGCCTAATACAATAGTATTATCTCGGAGTCTGTTCAGCTGAAGTCTTTTTAGCCCGTCTTTCTCTCAAGCACTCCTCTCCATCATGGTCTCTCACTCCTCTTCACGTTGGTTTGACATTGCACAGTACTCCTTTGGTATATACTGCATTTAATTGGTGGGTAATGAGGTGGATAATTACTGGATGAAATTATTTTATGTGTGGATCCAAAAAGTATCAAAAGTTCCTCAGTCAAACATTAAACGGAGAAGTAATGACTGAATTCAAAATGTACAGTCAGTGAAAGTAACAATTTATTATAATGCTGTGTGCCCTGCTCATGGGCAATCTGGAAATCTGTTTCAAAACAACATAAAACCGTATGTTGTTTCGAAACAGATTCTCTTCCTGACCAAACCATTTACTTAATCTAGAGGCAGCATCTCTTGAATCAGCTTTGATGGTTTATCATAACACAGAGTTGATGGTGAGAAGCACGATTAAAAGTGCTTCCTTCAACATGCTAAGTGTGAGGTGCTGGTATGTGGTGTGTATACATGCAAATAAAATCAGATCATCACATTATGCTTATGCTATTTTAAGAGCTTAAGCATTAACATAATCAGAATGACAGTTTCTGCATTCATGAGCATTCACACAAATGTGGCCACTCAGGCAGATGCAGATGTTGTGTGTCTAACTGTAAAGCAACAAATCTGTCCGTCTTTAGACCTATTATAGATATTTAAATACAGCAAAACGAGTGAAGGCAGAAGAATTTTCTCAGCCTGGCCTTGGATATTCAGGTTCCATTCTAATTGGGGAATACTCAGCAAGATAGTATCAAATATACATCATGCAAGAGGTTTAATGAAGTAAATGGATGGTGAATACCAGGGAAAATTTTAGGCCAGTGCAGTTTCCATTTGAGGTCAGATTAAAAAAAAATTAGAAAACAGTGCACCAATCAATGATGTAGCTCAAGAAATCCCATAATTGCTAATGTATGAATGTTGAAGAATATTTTTTATACATCCCCCTTTTCCTGGTATGTACTTTTTCCTTTAAAGAGCAATCGTCTTTTTTATTACCAATTGGCTTCAAATAAAATTCCCTGAAGCAATAAAACTAAATCAACAGTTTTGGTTTCACTTTTGAAATATAAAAGAAAACATCTGTTTCTGAGATGCTCTGCACTAAAACTCTCAACAGGGATCGATGGACACACCTGGACGTGCGGCACACTTCGGTGAGCCGCATTCCCTGCTGATTGTGTATTTGTTTGTCCTTGAACGAATGAGAGCATTTGCTCATTAGCCGGGTGTGGTTTCCTGCACATCCACCACGGAGAAGGGCTCCCTCACAGTGGCACGTTTACTGGGAGTGCTGTGAAGGCTGCGTGATAGCGGATCCTCAAAGCGACACACGCATTCAAATTGTCAGCATACGAGTATGGCTCTGTTTGCTATTTATACGGATTAATCCGACAGCAGAAAGAAGAGCCGAACCATCTGTAACAACGTAAGCAACCGCAGCTTGGCCCATGTAAAGATGAATGACTTTTATCTCAATTTAATTATAACATTCAAGTCTGTACGAAGTACAACCAGGTACACAGCCACAGTACGTATGCACTCATGAATACATGGATAATTGCATTATCTTTTAAAGGGGACATAATGAAAATTACCCTTTTTTTGTGCTTCTAGACAATTTGGGTATCTGTCACGTCTACCGACCCCAAAACGCAATTTGGTAAGTTCTTGTATGTCAGAAACGTCATGCTTGAGTGACTGTGATGGAGCTTCCTTATCATTCTCTCGTCACTATGAAATGGGAGTCTCTTACATGGCTTGCCGCCCACTCACTATACGATACGATATTTGTCAGAGCATTTCACTTCGTTTTTGCAAACCTTGGATAGACTTGGATTTGGTAGCAAACAGTAGGGCTGCACGGTATACCGGTTCAAACGGTATACGACCTCATCACGTACCGTTCATACCGGTGTTAAGCCATAACAACTGACTTTTCGGCAGATTTTATTTTTACATTTCATCATTACATTTAATCATGACTGGCGGTCAGAGCCAGTCATGATTATAAGTTTATAAACAACAATGACTAACCCACAACTGTCAGGTGTGGGTGCTGGTGCAGGCGGAAGGCAGGACTCAAAAGCAGGATTTCCAGAAGGTGCTCTTTATTCACCAACAAATCCGAAGAACGTGCACCAACGATGACTGACGTAGACAATGACGCAACCAGGGACAACAGGCACAGGGGCTTAAATACACAAGGGAGGTGCAGGTGATTGGACACAGGTGGGAACACTCAGGCAATCACAGGACAGGACAGGAAGTGAAGCTCACCCAGAGACACGAGGGACAAAACTACAAAATAAGACAGGAAGAGGACCCAAACCGTGACAACAACAAACTCTCTTTACGGGGTAAAACGTAACACAACAGCTAGTGACACATAAACATTTTATAATACTAATTATTGTTTTTTTTTAAATCCCCGCCGAACTGCATGCTGGGTACAGCTCACAACAAGAAGTAACTCTGTTGCTATCAAAACACTGAAAAGAGCGATAAAGGAGGAACAACGAGAGACCAGAGATGCACCAACACAACTTGTGCCCAAGAGAGAAGCTGTGTCTGTTTGGTAGGGTTGGGTACCGAGAACCGGTTCCTACACGACCGGTACCTACCGAAACGCAACGCAGATTTCGGTGCTTGCTTTCGGTTCCTGAGCCGATTCTTAAAACTTTATTTCCACACTGTGATGACACAGTCCTCGCAGTAGCTAACGAAAGCCTAGCGCTTGTGTAGCTACAGCGGCTAGCTAGCCATCTACCTTCAGTTTCTATTTATTTAAGTCAGTGGTGATCGTTCTTTCACAGCGCGCGGCCCTATCACCCCGACGGACGCAGGCAGACTATTGCACACACACACAGACACGTGCACGTACACAGGAGAGCACGGGCTCACCAGTAGAAACCGAGTGTGCGTCCGCTGGGTCCCCCCCAAGTATTAAACCGAGTGCGTAGCAGCGTTCCTTCAGTGTTGTTCGTCATTAAGGTCCTCACGCAAATGACGGCAGATCGTTTGATTCTTTTTGTCTTTATTTTACGCACCAAGTCTTGACTAAACGTAGAAATAATAATAAATTCCATCACACGGTAGCTAAACAATATGCACTCGTGCTTAATGCAGCTCTTCTGTGTTGCACCTGCTTCATTAATGACGTCATTACATCGAGACAAACAAGGAGTCAATCCAACATAACTGCTTTCATTATGTTTCATATCTTTAGTTACTGCACAATGAGCATGAATCTATAATTAAATGATTAATATTCCCCAAATAAAAACAATACCCATCCCTACTGTTTGGAGGGTTTTTGGTTTTGACAAATCTGACGTGAATTACGTTACATCAGAAAACGATTTATTGCAAGTCTGTCGAGCCTCTGGTGGCAACACTAGCAGCCAAAATGAGCGAGTGTAAGCTCTACTGTTCCAGCGTAGGTGCTTTTATTGTGAAGGAGGTGGTGAAGTGGAAATAAAGTGAATCGGAGCACCGTGTTATTGTTTTATTATTAATCTGAAATATTGGCGCACCATAAACCCTCGGCTACACAAGCAAGTTGGCCAGCGAGCAGCCTGGTCCTTTTCGGGGTTAATGAATTAATGTGTTTACTTGAAAAAGCAATGCCGTCATATACCGGGATACCGTCAGAATGTTTCCTAATACCATGATATGGATTTTGGCCATACTGTGCAGCCCTAGCTAGCAGCACAAAGCAAATGAAACCCTCTTGAAGCGCTGTGGTAGGCTGCACAGATCCGCACAGAGGGGAGAGGGGAGATGGCTCATTAGCATTTAAAAGGATCCGGCACTAAAAACAGGTCACTCTGCTGTTATGTTTATGAAACCTTCTCTGTAAGGGCCTCTTGAAGGGCGCTGCTCTGATTGATCAGTGGATACAATAAAGGACCATGACATAATTAAACTAATTAAATTAAACTCAATTTCCCAACAACAAAAATTGTGGCTAATGAACTTGCTGAGTGGCTAGTAACTTTGGAAAACCCTGTCCTCTCTGCAGGCTCAGCTTTTCTTTCCCCAGAACACAAACACCACACTGCTGTTGACTGACCTGACCACTGGAACAGCAGAAGGTCCATATATATATATGATTAATAAAAGGTTCCCTCAAACAGTATACATGTATTGGTCTATTTTTGACAGCTGTTTGTGCTGCTGGTGAAACAATTTAGCCATGTAACTTCCTTACATGAGTAACGTTATTTTAACACAAAAGAATTCATTTTGCTAAACCTAAACAAATTTCATGTCAATAGCTCCTTTGGAAATATATTTGCGGAGAGGGTGATTGGCTGCAATCTTCCGTCTCTTCAGGACTTGTTCGCTGCCAGGACTCTGAAGCTGACCCCTCCCACCCTGGACATGAACTGCTTGTGCCCCTTCCATCCGGCAGGAGGCTGAGGTCCATCAGGACTAAGACCTCCCGCCACACGAACAGTTTCTTCCCTTCGGCAGTCGGGCTCATCAACAGAGCCCGGGCCTCCCCTGACTGACTCTGACTCCCATGCTCATTCTTCACTGTGTCACCCGTCACTTTGTTTATTTTTATTCCTAATTAATAACCCATAGCTTATATTTTATATTTTATTATACTTTTATCTTATTTGCACTATGTTGTCTTTATTGTACTGTCTTCATGCACCTTCCGCCAAGACAATTTCCATGTATGTACAACATACTATGGCAATAAACGTTTCCGGATTCCTGATTCTTGATTCAATACTTATTTCACCCGCTGTATGGAATGGTTGTGACGGTGCCCTCGCAATCGACAGATGAGAGAAGTTCGTTGTATTTTTCGATTCGTTTTTGCGCTGACGGCGCATTACTAGGTCGGTTGAAAAGTAGCTTGCGATCCGGAAAAGTGTGGGCACCCCTGCTATACATAAGATGATTGTAGAAGTCTCCACTTACAAATAACTTGGTTTCTTCCTGGAAGTTCTGTAAAAATATCCAGGGTCCTTATTAGGTTTATATTATAGAAATAATAGTTTTTCTTGTGGTACGAAGAATAATTCGTGATATTCAATACATGCCTGCAAGTTAATCTTTGTAAAAGTAACATTCATACATGCTGCCATACCTCACAAGGTAAAGGATGAATTTAAAAAGAAAAATGACGCACTTTGCTACAGGATTTGTGTCAGCTAAATATTGCAGAGGTCGTCTTGGATGAAATTGAGGTGGAATCGTGTTGTGACGGCCTGCTCTTAATCAGCTGTCAAGTTTCATACAGAGACTTTTTGGATGTTAACTTCTGGCCAAAAACCAGGGAATAAAAGAATAGTTTATCCTCAAATTGTAAATAATGTATTAATGATATGTTACTTGGTTCTAAACATACTTCTAAGGTTCCACATGGTGATGGGACGTCATTTCCTTCTGCACTACTTGTTCTCAGCTTGCTTCACAGTGCTAATGTTTCTAATATTAATAGCTGTATGACATAATCCTGTCCGCTCCTAATGCACGTCTGGTGTCTTCTTTGCTTTTAGAGCGTGTTCTCCGTGCAGCCAGCAACTGGAGATGCTGTGCTCCCAGCGCGCTTGAAGTTTTGGAGAAATGGAGGGTGAAGATGACTGAGGCTTGGTAACAGAAGATGGAAAAAAATAAATTGACAACAGAAATACCCATGATGGGAATTCCCGTGTTATGTCCAAAAGCAAGTGCATTTTTTAAATTCAAGTTCAAATGAAACATGATCAGGCAATAGCCAAAAGGTTGTGACCGCCGGGGCTTGGCTCCTTTATGTCCCAAAATGCCCTTTAAGTATTTGAAAGAATGGCACCATAAAACAAAACTCAATCGGCTGGAGGCCTTGTGGTTAAGAGAACAAAGGCCTTCTCGATGTGGAAAGATGCCACAGTTCACACACAGACAGCTTCCAGTATGAAAGAAAGAAGAAAGAAAATGGGGAAACTATTCTCTGCATTTAACCCATCCCAAACAGTGGGAGCAGTTAGGTGTCTTGCTTAGGGACACTTAGACAATATCAGACAATATGCCAATAACTTGTGAGGCATAACTTGTAGGCAGAAACAGGATATCTAGAGAACGCTCAGAATGTGATGGCAACATGCACAAGACTTCGCACCGGCCTCTGAGGCTTCGGCAGCTTAAATGCCCAGCCTCTCCTGATGAGAGACGAGCCACAGGTGCGTTGGTGGGAGTGGCCGTGCCTGCTCAGTGGGCTGATCCTGAGTGGCACAAACCACTGTAAGGTGCCACAGAGGGGTGACTGAGATCCCGAGCTTCGGACCTTAGTATTCCGGAGACGGGGAACGTCTGTTTGTGACACAATGTTTTTATTCATTTTATTTTTTTAAACCATTCCACAGAGTGGTGTGCAGCCGAAGGGTTTCCCGGGGCACCCTCTCTACTCCACGCCACCGTTGCCATAATATAATTAACATAATATAGTAATATAATAGTTAACAATAACATACTATTTCCTGTGTTAATACTTCAATTCAATTTGTTTTAGTTTAGCTATTTTTATTCCTTGAGTTTTCTCAGTTGTGCCGAGTACGTGGTTTGAACTTCTTCCTACTTCCGGTTCCAGTGAAAGTGAAGAAGCCACAAAGCAACCCTCGCGCGAGCGAACTTTCCCCGCAATGGGTTGCTTGCACATAGACGTCATTCACACTCGGTTGAATGATTCACCTTCAGCTCATGGTAAGTCGTCTTTCAATTTAAGTTTTTTATCACATTTGATGGCATTTAGCACTTGTTTCTCCATGCGGTTGGCATGCAAGTTAGCTAAACTGTTCTTAGCATAGTTAACATCTAAATACTGAATGCAATTAACTTAGTAACGTAGCTCAAATAACAAGTGAGACAAGTAATCAATTGTGTTTTTCTGTGGTTTAGTTGTCAATTTTGCAGCCATGGATGTGGTACTAAACTTGCCTTTGAAACTGAAACTATGAAACTTCACCAAAATACCCCCCACATAACATTCCTGTGCTTTTAATAGTTGTAATAGTAGTTTTGGCTTTAAAATGTCATTCATATGGAGATCATCCAGGTCCACGGGAGTCCAAATTGCATGAAGGATGTACCGGCATAAGGACATTCACATTAGATGTATAATTGATATGCTACTTTGATTTCTGTACCGGCAAGTGTGACAGTTTGTCAGTTGTTTATTTTCTCACTTGAAGACTCACATTAAAGAGGGAAGACCAGTTGTACATTGTGCAGTTGATAATAGTTTAACCCCAACAACGTCCGATAGAGGTAATGCTACTGGAGAAAATACTGTTGAGCAAGCAGGGTGCTCTCATGAAGAAGCAGAGACTTCCAATGTTAATGATGACCTAGCAGGAGAACAGGAAGAAGTGTCTGGGATCACACAACATCGCTGGTTTCATTGATGTGAACTAGTTTTTTTTTTTCATGTTTGTAATCCTGGTTTAACGCCCTGCCTCGGCCATGATCTTTTTGAAGGCATTGTACAGTATATCAGCCATCTCATTGAACAGAAGGAGTTGATTTACTTGCGTTGTTAATCCTGGAAGTGAAAAGTTAAGAGGACATGCTGTCCAGAATTGGAAAAGCATGATTATGCCAACAATATGGGATTGCTATTAACAATGGTTTAGAAGTGGTATTTTTTTTACCTCGCCAGAAGCTGGAATTAACCAGGAGAGAGGTACAAAGGCACGAAAAGGAAAGGTGAGCAGTAAAATGGTCCAAAAAAACCTGACATCCCAGAATCCCCATTCCTCTTGTATGACTACCCTGTCATACAAAAATGTCATATTTCAGTCTTTCACTCACTGACCACCCAACTCATTCACGTTGCTTTTTGTATTCATATGGGGTATTTATGATTTAACTCTCTACAATTTCCAAACAGGCATTTGTATTATTTTGTTTAACAGCATGGATCCGTCAAGAAAAAAAACCTTGTGTATTGGGAGACTCTTCTTTTGAAACTGATTAGTAACTGTGGTGCCGGGCGTGGTTTTCGGCTAGGCTGCAAGGGGGAGTGCCTCGGGGGAACAGTGCCAGGTGGGAGCGTTATACAATCAGCTGGCGGTGATTGACATGTGTGTTTGCTCTCCCCTCTTTAAAAACGCAGTATGGAGAGCGTGCTGGACGCCGGCGCGTTCTACCGAGCAAGACACCACCCTGGTGTCGAGTTCCTTTGTCCACAGCCGTATAGACCCACACCGTACAGTAACGTTATTTGTTAAGTACAAATCCAAAAACAGCCCATCACTTACTTGGATAAACGCAACTTATCCATTCCATTTTGACTTGAATATTTGAATTTGTTATTATAATGTTTGCTCAAACTTATACTATTCTAATAAACAAGAAAGTTGTTATATCCTATTGTTTGTCAATGTTCATTTTAGAGATGCTTCTACTACAGTTAATGTTTTGGGGTAAAGAGCTGCCAGTGAAATAGTTGGATTTTTTGAATTAGTTAACAATTTAACTTGAATCAATCAAGTTACTGTAAATTGTACAGTATTTTACAAGCAAAACTTAACAGTAATGTGTTGCACCTGTTTAGTAGTACACCATTTTACTGTACATTTACAATAACTTACTGTATTTCTTTCACAGTAGGGGGACTGTAAATTTGACAGTATTTGACAGTAAAGTCCCGCAATACAGTAAGTTGCTGTATTTCCTTGATACAGCACAGGTACTGTAAATCGTACAGTATCTTACTGTAATTTTACACTGAAAAGTTTTACAGTGTACATATACATACATACATAACCCCCCCCCCCCCCCTGGCCTCCTCCGACTCTTTCGCACTTTTGCATCCGAACGTTGCCGCAGAGACTCTCCTAACAAAGCTGTCGTCCTCTCTCGACTCGCTGTGTCCGCTTAAGACTCGACGGGCTGGCAGATCCCCTTCAGCTCTGTGGTTGTCTGAACCGGTGCGTGCTACGAGAGCCACTCTGCGAGCATCCGAAAGGAAATGGCGTAAATACAAACAACCTGATGATCTGCGTGCGTTTCAGTCGCTTATCTCCTCTTTTTCTCCCTCCATCTCCGCTGCAAAAAGTGCTTTCTACCAATCCAGAATTGAGTCCTCATTTTCCAACCCCCAAAAGCTATTTTCTATCTTCACTAACCTCCTCGAACCCCCCAGTCCTCCTCCAACCCCGACAAGACCGAACTACTTTTCTTCCCTGGAAAAAACTCTCCCACTCAGGACCTGACTGTTAACTTCGGCGACTCCGTGTTAACGCCCACTCAGAATGCCAGGAACCTCGGCGTGACACTTGACTGCCAACATCACAGCGACAACACGATCCTGTAGATTTACGCTCTACAACATCAGGAGAATACAACCCCTTCTCACTCAGAAGGCGGCACAGGTACTGATTCAGGCGCTTGTCATTTCCCGCCTTGACTACTGTAACTCTCTCCTGGCAGGTCTCCCTGCTGCCGCCCATGCAGAATGCAGCAGTTCAAAACATTGGTACTGACGTACCATGCTGTGAATGGATCGGGACCAGTTTACATCCAGGACATGGTGAAACCCTACATCCCAACCCGCACACTCCGATCTGCATTTGCCAAGCTGCTTGTTCCTCCTTCACTGAGAGAAAAGCACTCGGCAAGATCGCAACTCTTCGCTGTCCTGGCTCCCAGATGGTGGAATGAGCTCTCTGATGACATCAGGACTGCAGAGAGCCTCTACATCTTCCGTTGAAAACTCAATAAACAACTCTTTATACTCTACCTTGACTAAAACACTAGCAAACCGTAGCACTAACAAATGGTAGCACTTAAATTGTACTTATAATGGCACTTTTCTCTAACATTTTTTGAAACTGCTTATTTGATGAAAATTGTACTATCTTGTTACTTGTTCTTCTGAGTTTGTAACTTTATGTGGAAATGCACTTATTGTAAGTCGCTTTGTATAAAAGTGTCAGCTGAATGACATGTAATGTATACATACGTACATACATACAGTGGCTGACTAAACCAACAAGCTACAGGGGGGGGGAAACACAAAGATATGACCCACAACAGCACACAAATCCACTCTTAATTCCCCCATGCTGTCCAAGTTCTTGGTATGGTCGGCTCCGGCCTCTTGCATAAAAGCCACCTCCATCGTCAGCCTCATCTTTTGCTCAACCAGGTGATGTCATTGTGGGCCTCTGGCCTTCACACAGTCCTCCCCTTCAAAACTCAGGAGAGGTAATCCGCTGTACAATTATCCTTTCCTGGAACATGATGGACGATGAACCGGAATGGCTGCAGTGCCAGGTACCATCGGGTGATCCGTTCATTACTGTCCTTCATTTTCTCCAACCACTGGAGCGCCTTGTGGTCAGTCTCCAGGGTGAACTCCCGTCCCATGAGGTAGTATTTTAAAAAGTCCAAGGCCGTAGACTACCGGACCTCTCTTGGGAACAGCTTGCGGCTTATAAAAGCCACTGGGTGTCGTCCTTCTGCAGGTCCCCAGACAGCCCCAAGACCCCTCTCCGAAGCATCAGTTTGAAGGATGTTTTTGAAAGTCAGGACTGTACAAGACAGGGCTCATATCCAGTGCCTGCTGGATGTCCTGAAAGGCTGCCTCTGCCTCCTGTGTCCACTGGACCCGGGGTGAACATCTGGATCCAGTCAAAATTTGGAGACAATGCGATGGTAAAAATACTGCCATTCTGAGAAAGGACCGAAGTTCCTTTGTCTCTAGCTGTGAACAGGACTCGATGGCAAGGATTTTATTCACCTGCGGTTTTATCAACCCATTTCCTATAACAAAACTCAGGTACTCTGTTTCAACCTTGTAGAAAAACAAATTTTGAGGAATTCATGGTCAACCCGGCAGACTGGAGACGTTCCAACACTCCCCAGGTGGTTCTGTAATGGCATGTCATTATAGATATGCTGCAGCAAAGTCTGACAGGCCACACAGTACTTGATCTATCAGCTGCTGGAATGTTGCCGGTGTAGGATGCAGCCCAAAGGGCAGAACTGTGAATTGGAACAAACCCAGTGGTGTTCGGAAGGCTGTCAGTTCTCTTGAGCGTTGTGTGAGTGGTACCTGCCAATAGCTTTTGCACAGATCTAAGGTTGTTAGATACCTTGGCTAGGCGCTTGATTAAGTCATCAATCCGGGGAGTAGGATATCAAATTGTGAGATTGAATTTAAATACTGGAAGTCAATACAAAACCGGATACTACCATCCTTCTTTGGCACCAAGACCACTGGGTTGCACAACTCACTCTTTGCTGGGTCAATGATCCCCAGGGCCAGCATCAGGCAAACATCCTCCTTCAGCACAGTCAGCAGATGTTCCGGTATTCTGTAACTCAAACGTCTCACAGAGACTCTTTTTCAACACAATGTCATGCTTAACAAGCTTAAATAAAGTTCTCCCTGGAGTTGATTTTCTTCCGTAAGGTGGCCAAGATCCAGCTCCATGGAAGAAGCTATAGGCACGTACTGCTCCTCGACTTCTTCGTCTTCTGGAATCCTCCTGATGAGCAACACTTGGCTTTCTTCTCCGGTCTCTTCACCCACTCTTTAAGTAGGTTCACATATAGAACTCTACTGGCGCGAGGCTTACCTTGAGTGGACACTTGATAGGTAGTTGGCCCAAGTTTATGCTGGATCTCAAAGGGTCCTTAAAAGTACGCGGTGTCATAGGCTGGCTGCTGTCAGAGGGAGGAGCCTGTGAAAGAAACTCAAGGTTTCTTGAAGATAACCTGTTCCCGACCAGGTACGGTTCACAGGCTCAGTTACCCTAGCGACTGAACCTGAGGTTTAGTTACCTCCCTTTCTGAAACAGACAACCCAGAGTTTCCCTCAGCTCAGGGTTAACAAACTCTGAGTTTCCACTAAACCCGCTTCTTCAAACGGACCCCAGGAGGTACAGGGGAAACTTGTTTCTTGCCAGAAACACAGCTATGGAGACAGTGGGGTGTGGCAGGGAAATCTAGTCGGTGAAATCCACGCAGGGACTGGCAGACAGACTGTCACTACCAGGTAAGTTAAAACCACAATCTGGCGACAAGAGGATCAAGGACCAGGGTAGATATACTGCAAGGTGATTTCTTGATTGAAGACAGCTTGTTTTCCCCGAGCAGGTGAGGTGACTTCTAATCAGGTAATCTGAATAAGCTCTGAATAAGCGTCCCTACCACACAATACAGGCAGGAGGCATGGCCTCACCGTGACAAAAATCCCATAGTCGGAGTCTTCTTTTCCCTGAGTTATTTCAGCCTTGGTTCCCTTGACACCTCTTTTTCAAACAGGAACAGTTTTTTGTGTGTGAGTAAGGTATGACAGAGCCACTTTACATATGATTACACCTATTTTAATCATTTACATTATTTACTCTTCATTTATGTTGAAACTAATTATAATGACCTCTTCTCTCTCCGCTGTCAGTCATAATCGTCTCTTATTTAGTGTGAACATGTTTGTGATTCCGTTGAATAGCCTTCGGCGCCAATTGTTCGAGATATACTTATACACTTATGCATAACACCTTTTATAGCGTGTGTCACCCAATATTCATAATGTATTTTCAGGGAAATGTTGGTATTTAAGTGATGCTTCACTTACAAACTAACTAATTGCATATCAACCACTCAACCCCTGTTTTTTGCTGTTTTACATAGTAAGGTTTTGGCTGCAGACGAAGAAGCCATTTTCTATGATTTCAATGGTCTGACCCACTTTGATCGAAGTGTGGACGTCCCGCCAGATGACTTTGCCATTGTCAGAATAACAGAACGTTCCATACGTATGCGCGGCCATTTCTGACAGACGACTGTGTCTCCCCCGGATCGTCACCGTTCGTCGTTCAGCCTTACCGGCTTTAATGGTCTGGCCCGACTTCGATTGAAGTGGCCAGTATCTGGCTTGAACCTAAAATGAGTTTGACACCCCTAGGCTAGAAGCATTCATTCCCGTTCTAGCTCATTAATATAAGACATCCCTCTCCAAGCGACTCCTTCTCCAATCTCAAGACAACAGTAAATATCAAAAGTGAAAGAAATAATACTATGCCGGTAGTTTTACAAGAAAATTACGTTTTTTAATGTGCTTGCAATAAAGCAGAATATGGGAGACAAGAAAAAATGCATGTGTAGCAATGTCGGGAGGACGACCAAATAATCTTAATTAATATACGAGCAACGCCACCGTGGGAATTTCACCCCCGGAATTAATGACATGGAGCACCTAATTATGGTCAGCAACAGGACACAGATTCGAACAACACCGGCACTAAACGTGATTCCATTATACAAAATTATACGTTTATTTATGAGTACATCGTTCTTAAAAGACAGTCTCGAGACTAGTGATATGGTCTCTAAATTGATACACGATTAGACCAAAACAATGAAAAATGCTTAAAAGTCATCCATGTTACAAAAAGAAATAAATCAAACCAGGAAAAGGGGACAGAAGACTGAGGGCTCGCTGGCAGAGATGACTTCTGAGAAAAAGGTGGGGGTGGACGGTCCCTAATGTCACAGCAAAGAAAACCAAACAAAATAAAAGAAAACCACACAGCTGAATATATGATGAAGTAATATAAATCAAACGAGGGGGACCACCACCACCAGGCTCAGCCAACCACTCTTACCAGCAGCCCAAGAAACTCCTGTCCCTTAAATAAAGAAAGAAAACAATTAATAAACACAAAATATCGGCCACGGGGCCCACACACACAAACAAAAACAAAGAAAAGAATGATTAATTCACAAAACGAGTTCAGACAGAACAGCAGTGGAGGGGGTTTCCGCAGTATCTTGTGGGGCTTGCCTCCGCAGTTGGTCCGCTGGTCAGCCGTGCATCAGGCCAGTGCCGCTGGCTGCAAATTAACACATCGCTTAAAACAGCTGGCCAGAGCAACTGTAATCGCAGTACAGATGAGACAGCCTACCGTCGGAATATGGTGTCACACTTGAATACACCAGGCTGGAGAACCACGCTCTTTCAAATCAACTCAGCCGACAAGCGGGTGAGTACCGTTGATGGCACAGAATGGGAAGTTGCCACACCAGCTTCCTGCAGGCACGCTCCCTCAGCCGCAACCTCCAAACCACGGCTGGCCAAAGTCCACGACCAGGTGAGTCTCACAGGAGCCCCCAAGCAACCATTATACCCCCGAGAAGCGGAAAAAGGAAGACGCACCACAGGTAGGTGGACTGAAACATATACTCTCCCGGGGAGAGCCCCGCCCTGTGATCAAAAAGACGGGGAATAATTGTTTACAGCTGGGTATCCCACCGTGATTGGAGGTGCATAGGTGGCAAGCCACCTGGGTTAGACCAACCCACTAGACCGGTAAATTGAAGTGGACTGAGCCACTCTGTCACACATGCATACAATAATTTATTTCTACATCAAATAGTTCATACAAATGCCTAGAAAAGTTTGACACCCTTTGAAGGATTAATATAGTTATCGTCATGTCTGCTCCAATTACATTACATTACATTACATGTCATTTAGCTGACGCTTTTATCCAAAGCGACGTACAATAAGTGCATTTCCACATAGATACAAACTCAGAAAACAAGTATCAAGAAAGTACATTTTCATCAAATAAGCAGTTACAAAACATGTTATAGAAAAGTGCCATTATAAGTACAATTTAAGTGCTATCATTTGTTAGTGCTACGGTTTGCTAGTGTTTTAGTCAAGGTAGAGTCTAAAGAGGTGTGTCTCGAGTTTTCGACGGAAGATGTAGAGGCTCTCTGCAGTCCTGATGTCATCGGAGAGCTCATTCCACCATCTCGGAGCCAGGACAGCAAAGAGTCGCGATCTCGTCGAGTGCTTTTCTCTCAGTGAGGGAGGAACAAGCCGCTTTGCAGATGCAGATCGAAGTGTGCGAGTTGGGATGTAGGGTTTCACCATGTCCTGGATGTAGACTGGTCCCGATCCATTCACAGCATGGTACGTCAGTACCAATGTTTTGAACTGGATGCGGGCAGCTACTGGTAACCAATGAAGTGAACGGAGAAGCGGTGTGGTGTGGGAGTATTTCGGAAGGTTGAAGACCAGTCGAGCTGCTGCACTCTGGATGAGCTGCAGTGGTCGTATGGCGGTACCTGGGAGACCCGCCAGCAGAGAGTTGCAGTAGTCAAGGCGGGAGATGACAAGCGCCTGAATCAGTACCTGTGCCGCCTTCTGAGTGAGAAGAGGACGTATTCTCCTGATGTTGTAGAGCGTGTATCTACAGGATCGGGTCGTCGCTGCGATGTTGGCAGTCAGGGAGAGTTGGGAGTCAAGTGTCACGCCGAGGTTCCTGGCACTCTGAGTGGGCGTTAACGCAGAGTTGCCGAAGTTAACGGTCAGGTCCTGGGTGGGCGAGGTTCTTCCAGGGAAGAAAAGTAGTTCGGTCTTGTCTGGGTTGATCTTCAGGTGATGAGCGGACATCCACTGGGAGATGTCAGTCAGACATGCAGAGATCCGTGCCGCCACCTGAGTGTCCGAGTCGGGGAAGGAGAGAATTAGTTGGGTGTCGTCGGCATAGCTGTGATAGGAAAAACCGTGCGAGCGAATGACGGACCCAAGGGAGTTGGTGTAAATTGAGAAGAGGAGGGGACCCAGGACGGAGCCCTGAGGAACTTCAGTTGTAAGGGGACAAGGTTCCGACACTGATCCTCCCCAAGTTACCCGGTAGGTGCGACCGTCAAGGTAGGATGAGAGAAGAGACAGCGCGGATCCTGTGACACCAAGTTCTTGAAGGGCGGCGATAAGGATCTGGTGGTTTACTGTGTCGAATGCTGCAGAAAGGTCCAGTAGGATGAGCACGGAGGAGAGCGAGGCGCCTCTAGCAGCGTGGAGTTGTTCCGTGACAGCGAGGAGAGCAGTCTCTGTGGAATGGCCCGCCTTGAAGCCTGAGTGGTGGGGGTCTAGGAGGTTGTTACTATGGAGGTAGGAGGAGAGTTGGTTGAAGATGGCTCGTTCAATTGTTTTGGACAGGAAGGGAAGGAGGGATACAGGTCTGTAGTTGTTTACTTCCGAAGGGTTGAGGGTGGGTTTCTTCAGAAGTGGGTTAACTCTTGCTTCCTTCAAGGTGTTGGGGAAACAGCCAGATAACAAAGCATTGTTAATGAGACATGTGAGGAAGGGAAGAAGATCAGGGGCGATCGACTGTAGGATATGGGATGGGATGCGGTCAAGGGGGCAGGTGGTGGGACGGGCAGATGTTATTAAGGTAAGGACTTTGTCAGGGGACAGGGGTGTGAAACAGGGTAGTGAGGGTGATTGGGGCGAGGTCTGTGCGATATAACTGGAAGGAGGTGGGTTGGAGAAGGAGGAGTGTATGTCATCTATTTTTCTGGTAAAGTAGGTGACAAAGTCTCCTGGGAGAAGGGTGGAGGGGGGAGGAGGACTGGGGGGTTCGAGGAGGTTAGTGAAGATGGAAAATAGTTTTTTGGGGTTGGAAAATGAGGACTCAATTCTGGATTGGTAGAAAACATGGTTACAAAAGTAATGGTTACAGCATGGAATTCAAAAGACAGTGGGGTGGGGGAAGGTATGGGATACGGGGAGAAGGTCCATTTGGGTGAAATGAGTAAACCTGTCCCGCCACCCCTGCAAGTGGGTCTGGGTGTGTGGCTACATCTTCTTACATCTAATTACATCTTCACTGCCGATCAAATGCAGATAAGAAAAGGAGAGGAAAAGGCATGGATGTTTCACAGTGTTAATGCTGCAGTTAATTTCACTTGAATTGAGCATAATTGATTTCCATACCTAGGGTGGACTTGGCATTCACCTTCACTTGCTGCCCCAGGGATCGTCCTGGTAATTAAACTTTCAAGAGCGGAGCCAACGGGTAGTCGGACGACCCACAGAGCGGGAAAGCGACAGATGAAGTGAAAGAGTGAGGGGGAACAGAGGGAAAAGGTCAGAGAGCAATTGTGAAACAATACGAAGGAACAAGGGGGCAATATGGTCGCATCTTTACGCGCTGAGGGAGAAGTACATGCAGGAAAACATCAAATATGAGCTGAAAATTAAACCCATCCGAGACACAGCTTAGACGAACATAGAATCCAGCACACACGCACGCAAAGCTTCGTGGATTTCTCCTGTCAGTCCTGAAAGAGAGCACAGTTGGATGTCTTGCAGAGACTATGGATATTTTATAGGTCTCTTCCACAAATTTTATGAATACTCCATGAGGTTACATCGTATTCTCCATGTGTGGATGGAGCGTGTCATATGTGTGTGTGCAGCCCGCAACAAGAAGATTACAAAGAGGTGCTTATGAGCAGTAGGATGTAGTGACATAATACAATCTCTTAATTCCTTTACCTTTTTGTGAGATGTATGTTCCTGTTCGTGTGATTTTTCTATAGAGCAGATGTTGTGTCAATGCAGGAAATGACGCTGTGACAATATTAGGCAAATATGTGAACTGAGGAGCATTGTGTCAAATAGTGATTTAACTTCACACTTCCTATACTGCTTCACCCCTAACACCAAATGGTACAGAGAGGGGAACACCTAAACATCCTGGTTAACAGCCGTCTGAGACAAAACCGGTTAAAATTAGTTTAAGGACATGAGGAGATTATAAAAAGGCTCATATTCAGACAGCAGGCAGACTCTTGGATGGATCGCTTTCTGACACGTGTGTAAAGTCTCCAGGTGCACCAGCGGGGAATTGCTCAATGTATCTTTTTCTCTTCTAAATAAATGTTAACTTTTTAACTTTACGTGTTGGATTCTTCTCATCAACCAACTCGGGGGGATTGAAAATCACTTTGCGTGTGACAATTGACTCGATTTCTAGTGGGCCATTTTTATTTTACATTTGCGACCCACACATTTTTCTCCTCTAAGTTCTTTTATTAAAGTGATACCGCTAGCGGCAGCTAGTGGATTTTATTTTTTTGATAGGGCCAGCCAATGAGTTTCAGCATCCCAGCATGATTCAATGCAAAAAAGGGTATCAGACACGCATTATTACTTTGCAGTTAAATATTTAACATGTATTCCAACAATTTAACATAATATGGACATCTTATTCAAACAATTCAGTACATCAATATATAACAATATTCAGAATATGATAACTACCATATTGGAACTATTATAAATATCCAAGCTAGCTTGACATCCCAGGTGTAAGGCTTTCCTTTCACGCCGGTCCATTTTCTGATTGCGAGGTGAGGCTGATCTGGGTCCAGCTATTTTACTTTTAGTTTCTCAGGCAAATTTCTTCTCTCGTACCGAGTTCGGGTCCGGGTCTTCTTGGAAGGACACTGCCGGTGGTCGCTCTCACCCCAGCTGAGACATGCAGACAAGCGGAGAGGAGGATGTGCAGGAAAAGCATATACTGTATTTTGCGCAGGTATATAATCCACATTTCAAAAACACAAGCATTGACTTTTTGGCAGATATGAAAAAGCGGCAGGAGCGAGGGCAATTCTTAAATATTTCAGTTTCTCAGTTTAAATAATTCAACTTTGGGGAAAAATTTACCCCACGCTGTCTTGTTAAACACAATCAGCGTTGAGATGCTCCACTCATCATCACCGCAGTCCTGCTGCCAAAGCGTTAATACACTTTATGAACCTGCCAGTCACCAGAGACAGACTGGCGCTCCGCAGCTGAGATTATACAAATGATAATACAAGCGTTGGTTAACTGCTTTGCAATATAATGAATACAAACAACCTAGGATCATAAGATAATAATACCTTAGTCACTATACAATCATTATTTCTAACTTCACACATACATTTAATATGAAAGCTTCGAGCAGCGCTGAACAGGGCCTTCGCCTCCCCTTGCATGTTGAGGGGGCAGCGGAGCGCCGGGCACACAGTCAAAAAGGGGAAAATAGAAAAATAGGTGAGTGAACCTAGATCAAAGCAGTTGCTGCGGCTGCTTTATGAAAGAGTAGGGGGCGCTATCGAGCCAAAACTTGGTAAGCATTGGAGCATACCCAGGTAGTCAAAATGAACTGGCCCAGACCCGGTTTTAGGGCCGAGTCAGTTTGCCGACTCGTCTAAGAAGGGTTGAATGACGCCCCAGAATCAGGCCGAATACACTGGCCCGAATCTGGCGTACAACACTGCCGTCACTGCGTCATAATCTAATAAAATCTGGTCCCGCATTGGCCCAAACCCGCTCGTCTGAGACTCGGGATGAATGACGCCCCAGAGTGGGGTTTGAATATATTCTTCATGTCACAAAAACACTTTTACATGCAAAATCAAGCCAGTCAAGATTGATTGTTTGGTGGTGAATGTACGTCCAGAAAAGATATTAAGTGAAAACCATAAGCAAGGTACATATTGTTTCTATTTTGTGCAAGTTATAAACAAACATTTGTTTGCAACCACAAACAAAGAAATGCCAAATAATAATCTATTCTATGATCTCATATGTTAGAATATATGATACAATCATATTTTGTTCCAACCAGTATAGGTCCGATTCTGTAATGCCAGATATGGCAGTCATCAATGGGCCAGATCCCGTTTCAGTGCTCATTGCCGATGAACCCGGTGGCCCGTTGCTATAATGACAGATTAAGCCCAGGTCTGGAAGCCATCCACGGTTCTGGCCGTGGATGAAACTTAAACCCGGTGTCCAGGGCCGGCGCTAGCCATTTGGGTGCCCTAAGCACAAATGCTTGGTGGTGCCCCCCCCAACGAACGAACAGACCGACCGACCGACCGACCAACAAACCAACCCACCAACCCACCAACCCACCACCACCACCACCAAAGGTGAGCAGCTGCCATCAAAGCTGCAAATCCAACCCAGAAAGATCTAAAGTGGCGGGTCTTTATAGACCTGCACCAGCTGCATCCAATAATGAAAGGGGGAGGAGCCCAAGTAGGTTGTTGTCCAATCGGCAGTGAACCTCGGGTGAAGGGCAGCCATCTTGCCTGCAGAGATCCTGTACATGGTTTGGACACAAACCAAAACAAACACCCCCAAAACGTAACACTCTCTACAAATTCAGTGACTAATCTTTCTTCTTTAAAGAAAATAATCTTTTGGGATCTCATAAATATGAAGATGTTTCTCCTGGAGAGGCTCTACAGGTCAACAATTTTGTTTGCGTTTTGTTTCACTACCGTATCAAACTGCCTCAGTGATGCTTGCGTTGACTCTGCATCTCACGTATGACTTTAAACTCATTTAAATCTAATTTTATAGTTTTCTTGACATCACTTCTCAATTCACTAAGGTCCCATTTCAGCCCCCCAATTCCTCAGACAGTTGCCCTAGGCCCTCCAGCAGCAGACTTTGGTTAGCTACGCTACAAAATCAGACATGAACGAAATCGAAATGAACGGCGCCTACAGAGGCGGCTCAAATAGCCACTACCCAATAAATACACGGTAATACACGCGAACGACTGTTCACGGCCGCAGAGCCGGCGAATTGGTGGTAGCGGCGTTCAGCGGCGTTGGCAACACAGTGGCAATCGGCGGAAGTCAGCGTTATGTGGGTCCGACTGACGCAAGGCAAAACAGCAGCGTTCTTCCTGCATCTGCTAGCAATGTTCCCAACAATCAGGCAGTCGTCATTTGCTCCAAGTCGGTAGGAGCCACCACCACTGCTACCGGCGGGGGTAAAGGCTGCGGATACAAAGCCCTTGCAGCACGAGGGGGGGGCCCGTGAGGTGGTCGGCACCTGACAGGGGCGTCCGACCGCGACCGCAACCCTGTATTGACGTCAGTGTGGAAGCCCAAGGGATCCCTACCTATTTATGGAAGCCCCTCCCTCCCGTGATTGGCGGATGAGTATTGGTAGGTGTTGCACCAGAGGCTCCGTCAATAAGCTCCCCTTGCTACACTGAGTACTGACATCGATAACCACCAGATTTACAACACCTTTAGAATCTCCCTTCTCTCATATTCAACTGGGTGTAGTATTTGTTTGGCTTTATGTTGATAGGAGGTATATTAAATAACCGACTTTGAGGTACTCACTACAATACGTCCATCTTGTTGTAGCGATACCATTCCATGAGAACTGACTTTAGGTTCCTTTAATTTATGTTTCCAGTGTATTTTTTGTTTGATAGTTTGCATAGAGCGAAGCTGAACTACTCTCCCTCTAATTATTGACACGTTTCAAATACTTTTTGAATTGTTTGATCCTATTGGATCCGACGAAAATGACAAGGAAAACAGCAACAGCTCCTCAGCTGTCATGTTTGACTTTCAGAACCCCCCCTCCTTGCCCAAAACCTGTGAGATGGTGTGTGAGGAGCACAAGATGGCTGCTGGACATATCACATTCCAAACAACTCAGATTAAATTCATCATGAAAACAACCGAGGTAAGGAGCATTTATGATTAATACGCTAATTAATCTTATTTACCGTTTGTAAAATGTCGCAGGTCCTAAAATCCTGCACAGCTTTGGTACATTTAGCATTATCATATGAAAAAGAAAAGCACGATGATATTCATATGTCACTTTTTCAAACAGAGAGAAATTCATGTAAATACATGCAATAACATTTCCAAGGATAATGTTTGGCAGTAACAATGTTGTTAAATGTAAAAGTTATATATTAATGTTATATATAAATGTAAATGTTAAACGTTCAGTCTACATGTCAGACATGATGACTGAACATTACAATATTTACGGTAATTCATGCATTAAGCCACGATGGCAGGTCCGTATGAATTAGCTCTTGTAATAGAGCAGGGGTATCAAACTAATTTAGGTACGGGGCAACAAGTTTTCTCTTTCTTGAAGTTGATTGGTTGCTTTGAATTCCCAGCTTGTGCGTTGCTATAGTCAGAACATATCAACAACGTTGAGATGAGGAACCAGGCACTGTGTTCAGGGTGGAGGTACACAACACAGGCAATAATCACAATGATTACTAACCAGAGTGGATAACGCATCTCAAATAACATAATTTGTTCTTTCAGGATTGAATGTAATGAAGTACCAACAAGTTGCACTCTTCTCTCTAACTTTAATATCTTATTGTTTTGTTGTGCTAGTTTCTACCCAAAGATTCTGTGGGATCTGCTGACTGCTGTTCATGTAATCTCTTATTCTGGATGCCTTGTTCAGGCTTTGGTGATGTACTCATTTGTCTGCAGTGATTTGTCCATTCTTGCAGTTATGTCCTATGACAGATATGTGGCTATATGTCGACCCCTGGTGTGCCACTCTGTCATGTCAAAGAAGAGACTTTTAATGTTCGTATCTTTCTCCTGGTTCACACCTTTTAGCATTTCTGCCGTGAATATGATTCTCACATCTAGATTAAAGTTATGCAGCTCATACATTGCCAGACTTTATTGTATAAATTGGATAATTGTGCCACATTTAACCTCCTTGCTCATTTTTACTGCCACTATACTATTTGATATCTTAAATGTGCGTTTTGGTTCAAATCTCTTTCCAACCACTCAAAATGTTATTATAGCTCCAACCATGAATCCTCTCGTTTATGGCTTTAAATTAACCAAAATTAGGAACAGAATCTTGGCTGGTTTTAATTTAAAAAATGTAATGCATCATTGTATTTGATAAGCTAACTGAAGGGTGGGAAATAATCTACTATGATGTGTTTCATATATATGAACTTGAACTTTAGGTAGTTAAATTAATGTAATGTAATATATTAAATTTGAAACCTACCACTGTCAAACACGATACAGGAAAACTTTCTAAATTAAACAAACATGAAAATGCTGTGACAAGAGGGCAAAAGGGAGAGTGTTATAACAAATATACACAATGTACATTTGTATGTGAATTTAAAAAGTAAATTTCACAGACTTGAGTGGACATCTTTCTTCTCTTTCAATGTAAAGTAATACTTTTTATTTGCATCCATTATCTCTAAAATTGCTTTCTTAACTATCGTATTGCATGAGTATGTGTTGATTTGTCATTCTGACTGTTCAAGAACATTGATCCAACATGAATAAAAGGTTTTACCTTTACCTGAAACATTAACAGGTTGAGGGGATGGCTCCGCTGTTTTGTGTTTTTTAAACGCCATTTATGTTCTTCGATATTATGGGCAAGCTGAAATCCTCACTTTGTAAAATGTCGGCCTGGACCCATGTAGACGTTGTGTTGTTCGGCGATACTTCACTTACATGTGTGTTTATTTATAACAATAAAAACTATCCAAAAGCCGCAGCAGGCTAAGACATGAGGGGATCAAACTAAAGATGATTTGTGTCCTTATGCCACATGTGCTTTGTTATGGAAATTGTTTGCATTTAATATTCTTTGCTCTGCATTTAAGCCTTTTGAGTGTTCATTTGTTTGTCTGCCTCATTGCAGTTACACGTTAAAAGAATGTTAAAAGTGGAAAATGTACTTTCATTTTAAGAAAACTTCTCTTGACTTTGCTTTTGAGACTTCACGTGTACAAAGGTCAAAAGACATATGCTGAATAACAACCGAATAACCAGACACAGTGAGAGGAGCAACCTGTACCTAACTTGAGCTTCATGATAACATGCATAGGTCATTATCTGTGTATAGCTAGTGGTTAAATGTATAGTTTATGCTTTTAATATGTTTGCATGTTGTATTAGATGCATTTTAATTCTAATATTATATATTATATTATCTCATCAGAGCATTTCCTAATAAGCGGTATTATCAAGGAACAGAGGAATAGAGGAAAGCTTATCTCTACATTTTTAGAAATATTGCATGAAATACAATCTTAAAATTTGCTCATTAATGTTGTGATTTTAGGAGAAAATCAAACATTATAGATGAATATATGAAATATGTTGGAATGTAGCAAAAACACTTCTATATTATGGAGCCTTGGATACCGGCTGAATAATCCAACAACGAGGGGGTCTGTCATGGGTGCATTTAAGGTTAATACTGCAGTTTTGAGGCCACCTAGTGGACACAAACTGTCCATGCCAATTTAAATTGTACACCGATAGAAACTTTGAAACGGACCAGTTATCTAAAATACATGTAATACACATTATATTAAATGTATTAATAGCAAAGGGAATATCAGACCAATAATAGAAAAACTATACATTTAACCAGTAGCTATACACAGATATTGTACTATGCATGTCATCATTCTGCCCAAGTATATAGTTTACTCTTTGGCTTTTGGCCTTAATGTCATATTAATCAATTATTTTGTTACAGATATCAATCTCAGTCAGTGTCCTGACTATTAACAAATGATTTCTACTTCAAGATATTTATTGTCATGTGTACAGTTTAAACGGTTACTCTGTACAAAAGAAATTATTTTTTTGCTAAGCCCTCTTTCCACAAAGATACAGAAATAAAAATAATTAAAGAAATAAAATGTTTGTGGCATTTGTGTATTTTTAATTTTGTGTGTGTTACACACACACACACTGCGACAGGCTCCGTTCAGGTGTTTTATTCTGCAACGATAACACAGACAGCGCACTCAAAATCAGAAACGACAACCTGTTGTACTTCCGACTTTAGCCGGAGTCACTCGCTCTGTAAGTGTTACAGCTGAACATTCAAAACCCGATATCGGCGACGCAAACACTTAGCGCGGGAAAACTTGCTAGCTACTCTCGTTGTTGGTCGCCGACATGCTACATTTAAATACGAGACATTAAAACATGTAACCACCAAAAACGGGCGAACTTAACATACATAAACATTTGCGAACAGGCTTACATATATATTTGCTTACCTGCAACGATAACACAGACAGCGCACTCAAAATCAGAAACGACAACCTGTTGTACTTCCGACTTTAGCCGGAGTCACTTGCTCTGTAAGTGTTACAGCGCCCGTCACGCCTACTAAAACCACTACCGCCACCTGCTGGCGGAAACGAGTTCTGTCCCGTAGCCACTCCAGGGGGAAAGAGCCAGACTCAAACAGTCAGACAGGGTTTTTGAACACAATAAAATAATACAATCACAGGGGAATGGCACTGAACAATACAATCCAAACAACCAGTAGCAGTCCTTAAAATGTCCAGGGTGCCACACCCTCCCCCACTTAATAAAAAGAAAATAAAAAAAATGCAGTTACTTTTTTTTTTTAACACTCGCTACTGTATTGTACACCAATGGCATTTACCCGTCCAATAACAGCATCCATTACACTATGCTCAGTTACATGGTATAAGTTAGTCCTGCTTACTTGGTACCAATACCAAGTCTTGTGTAAAGTAACCCTTAATTTACCCTCAAGATCAATAAACCTTTTTACCACATTAGGGTGAATTATCTCCTGTAACCAGACTCAATAATCGGCCAACACTTTAGTCTGTTACCAGCTTTCCCGTTTACACATTAAGACTCCATAGCATGTGTTTGTCACACTACAATCACAATCGGTGACACTAAAGTATGTTCTTAAAGTAACTATCCAGTAAAAACGTTTTCCTTTTTTTTTTTTTTCTACATCTGGCATCTTAATTGTCCTTAACCTTTCTGTTTGATAGTCTTTAGCAGATTGTCTGTACCTCTGTGGATGCCCACGGTCTCCACAGTCTCTGACTGCAAAGTGCAGAGTTGCAGAACTCAATATTGTTCATGCCAACTTGTCCCACAGTAGGTTGTCCCAGAGCATCATACGTCAGCCTCGTTGGCTGTCGTCGCTCTCTCCGAGTCTGATTTCTTAGTGCCAGAGCCGGTGAACCTTGTTCTGTGTCAGAGTCTCTGTCTTCATGTTGTTCTTCTTTATCAAATGTGTGCTCATTCTGCTGCTCTTCTGGATCGTGATGATCCTGTGATATCTGCAGCTCCAGTTCTTCCTCAGCTCCCACATCCTGTAGGTCCAGTCCATGGTGTGATCCTTGCCGTTCCCATGCCCGTTGTTCCCGGGGTTCACAGGTGTCAGGAGTAGCAACCCTGTTGTCGGGGTTGCCTCGGGGTGAGAACCTCCACACCAGTTCACCTTCATCCTCACTCTCCAAATCTGAGTCCTGAAGTAGTAGCTGCTGTTGTTGTGATTTACCTCTGTCTTGCCTCATACTTCTCTCTCTTTTGTCCTGCCCTTTTCTTTCGGGTTTTTCCACCGGCAAGCTGTCACATGAAAGCAAAAGATTTCTGTGTACTGTGCGGTTTTTTCCTCCTCTTTCTGGTTTGATCTCAAAAACAGGAATGTTGGGGCTTTTTTGACTAACCACCACATACACTGCATCCTCCCAGTAAGAACGAAGTTTGCCAGGCCCCCCTCTCTCTCTGAGATTGCGGAGCAGAACTCTGTTGCCTGGGTGAAGTTGCACACCGTGGCTCTTTCGGTCGTAATATCCTTTGCCTCTCAAAGCTTCTTTTTGAGCTGTTGTTGAAGCAATCTCATAAGCCTCTTTCATTCGTGATTGCCAGTTGTCCACATACTCGTCGTAGCTTACTTGCTGCTCCTGTAATGGTAAGTTGAACAAAATATCTACAGGGAGTCGAGGAGTACGGCCAAACATCAAATAGTAAGGAGAAAACCCGGAAGCCTCGCTCCTAGTGCAGTTGTAGGCATGAACCACTTTTGCTAGTGAATTCTTCCAATCAGTCTTTTCAGTGTCGGTCAGCGTTCTCAACATAGACAAGAGAGTTCTATTGAAACGCTCCACTTGTCCGTTCCCCTGTGGGTGATATGGGGTAGTATGAGAGCCACGCATACCACAGACCTTTTGCAGCTGGGAAAACAGCTGATTCTCGAATTCTCTGCCCATGTCGTGATGGATTCTGGCAGGAAAACCCAAGTTGAGGGCAAAATCATTGAAAATCTTTTCCACCACTGTTTTTGCTGACTTATTTTTTGTTGCATATGCTTGTGCAAAGCGTGTAAAGTGGTCCATCACCACTAGAATGTATTCGTAGCCATGCTTGCAAGTCTCAAGGTGTAGAAAGTCTATGGACACAAGCTCAAAGGGGTAGGTGGTGGTAATGGACGCCAGTGGGGCTCTGGTGATCTTACTTGGTCGCTTTCTCTTCAGGCATTCACAGGCATGCATTACAAAGTGCTCCACATCATTTTGCATTCTGGGCCAGTAGAATCTATCTCTTATTAGTCCTAGGGTTCTTTCTGCCCCTAAATGACCCATTTCTTTGTGCAGTTCTCTGAATACAGTGTCATGGTGTACTTTGGGAAGAAGGAGCTGGTCTCTGCCATTGGCTCTCCTGTAAAGGACTCCATCATTGTTTAAGTGCAGTTTCCTCCATTGTCTTAGCAAGATTTTAACACCAGAAGGTTCTGTTTTGAAGGCGTGACCTTTTGCCAGATAATCTCTGTTTTTTAAGTGTAGAAAGCGACCAATCACAGCATCTTGCTCTTGACTCAACCTGATGTCCTCTTGCGAGAAAAACTTTCCAACTGACGCTGATGTGGTGTCTTGTACAAGCCTGATGGCACACTGGCTGACTACAGTTGTTTCATGAAAACTGCTCACCTTCTGTAGCACTGCACTCTCTACAGCAGCACTGATAACATCCTGCTTAACTTCAGATGTGCACAGGGCCATGTACTGACTCATGTCGAGTGGTAACCTGGACAGCCCATCAGCATCTGCATTACTCTTGCCCGGACGGTATCTGATGGTGAAGTTAAAGTCCGACAGTTCACCCACCCACCGATGACCTGTTGCATTCAGTTTAGCTGTTGTGAGGACATATGTTAGGGGGTTATTGTCTGTGAAGACAACAAAATGCGGGGCATAAAAAAGATAGTCCCTGAAACGCTCGCAAATTGACCACTTTAAGGCCAAGAATTCCAATTTTCCGGAATGCATATGATAATTCTTCTCAGGGGGTGTTAATGTCCGTGAACCATATGCAATCACCTTCATCTCGCCTGCTTGTTTCTGGTACAGGACAGCCCCTAAGCCCTCTTGTGAGGCGTCACAGTGGAGTATGAATGGCTCTGCAAAATCAGGATAACCTAAAATAGGTGGCTCAGTTAGACAGTCAGTCAACACATTTGAAGCATCCTGGTGACTCTGATTCCAACTAATAGGTGTGTTGGGAGGTGGTCGGCCATTCTGCTTTGTACTAACCCTCTTTCCTTTTCTTTTGGGCGCCGATGGTGGTGCTGTGTCTGGAGGCCGGGTCAGCAGCTGGTACAGCGGTCTTGCAACCTTTGAAAAGTTTGGAATATAGGTTCTGTAGTAGGAGAGGAAACCAAGAACTCTGCTCAACTCTCCTACAGTAGACGGTGGTTGATCTTTGAGTGCTTGAACTGGAGCTACTTCAGCTGGGTCCATAGTGTACCCCATGTCCGACACAATCCGCCCGAGGAAGCGGACTTTTCTCTTAAAGACGTCACATTTCCGTGGACTGAGTTTAACACCATGCGTTTGGTATCTCTGCAGGACAACCCGCAAGTGATTCACATGACTGTCGAACGAAGGAGAGTGGACAAGGTTGTCATCCAAATACGGCTGGCAGGTGACATCACGAAGGCCCCTCAAACAGTCCTCCGTACTCCTTTGAAACTCTGCTGGTGCTGAGCTGAGGCCAAATGGAATGCGATTCCACTGATACAAGCCCCACGGTGTTATAAAGGCTGTCAGTGAGCGGCTTTCCGGGTCCAGATATCCTTGGTGATATGCTTTGCCCTGGTCAAGCACTGAAAACCAGGAGCTGCCGTGCAGGGAGTCTAGCATATCCTGGATCCTGGGAATTGGGTGCCTGTCTGGTACAGATTTTCTGTTCAGTTCTCGGTAGTCGCAGCAAAGCCTCAATTCACCAGACTTTTTCCGGACGCAGACAATCGGGGAAGAGTAAGATGACCGTGACTCTGAAATCCATCCACGATTTAACAGGTCTTGGAGGTAATCCTTTACCTCTTGGTGCAAAGGTTTTGGTACTGATATGTAGGTCTTTCGAACTGGTGTGGTGTCATGCAGTGTGATGTGCATACTTAAAGTGGGGATGCTTCCAATGTCCTCGTCATCATAAGAAAAAGCATGACATTCCTCTCTTAACATCTGGGTTACAGTTTGCTGCTGCTCTCTGCTGAGATGGTCTAGGTTAACCGGAGGATCCCACTGAGATGGCTTCTGACTTTGTTGTGGGTTGCTGATGACCTGATTTAGCTGGATTGGAAGTTGCGAGGCGTTGTGTCCAGCTGTGCCTGCTGTCTTGTCAGGGGACTCCACTGTGATGGGACACACTGCTTTTATTTCTTCCAAATGTCCCAGAATGGTGCGAGGGATCAAAGTGACATCAAGTTTGCTGGTGTTTGCAACTGAGACTGGTATGTTCACTGACCTTCCCTCACTAACTGTAACGAGTCCCTCTTGGATGACCAGACCTTCTGGTAGCTGTGACAGTTTATCTGGAACAAACAACAGGCTTTTTCCTGCAAATTGGTCTCCAACAAGCGCATTGACATATGCAGTAGTTATCTGTTCACCAACTAAGCATATTCCCTTCTTCCCTGTCCGCACTGTTCCCACACTTTGGCTTGGGTCTGGTGTTTTTAGTAACGTTAGCATCAATTTGGCTGTTCTCACTGATACTGAAAAGATCCTGCTGATATTCTGTATGTCGCGTGATTTCGGCTGCTTGGTCCACTTACCCACTACTTGTTCAATGACATTGAATCCAATAATAGGTTGTGCTGCAACATTAGGGTTACTGGATACTAACATCGGGACTAGGAGTATCTTTTCTCTGTGAGTGTAACAGTCCAAATAAAACTCTATCTCCACCCATCCGTCATATGGGATTTCACTACCATTCGCAGCAAGTGCAACCAGTGGTTCTTCTCCCAGCAGCTCAGAAAGCGGCCTGACGGTGCTGTGTGGAAGATGTTGTTTCCGCCAGTCATTATTGATGAGACTTGCCTGAGCTCCCGTGTCCCACAGAGCCTCAACTGGAACATTGTCAAGGTGGCACTGGACCAAACATCTTCTCCCGATGAGACTGATAAGCTTGTTTTGACGTTGTGAGGGTACATATACAGTAGCTGTGTCACCTTGGAGTTTGCTGCTGTCTGTCGGTGGGGTGGCATAGAGAGTATTTGAAGGTGACAGGGAGTTTTGCAAGGAAACCGAATTTACTTGGGGCCTAGAGAGTGGGTGGGCTACTGTGGGTCCCGGCTCAGCAGCCCTCTCCCGTTTCCCTGAGTAACTCTGGTTTGCCTACAACCGCGAGAAAGATGGCCTTCCTGCCCACAGCGATTACAGTGTCTACATGTGTCGCCGATGTGAGCCTCTCTGCATACCTGGCATCCTCTGGCCATTCTTGCTGTAGGCGATGGCCGGGGATCTATCCTGAGTCTGGGCTTGGCTGCTTCAAATGTTCTATCGAACATCTCCTTCATTTCGAGGACATCAGCCTTGAGGCCTTCAAAAAGCTTAATAGTTTCAGGATCAGGGCTTTTTCCCTGTCCTTGCTCTTGTTTTTTCTTTTTCAAGACTGGCACACCCCCTTTTGCCGGGGTTGCATCATTTACCTCTCTCTCACTAGCCAGAGGACACTGACTGGTGTTGGAATCTGTGTGTATCTCATTTACTCTTGGTGCCTTCACTGAAATGTGTCTCCGAAATTTGTTTTGACGTTCCAGCTCCAGACTGGCAGCCTCGTTTATCTTCTCTATTAAAACTTCATCTGTGACTCTGGGGTTGCTAAGGTGAGGCTTCAACTGGAACTTCACTGCCTCATCAAGCAAACCAGTCTCCAATGAGCGGAGGAATTTTCGCTGGATTAAATCTGAGCTGAACTGCTCCCCTTCATCCTCATCACCAGACTTCCAGAGCAGCTTCTCTCTGAGCTCTATTGCCCTGAATAAAAATCCTTGCGCAGATTCCTTTGTGTCTTGGAATATGTTCATGAGTCTATGGAGCATATCAGATGATGAGTCCACTCTGTAATGCCCTCTCAGTATGGTTTTTAGTGTTGGAAGTGTGAGGTCTCGTTTGACTTCAAGCAAGTCTCGAAGGTGAAGGCCAGGGCTTACTGCTTTAATCACAGCCTCTATGATTTCAGTCTCTGAGTAGCCCTTCTTGAGCCCAGACTCAATTTGGTTTGTCAGGCTTGTGAAAGATAATTTCTCCTTCTGTCCAGACTCCCCTATCTGACCCCAGATCCGGAAATCTTTTCTCAGCATGACTTCTGGTGCTGTGAGTGTTACCGGCTGCTTGATGTCCCTCTCTCTTATTGTTGTTGTGCTAAACTGTGTCCCCAACACATCCATCTTCTCTTCTAGAACACGACGCGCTTCTGCCTGAGCCTGCTGAAGCTGTGTATACTCTTGCTTTAGTTTCTCTATTTCATTTAGTTCAGTTTTATGACTTTCTGCGCGGTCAGTCCCATGTTCTTGTAAAGACTGAATGAATAGATGGAGATCCATGACAAATTGCAGAAATATCTGAGATTCCTCCCCTTCTTCAATTTCGTCCAGAGTGCTCTCTATCAACCGAATTAGTGCCCGACGGGACTGTCCTTTATATCCCTCCCTAGTTGGTTCACTGCACTTTATATGCTGACACACCTTGATGAGTTCTGGTTTCTCAAGAGTCCACAGTGCTGCGTTGATCTCCTCCTGAAGTTGCTCCATCTTTGCCTTGTGCTGGTCTAGTTCTTGTTGTATTTTTCTTCCTCTAGGTTCGTCTCTCAAGAAGGAACTGCATCTCTCTGTTGTCCAATACAGTCCTCCTGGCTAGCTCGCCAAATATGTTACACACACACACACTGCGACAGGCTCCGTTCAGGTGTTTTATTCTGCAACGATAACACAGACAGCGCACTCAAAATCAGAAACGACAACCAGTTGTACTTCCGACTTTAGCCGGAGTCACTCGCTCTGTAAGTGTTACAGCTGAACATTCAAAACCCGATATCGGCGACGCAAACACTTAGCGCGGGAAAACTTGCTAGCTACTATCGTTGTTGGTCGCCGACATGCTACATTTAAATACGAGACATTAAAACATGTAACCACCAAAAACGGGCGAACTTAACATACATAAACATTTGCGAACAGGCTTACATATATATTTGCTTACCTGCAACGATAACACAGACAATGCACTCAAAATCAGAAACGACAACCTGTTGTACTTCCGACTTTAGCCGGAGTCACTTGCTCTGTAAGTGTTACAGCGCCCGTCACGCCTACTAAAACCACTACCGCCACCTGCTGGCGGAAACGAGTTCTGTCCCGTAGCCAGAAAAGGAAAGAGCCAGACTCAAACAGTCAGACAGGGTTTTTGAACACAATAAAATAATACAATCACAGGGGAATGGCACTGAACAATACAATCCAAACAACCAGTAGCAGTCCTTAAAATGTCCAGGGTGCCACATGTGCAATCTCAAAAGCAAAGTCACAGACAAGTATGCTAATCAGATTAATATTAACATTCATTTTACTACTAATTGCAATCAGGCAGACGGACAAGTGAACACCGGAAAAGCTTCAATTTCACCACCGAGCATTGAGGCAAGAACCTGTGCAGTCAGCTTTACTTTGAGTGTTTCAGTGCGAATATTCATTCAACAGTAGCATCATTAGATTATCGTTTTACCTGCACACAAACACTGTGTTATTATTAAAATGCCTGCTGGAAAAAGGGAACGAGAGAGAGAGAGAGAGAGAGAGAGAGAGAGAGAGAGAAAATCAGACAGTTGAAAAAATACTAAGGAAGTCAATGCGGTCCATCAACTGTCTGATTACCGACATTCTTCAAAATATCTTTCTTTTTGTTTAGCAGAATAAAGAAATTCTTAAAGGTTTGAAACAACTTGGGGGTGAGTAAATTATGACACATTTACCTCTAATTGTTGAGATACTTCCCATAAAAAACCTATACAAACAAATAACTCACACAAAACGTCCTGATAATATATTTACAATTCAGAGTATTCACTTGCCATAATTTTTCATATTGATGATATTGGAAATTCAGAAGAAACATTAGAAAATATCTAGTTAGTATATATAGCTTTCAAAATGCAAAGCGGGTTTTTAACCCCCAAATAACATACGTTACGTACCCTTTCTAACGTGTAAGTCGTTGTGGGCGAGTAAAAATTAAAATAATTTCTAGAGAAGAAGGGCCGTCGACGACCGTTATGAGTTTTAAATGGTTACATTACAATATCCCAAGTTGCAATTGAATAAGTGAACTCTCAACTCTGCTAGCTACAAAAACAGTGCAAAATAGCTTATGCTGTGTTATTTGACTTTAGCTAACTGAGTGGCCATTGCAGTAACTTTTAAGTGACAATTTGACAAATGACAACCTGACACTCAGACTTTATAATAGCAACAACCGACCAAAATTCTGAATCCAACACTCAAACTACAATAAAACAACAAGAGACCCACAGTGCTTCAACACACAGGGGGGTGCAGGTGATTGGACATAGGTGGAAACAATCATGGACACTGCAGACACTCACAAGGGAAGACGGGACAAGGCAGGAAGTGAAGTTACCCACAAGAGACATGAAACTGTAAAATAAAACGAACCCAAACCGTGACATTGTTCCCGCCTTAAAATTCCTTTAGAGACATAAATTGTCAAAGACAAGAAGGAGAGAGTCACTCAGCTGTGGACATTTCCACAGACAGAGAATCAATTAGAAATGTTTTTTTTGGATACAAATACCAGACGGATGACTCTGCCTGGCTTCCGATGCTAATTCAATCAAACTATTTGAATTCTGATTGATCGCCGGGATCCATCCGTTCTAAATATAGGCATTAGCTCATTGGTTGAATTTTGGCTAGCTGTGGAGACACACAGTCTCAAGTGGTACTTCTTCTTTTTCTCCATACAACAGAGCCCTCTGGGGCACCAGAACGCCACACACCTGCTGCTGCACAGCCAACCACACTGACGGGTAAGAGTACATACCGTATTTTCGCGACTATAAGGCGCACTGGATTATAAAACGCACCTTCAATGAATCGCCGATTTTAGAACTATTTTCCTATATAGGGCGCACCGGATTATAAGGTGCATAGAATAGAAGATACTGCAGTAAAACGTTTGACTGGGGCTGCGTTATGCATCCACTAGATCGGGCTGTGCTAAATCAAACGTTATTAAGCGTTCACTCCCATGGTAACGTTGTTCGAACTTTAATGTGGATATTAACAATATCTCTGAACCTCCAACTTTCGTTATTGGTTAATGAAAACATTCTTGGCAAATGCTTTCGTGCATCTTGCACCGAGAGGCAGCGCTGGAACAGACGGTGGCGCCTCGCGGCGGACCGTCAGCGCGATCCCGACATCCAACTACGAGCTTTTTAACTACAGACATTTTAATTCATGCTGTTGGAGCTGAAATTACCGCGGCTGCTGGCACCAGACTTTCCCTCCAATGGATCCTCGTTAACCAGTATGGATCCACCAATTGATCCATATATATGGCGCTCCGGATTATAAGGCGCACTGTCGTTTTATGAGGGGAAAAAAAGGATTTTAAGTGCGCCTTATAGTCGCGAAAATACGGTATGTCCCGCAATATATTTAGTGTGTGTCATCTAAAAGGAACTGGTACGACTGGCATGGAGAAACAAAGTAAAGGGATGCCATCTTAGCATCAGTTAAGAGGTTAAAAATAAGGTGTCGCAGATTATTCTGGATATTTGACAGGAACATTTATTTGTTGAGGCCGCTGAATATATGAGAGGGAATCTGAACAACCTTATCAACTGAATCCTGTACATCTGCACTACTCTGGAGTCACCTTCATTTACCTTCAACGTAATGTTCACCTTTACTCATATAGTTTGTCCCGAGGTACTTGTGTAAATGACATTTAGTGTACGATTTATTATCAATCTTATCTACATTATTATTTCACTATCTCATTGACAAAAAAAACAACATTTTTTTTTATTATGCATTTCTAGGATTGTGGGCTGTTGTCATTGCACTTTAACTTTTTAAGTGGAAACACCAAAGCAAAATGTTTGTTTGATATAATGAAGGACTAAAATAAATACTTCCCCTGCTATACAGTAACTGATGCTTTTCTGCAAGAGTTTTAGTTTAGTTCCATTCGTATTAATAATGAATGTGAACAACCACATTCGTAGATTAAACTGGTGGCAATTGTGAACAATGACAACAGTAAACTGAATAAAAGCACATTAATCAAGATGTCCTCACACTCATAAATTAATGTAATATGACAGCCCCGCGGGTCCGCAACGTTTGGTGCTCTGCGTCGGAGACAGAAGACACAAGTCCCGGAGAGACAGAGAGACACAGAGACAGAGAGACACAGAGACAGAGAGACACAGAGACAGACAGAGAGCGAGACAGAGAGACCTCCACCTCGAACATCCTGCGCTGCTCTTGGATTTGGTTTCAATTCTCCGGTAAGAAGCACCGACCCTGCGGCGTGAACTGTGTGCGCGCCGCCGTCTTTACTGACGTGTTTTGTGGGTGATGTGAGCGGCGGTGGGTGTCGGATGAGCAGATCCACAGCAGGGTGCACGGAGCCATTGGTGAGGTGGTGTGTGTGTGCGTAACCGTACGTCTGCATGTGCATTTGATAGTATATGCATCACTTCAGCCTCACTGCGGATGTGATGCAAGAATACAAAGTGAGACGCAGTATTCCTGCCGCCGGCTTGTTGAGGTAACACGTGGTGTCCTCACCTCCTTACATCTGCTTTGTGGAGCTTCTGATTGCAAGTGAGGCTTTACGCACGCGGACACCAGCCACAGTTCTCTATGGAAACGCGTTCATTCCAACCACATCGGTACAGTTAAGTGCAAATGATAGTGTTGGCTTAACCATACATGCACAAGCTGCTAGATTTAGCATCCATGGGGGAGATTAAGTAATCAATAGTAAGGACGCACGCGCGAGCTATTGTTTGAACTGGAATGCGTCGGTGATTCATCTCCATTCATCAGCGCAGCGGCCACTGGTTGATAAATCATCTGCATGGTTACGTAAGAAGCAGATTTGGACATGCTAGAAGTTAGTGGGCTGGACAGTGAAAAAAAGAACAGAAAAAGATGATGATGATGATGATGGCGTGTAGGAGGAGGGTATTGATGATGCTGTTTGATTAGGAACTTCTCTATTGATGAATGCGAATCAGACTCATCCAGTCTACAGTTTGTGCTGCTGCCTTTAGACGTTTCAAAGGATTTTCATGTTAATAACCCACTGAGACTAAGTTTTATTTAAAAAGAAAACTGTTGGGTGCACTCTAAAAATGTGACCAATGGTTACTCAATTTCACAAGGAAAATTAATTCATGTTTACTTAAGTAATTTATAATGACTGGCTATGTGGGTGGAATTGACTTTTATTTATTCAATATTTGAGATAAATTAATTTACATTTGCTGAATATTTATTTGAAATGGGTTTATATTTACTGATTATTTGGGTGAAATTGAGTGTTATATACTACTAATCTTGGTCAAATTGAATATGATTTACTGAATAAAATAAGTTATATCAACTCACATTCTAGCACATTGTTTCAACACATTGCTATTGTCCTTCTGGACTTAAATGAATCTATTCAATAACATGTGTGTCACTTTGTTGCCACAATTGTTCTATGTCTAATTCACTCAATACATTTGTGTAACAGTAAACGTATCTTAATAAACAGATCATCGAGCATAAGTACAGCAGGTGAACATTTATTTGTGCAAATTTCTATAAATACATACATACAGGAAAAGCTGCATTAAATGAGCATGGTTTATATACTTTTGAACAACACAAATAAAGCAGCATTAACACTAGATAGCAACACTAAACTCCAGAAAAACAAGAGCCAAACCTAAACTTCTCAATGTGAATCTTAAAAATGTAACTAACAAGCATTGAACAAACAGTAACCACATTTGAGAGTTCTAACAGTAACAACAATTTCAGCCAATACTCCGCCCCTCACCTGCAGGACAAACAAAAAAAGGTGAGAGCAAGAGAGACACATATCTCTACACGTAACACCGTCCAACGCGGTGCTGACGTCTGGACGCTCTTTCGTGGTCGTCTTGTTCCTGTAGATTTTCATTTTTTGTATTGCAAGGTCCCGTGAAAGTCTTCACCGGCATCCTGAATTAGCAAAAAGATGAGAGTATTACACACTATACATCCAAAAGATGAACATTACGCCTACGTTCACAAATATCTTATTCTACATTTACTAACAGGCGTTTCATATGTCAACTAATCTCTATGTGATAGTAAACGCTCATTCCTGGAGCTCCAAGTCATCCAATCCAATTCAACTATGTTAAAAGGACTCTTGGCTGCTTTATCAATGGCTCTTAATTCAGTCAGTTGGTGTAATTAGATGGAGATGGCGAGCATTTAGTAAGTCTCCATTATTTGCAGTAGTATTAAAAAAAAACGTCATAGAATACACCAAAGGACAATGATTATTTACATACATCTGAATAATTATCAATGAAACTTATAAAATAAATAATAAAGTCTACTCAGTGATTCACAGCTGGTTTTACTCAAGCAAAATTAAATAAAATATAATGAACAAATAATCAAAATGTATTAAATTCAGCCCAATGTAATTCAAAACTATACATTTTTATTATTCAAACGGTCACTAATATTTATTTAGTAGATATTCATTAACGCCAATCCCAGTTTTTACAGTGAAAGACGTTTTCCTTGGAAATACTCAATAATCAAACACCAAACCGTCTTTGGGGGTGTGGGTTCTGCTTTGATTGACAGCAGCTTGCCATCAGTGCATTGCGTTTCAATTCTGATGACAGGTGACATTTATCCCACACTATAAACAAGGGGGAAGAAAACAACATAGACACAAGGATGTATGTTCACATTGCGCGCGCAGTTGGCAGCGCCGTCAGATGAGTCTGCGCGGCCCCTTTCCTCCGGGGTCCTTGCCCCGGGACTCCACTAAATACCCGAGCTGACTCTGCAGCGAGAATGTCTATCAAACCCCCTGAAACCTGGTGCTGTGTATTTACTGCCCGGAGTCCAGAAAACAGGCTCTGAAACGTAAGGACAAAGGTGTGGACCTCATAGCTCTCAGAGCACTCTTCCTTCTCCATGAAACCGTGTCTCTCGTCCCTAAAGAAAGGCCATTGGACCCTACGGTTGAGTTAAGGATTTCCTTTTTCTGCAGTCAATGAAGAAAATTAGATGATTTTCTTTCCACCCCTCCATTTAGGAAAATGTGTTGTAATCATGTAATACGTTTATATTCTTTCAGTAATTGCATGCGTTTACTTGCTGTTATCTTCTGAGCAGTCCAACTTCTCACACACAGCGCTGGATCAAAGTCCTGGATCAAATCGGCAGCCCAAGTGTACATCTCATGCTTTTCCATGTCCGAAAAGATCGCATTACACCAAAGCACAATGATGCCCATATGCACCAGGCTCAGGGCCTCGGCTTCTGGATTCAGTTTCGGGGATGTGAAACCTTTTGAGGTACATTTTTCCGCTCATACATTATAGAGGGTCTTTATTTTGCTCTCCAGTTTAATTTCAGTGCCCAAAGAGAACTGTAACATGCTAATGTCTTTGGAAGCAGCGTTGGGGGCACTGCATCTGTGTGCAGAGGCTGGAAGTGCGAGCCACAGAGGAAAGAAGCTTTTCGGTTGCTAAGCGTGTAGCGTATTTGTGTGAGGCGAAGCGTTCCTGATTCACTACCTGGATGCTACAGCATGAAGGAAACAGTCGCTCTGTGCATCTATTAGTAACCCAGACGCAGTAAAAGTGCATCCATCAGTAACCCAGACGCAATGAAAGTGCATCCATCAGTCACCCAGACGCAATACCGGTGCATCCATCAGTAACCCAGACGCAGTAAACGTGCATCCTTCAGTCACCTTGACGCAATACAGGTGCATCCATCAGTAACCCAGACACAATAACAGTGCATCCATCAGTCACCCAGACACAATAACGGTCCATCCATCAGTAACCCAGACACAATAACAGTGCATCCATCAGTAACCCAGACACAATAACGGTCCATCCATCAGTAACCCAGACACAATAACAGTGCATCCATCAGTCACCCAGACATAATAACAGTGCATCCATCAGTCACACAGACACAATAACAGTGCATCCATCAGTAACCCAGACGCAATAAAATTGCATCCATTAGTCACCCAGACGCAATACCGGTGCATCCATCAGTAACCCAGACGTAATAAAAGTGCATTCATCAGTAACCCAGACGCAATAAAAGTGCATTCATCAGTAACCCAGACGCAATGAAAGTGCATCCATGAGTCACCTAGACACTATAAAAGTGCATCCTTCAGTCACCCAGACGCAATACCGGTGCATCCATCAGTAACCCAGACGCAGTAAAAGTGCATCCTTCAGTCACCCAGACGCAATACCGGTGCATCCATCAGTAACCCAGACACAATAACAGTGCATCCATCAGTCACCCAGACACAATAACAGTGCATCCATCAGTCACCCAGACACAATAACAGTGCATCCATCAGTCACAATAACAGTGCATCCATCAGTAACCCAGACGCAATAAAAGTGCATTCATCAGTAACCCAGACGCAATAAAAGTGCATCCATCAGTAACCCAGACGCAATGAAAGTGCATCCATCAGTCACCCAGACGCAATACCGGTGCATCCATCAGTAACCCAGACGCAGTAAACGTGCATCCTTCAGTCACCCAGACACAATACAGGTGCATCCATCAGTAACCCAGACACAATAACAGTGCATCTATCAGTCACCCAGACACAATAACAGTGCATTCATCAGTCACAATAACAGTGCATCCATCAGTAACCCAGACGCAATAAAAGTGCATTCATCAGTAACCCAGACGCAATAAAAGTGCATCCATCAGTAACCCAGACGCAATGAAAGTGCATCCATCAGTCACCCAGACGCAATACCGGTGCATCCATCAGTAACCCAGACGCATTAAACGTGCATCCTTCAGTCACCCAGACACAATACAGGTGCATCCATCAGAAACCCAGACACAATAACAGTGCATCCATCAGTCACCCAGACATAATAACAGTGCATCCATCAGTCACACAGACACAATAACAGTGCATCCATCAGTAACCCAGACGCAATGAAAGTGCATCCATCAGTCACCCAGACGCAATACCGGTGCATCCATCAGTAACCCAGACGCAGTAAAAGTGCATCCTTCAATCACTCAGACGCAATACCGGTGCATCCATCAGTAACCCAGACACAATAACAGTGCATCCATCAGTCACAATAACGGTGCATCCATCAGTAACCCAGACGCAATAAAAGTGCATCCATCAGTAACCCAGACGCAATGAAAGTGCATCCATCAGTCACCCAGACGCAATACCGGTGCATCCATCAGTAACCCAGACGCAGTAAAAGTGCATCCTTCAGTCACCCAGACGCAATACCGGTGCATCCATCAGTAACCCAGACACAATAACAGTGCATCCATCAGTCACCCAGACACAATAACAGTGCATCCATCAGTCACCCAGACACAATAACAGTGCATCCATCAGTCACAATAACAGTGCATCCATCAGTAACCCAGACGCAATAAAAGTGCATTCATCAGTAACCCAGACGCAATAAAAGTGCATCCATCAGTAACCCAGACGCAATGAAAGTGCATCCATCAGTCACCCAGACGCAATACCGGTGCATCCATCAGTAACCCAGACGCAGTAAAAGTGCATCCTTCAGTCACCCAGACGCAATACCGGTGCATCCATCAGTAACCCAGACACAATAACAGTGCATCCATCAGTCACAATAACGGTGCATCCATCAGTAACCCAGACGCATTAAACGTGCATCCTTCAGTCACCCAGACACAATACAGGTGCATCCATCAGAAACCCAGACACAATAACAGTGCATCCATCAGTCACCCAGACATAATAACAGTGCATCCATCAGTCACACAGACACAATAACAGTGCATCCATCAGTAACCCAGACGCAATGAAAGTGCATCCATCAGTCACCCAGACGCAATACCGGTGCATCCATCAGTAACCCAGACGCAGTAAAAGTGCATCCTTCAATCACTCAGACGCAATACCGGTGCATCCATCAGTAACCCAGACACAATAACAGTGCATCCATCAGTCACAATAACGGTGCATCCATCAGTAACCCAGACGCAATAAAAGTGCATCCATCAGTAACCCAGACGCAATGAAAGTGCATCCATCAGTCACCCAGACGCAATACCGGTGCATCCATCAGTAACCCAGACGCAGTAAAAGTGCATCCTTCAGTCACCCAGACGCAATACCGGTGCATCCATCAGTAACCCAGACACAATAACAGTGCATCCATCAGTCACCCAGACACAATAACAGTGCATCCATCAGTCACCCAGACACAATAACAGTGCATCCATCAGTCACAATAACAGTGCATCCATCAGTAACCCAGACGCAATAAAAGTGCATTCATCAGTAACCCAGACGCAATAAAAGTGCATCCATCAGTAACCCAGACGCAATGAAAGTGCATCCATCAGTCACCCAGACGCAATACCGGTGCATCCATCAGTAACCCAGACGCAGTAAAAGTGCATCCTTCAGTCACCCAGACGCAATACCGGTGCATCCATCAGTAACCCAGACACAATAACAGTGCATCCATCAGTCACAATAACGGTGCATCCATCAGTAACCCAGACGCAATAAAAGTGCATCCATCAGTAACCCAGACGCAATGAAAGTGCATCCATCAGTCACCCAGACGCAATACCGGTGCATCCATCAGTCACCCAGACGCAGTAAACGTGCATCCTTCAGTCACCCAGACACAATACAGGTGCATCCATCAGTAACCCAGACACAATAACAGTGCATCTATCAGTCACCCAGACACAATAACAGTGCATTCACCAGTCACAATAACGGTGCATCCATCAGTAACCCAGACGCAATAAAAGTGCATTCATCAGTAACCCAGACGCA
Source organism: Pungitius pungitius (assembly GCF_949316345.1). Taxonomy (NCBI): domain Eukaryota; kingdom Metazoa; phylum Chordata; class Actinopteri; order Perciformes; family Gasterosteidae; genus Pungitius; species Pungitius pungitius. The sequence continues at coordinate 6,894,445 of NC_084905.1, forward strand.
ATAAAAGTGCATCCATCAGTAACCCAGACGCAATGAAAGTGCATCCATCAGTCACCCAGACGCAATACCGGTGGAACCATCAGTAACCCAGACGCATTAAACGTGCATCCTTCAGTCACCCAGACACAATACAGGTGCATCCATCAGAAACCCAGACACAATAACAGTGCATCCATCAGTCACCCAGACATAATAACAGTGCATCCATCAGTCACACAGACACAATAACAGTGCATCCATCAGTAACCCAGACGCAATGAAAGTGCATCCATCAGTCACCCAGACGCAATACCGGTGCATCCATCAGTAACCCAGACGCAGTAAAAGTGCATCCTTCAATCACTCAGACGCAATACCGGTGCATCCATCAGTAACCCAGACACAATAACAGTGCATCCATCAGTCACAATAACGGGGCATCCATCAGTAACCCAGACGCAATAAAAGTGCATCCATCAGTAACCCAGACGCAATGAAAGTGCATCCATCAGTCACCCAGACGCAATACCGGTGCATCCATCAGTAACCCAGACGCAGTAAAAGTGCATCCTTCAGTCACCCAGACGCAATACCGGTGCATCCATCAGTAACCCAGACACAATAACAGTGCATCCATCAGTCACCCAGACACAATAACAGTGCATCCATCAGTCACCCAGACACAATAACAGTGCATCCATCAGTCACAATAACAGTGCATCCATCAGTAACCCAGACGCAATAAAAGTGCATTCATCAGTAACCCAGACGCAATAAAAGTGCATCCATCAGTAACCCAGACGCAATGAAAGTGCATCCATCAGTCACCCAGACGCAATACCGGTGCATCCATCAGTAACCCAGACGCAGTAAACGTGCATCCTTCAGTCACCCAGACACAATACAGGTGCATCCATCAGTAACCCAGACACAATAACAGTGCATCCATCAGTCACACAGACACAATAACAGTGCATCCATCAGTAACCCAGACGCAATAAAATTGCATCCATTAGTCACCCAGACGCAATACCGGTGCATCCATCAGTAACCCAGACGCAGTAAAAGTGCATCCTTCAGTCACCCAGACGCAATACCGGTGCATCCATCAGTAACCCAGACACAATAACAGTGCATCCATCAGTCACAATAACGGTGCATCCATCAGTAACCCAGACGCAATAAAAGTGCATCCATCAGTAACCCAGACACAATGAAAGTGCATCCATCAGTCACCCAGACGCAATACCGGTGCATCCATCAGTAACCCAGACGCATTAAACGTGCATCCTTCAGTCACCCAGACACAATACAGGTGCATCCATCAGAAACCCAGACACAATAACAGTGCATCCATCAGTCACCCAGACATAATAACAGTGCATCCATCAGTCACACAGACACAATAACAGTGCATCCATCAGTAACCCAGACGCAATGAAAGTGCATCCATCAGTCACCCAGACGCAATACCGGTGCATCCATCAGTAACCCAGACGCAGTAAAAGTGCATCCTTCAATCACTCAGACGCAATACCGGTGCATCCATCAGTAACCCAGACACAATAACAGTGCATCCATCAGTCACAATAACGGTGCATCCATCAGTAACCCAGACGCAATAAAAGTGCATTCATCAGTCACCCAGACATAGTAACAGTGCATCCATCAGTCACACAGACACAATAACAGTGCATCCATCAGTAACCCAGACGCAATGAAAGTGCATCCATCAGTCACCCAGACGCAATACCGGTGCATCCATCAGTAACCCAGACGCAGTAAAAGTGCATCCTTCCATCACCCAGACGCAATACCGGTGCATCCATCAGTAACCCAGACACAATAACAGTGCATCCATCAGTCACAATAACGGTGCATCCATCAGTAACCCAGACGCAATAAAAGTGCATCCATCAGTAACCCAGACGCAATGAAAGTGCATCCATCAGTCACCCAGACGCAATACCGGTGCATCCATCAGTAACCCAGACGCAGTAAACGTGCATCCTTCAGTCACCCAGACACAATACAGGTGCATCCATCAGTAACCCAGACACAATAACAGTGCATCCATCAGTCACCCAGACATAATAACAGTGCATCCATCAGTCAGACAGACACAATAACAGTGCATCCATCAGTAACCCAGACGCAATAAAATTGCATCCATTAGTCACCCAGACGCAATACCGGTGCATCCATCAGTCACACAGACACAATAACAGTGCATCCATCAGTAACCCAGACGCAATAAAATTGCATCCATTAGTCACCCAGACGCAATGCCAGTGCATCCATCAGTAACCCAGACGCAGCAAAAGTGCATCCTTCAATCACCCAGACGGAATACCGGTGCATCCATCAGTAACCCAGACACAATAACAGTGCATCCATCAGTCACAATAACGGTGCATCCATCAGTAACCCAGACGCAATAAAAGTGCATTCATCAGTAACCCAGACGCAATAAAAGTGCATCCATCAGTAACCCAGACGCAATGAAAGTGCATCCATCAGTCACCCAGACGCAATACCGGTGAATCCATCAGTAACCCAGACGCAGTAAACGTGCATCCTTCAGTCACCCAGACACAATACAGGTGCATCCATCAGTAACCCAGACACAATAACAGTGCATCCATCAGTCACAATAACAGTGCATCCATCAGTAACCCAGACGCAATAAAAGTGCATTCATCAGTAACCCAGACGCAATAAAAGTGCATTCATCAGTAACCCAGACGCAATAAAAGTGCATCCATCAGTAACCCAGACGCAATGAAAGTGCATCCATCAGTCACCCAGACGCAATACCGGTGCATCCATCAGTAACCCAGACGCAGTAAACGTGCATCCTTCAGTCACCCAGACACAATACAGGTGCATCCATCAGTAACCCAGACACAATAAAATTGCATCCATTAGTCACCCAGACGCAATACCGGTGCATCCATCAGTAACCCAGACGCAGTAAAAGTGCATCCTTCAGTCACCCAGACGCAATACCGGTGCATCCATCAGTAACCCAGACACAATAACAGTGCATCCATCAGTCACACAGACACAATAACAGTGCATCCATCAGTAACTCAGACGCAATGAAAGTGCATCCATCAGTCACCCAGACGCAATACCGGTGCATCCATCAGTAACCCAGACGCAGTAAACGTGCATCCTTCAGTCACCCAGACACAAAACAGGTGCATCCATCAGTAACCCAGACACAATAACAGTGCATCCATCAGTCACCCAGACACAATAACAGTGCATCCATCAGTCACAATAACAGTGCATCCATCAGTAACCCAGAGGCAATAAAAGTGCATTCATCAGTAACCCAGACGCAATAAAAGTGCATCCATCAGTAACCCAGACGCAATGAAAGTGCATCCATCAGTCACACAGACGCAATACCGGTGCATCCATCAGTAACCCAGACGCAGTAAACGTGCATCCTTCAGTCACCCAGACACAATACAGGTGCATCCATCAGTAACCCAGACACAATAACAGTGCATCCATCAGTCACCCAGACACAATAACAGTGCATCCATCAGTCACCCAGACACAATAACAGTGCATCCATCAGTCACAATAACAGTGCATCCATCAGTAACCCAGACGCAATAAAAGTGCATTCATCAGTAACCCAGACGCAATAAAAGTGCATCCATCAGTAACCCAGACGCAATGAAAGTGCATCCATCAGTCACCCAGACGCAATACCGGTGCATCCATCAGTAACCCAGACGCATTAAACGTGCATCCTTCAGTCACCCAGACACAATACAGGTGCATCCATCAGAAACCCAGACACAATAACAGTGCATCCATCAGTCACCCAGACATAATAACAGTGCATCCATCAGTAACCCAGACGCAATAACAGTGCATCCATCAGTAACCCAGACGCAATGAAAGTGCATCCATCAGTCACCCAGACGCAATACCGGTGCATCCATCAGTAACCCAGACACAATAACAGTGCATCCATCAGTCACAATAACGGGGCATCCATCAGTAACCCAGACGCAATAAAAGTGCATCCATCAGTAACCCAGACGCAATGAAAGTGCATCCATCAGTCACCCAGACGCAATACCGGTGCATCCATCAGTAACCCAGACGCAGTAAAAGTGCATCCTTCAGTCACCCAGACGCAATACCGGTGCATCCATCAGTAACCCAGACACAATAACAGTGCATCCATCAGTCACCCAGACACAATAACAGTGCATCCATCAGTCACCCAGACACAATAACAGTGCATCCATCAGTCACAATAACAGTGCATCCATCAGTAACCCAGACGCAATAAAAGTGCATTCATCAGTAACCCAGACGCAATAAAAGTGCATCCATCAGTAACCCAGACGCAATGAAAGTGCATCCATCAGTCACCCAGACGCAATACCGGTGCATCCATCAGTAACCCAGACGCAGTAAACGTGCATCCTTCAGTCACCCAGACACAATACAGGTGCATCCATCAGTAACCCAGACACAATAACAGTGCATCCATCAGTCACACAGACACAATAACAGTGCATCCATCAGTAACCCAGACGCAATAAAATTGCATCCATTAGTCACCCAGACGCAATACCGGTGCATCCATCAGTAACCCAGACGCAGTAAAAGTGCATCCTTCAGTCACCCAGACGCAATACCGGTGCATCCATCAGTAACCCAGACACAATAACAGTGCATCCATCAGTCACAATAACGGTGCATCCATCAGTAACCCAGACGCAATAAAAGTGCATCCATCAGTAACCCAGACACAATGAAAGTGCATCCATCAGTCACCCAGACGCAATACCGGTGCATCCATCAGTAACCCAGACGCATTAAACGTGCATCCTTCAGTCACCCAGACACAATACAGGTGCATCCATCAGAAACCCAGACACAATAACAGTGCATCCATCAGTCACCCAGACATAATAACAGTGCATCCATCAGTCACACAGACACAATAACAGTGCATCCATCAGTAACCCAGACGCAATGAAAGTGCATCCATCAGTCACCCAGACGCAATACCGGTGCATCCATCAGTAACCCAGACGCAGTAAAAGTGCATCCTTCAATCACTCAGACGCAATACCGGTGCATCCATCAGTAACCCAGACACAATAACAGTGCATCCATCAGTCACAATAACGGTGCATCCATCAGTAACCCAGACGCAATAAAAGTGCATTCATCAGTCACCCAGACATAGTAACAGTGCATCCATCAGTCACACAGACACAATAACAGTGCATCCATCAGTAACCCAGACGCAATGAAAGTGCATCCATCAGTCACCCAGACGCAATACCGGTGCATCCATCAGTAACCCAGACGCAGTAAAAGTGCATCCTTCCATCACCCAGACGCAATACCGGTGCATCCATCAGTAACCCAGACACAATAACAGTGCATCCATCAGTCACAATAACGGTGCATCCATCAGTAACCCAGACGCAATAAAAGTGCATCCATCAGTAACCCAGACGCAATGAAAGTGCATCCATCAGTCACCCAGACGCAATACCGGTGCATCCATCAGTAACCCAGACGCAGTAAACGTGCATCCTTCAGTCACCCAGACACAATACAGGTGCATCCATCAGTAACCCAGACACAATAACAGTGCATCCATCAGTCACCCAGACATAATAACAGTGCATCCATCAGTCAGACAGACACAATAACAGTGCATCCATCAGTAACCCAGACGCAATAAAATTGCATCCATTAGTCACCCAGACGCAATACCGGTGCATCCATCAGTCACACAGACACAATAACAGTGCATCCATCAGTAACCCAGACGCAATAAAATTGCATCCATTAGTCACCCAGACGCAATGCCAGTGCATCCATCAGTAACCCAGACGCAGCAAAAGTGCATCCTTCAATCACCCAGACGGAATACCGGTGCATCCATCAGTAACCCAGACACAATAACAGTGCATCCATCAGTCACAATAACGGTGCATCCATCAGTAACCCAGACGCAATAAAAGTGCATTCATCAGTAACCCAGACGCAATAAAAGTGCATCCATCAGTAACCCAGACGCAATGAAAGTGCATCCATCAGTCACCCAGACGCAATACCGGTGAATCCATCAGTAACCCAGACGCAGTAAACGTGCATCCTTCAGTCACCCAGACACAATACAGGTGCATCCATCAGTAACCCAGACACAATAACAGTGCATCCATCAGTCACAATAACAGTGCATCCATCAGTAACCCAGACGCAATAAAAGTGCATTCATCAGTAACCCAGACGCAATAAAAGTGCATCCATCAGTAACCCAGACGCAATGAAAGTGCATCCATCAGTCACCCAGACGCAATACCGGTGCATCCATCAGTAACCCAGACGCAGTAAACGTGCATCCTTCAGTCACCCAGACACAATACAGGTGCATCCATCAGTAACCCAGACACAATAAAATTGCATCCATTAGTCACCCAGACGCAATACCGGTGCATCCATCAGTAACCCAGACGCAGTAAAAGTGCATCCTTCAGTCACCCAGACGCAATACCGGTGCATCCATCAGTAACCCAGACACAATAACAGTGCATCCATCAGTCACACAGACACAATAACAGTGCATCCATCAGTAACTCAGACGCAATGAAAGTGCATCCATCAGTCACCCAGACGCAATACCGGTGCATCCATCAGTAACCCAGACGCAGTAAACGTGCATCCTTCAGTCACCCAGACACAAAACAGGTGCATCCATCAGTAACCCAGACACAATAACAGTGCATCCATCAGTCACCCAGACACAATAACAGTGCATCCATCAGTCACAATAACAGTGCATCCATCAGTAACCCAGAGGCAATAAAAGTGCATTCATCAGTAACCCAGACGCAATAAAAGTGCATCCATCAGTAACCCAGACGCAATGAAAGTGCATCCATCAGTCACACAGACGCAATACCGGTGCATCCATCAGTAACCCAGACGCAGTAAACGTGCATCCTTCAGTCACCCAGACACAATACAGGTGCATCCATCAGTAACCCAGACACAATAACAGTGCATCCATCAGTCACCCAGACACAATAACAGTGCATCCATCAGTCACCCAGACACAATAACAGTGCATCCATCAGTCACAATAACAGTGCATCCATCAGTAACCCAGACGCAATAAAAGTGCATTCATCAGTAACCCAGACGCAATAAAAGTGCATCCATCAGTAACCCAGACGCAATGAAAGTGCATCCATCAGTCACCCAGACGCAATACCGGTGCATCCATCAGTAACCCAGACGCATTAAACGTGCATCCTTCAGTCACCCAGACACAATACAGGTGCATCCATCAGAAACCCAGACACAATAACAGTGCATCCATCAGTCACCCAGACATAATAACAGTGCATCCATCAGTAACCCAGACGCAATAACAGTGCATCCATCAGTAACCCAGACGCAATGAAAGTGCATCCATCAGTCACCCAGACGCAATACCGGTGCATCCATCAGTAACCCAGACACAATAACAGTGCATCCATCAGTCACAATAACGGGGCATCCATCAGTAACCCAGACGCAATAAAAGTGCATCCATCAGTAACCCAGACGCAATGAAAGTGCATCCATCAGTCACCCAGACGCAATACCGGTGCATCCATCAGTAACCCAGACGCAGTAAAAGTGCATCCTTCAGTCACCCAGACGCAATACCGGTGCATCCATCAGTAACCCAGACACAATAACAGTGCATCCATCAGTCACCCAGACACAATAACAGTGCATCCATCAGTCACCCAGACACAATAACAGTGCATCCATCAGTCACAATAACAGTGCATCCATCAGTAACCCAGACGCAATAAAAGTGCATTCATCAGTAACCCAGACGCAATAAAAGTGCATCCATCAGTAACCCAGACGCAATGAAAGTGCATCCATCAGTCACCCAGACGCAATACCGGTGCATCCATCAGTAACCCAGACGCAGTAAACGTGCATCCTTCAGTCACCCAGACACAATACAGGTGCATCCATCAGTAACCCAGACACAATAACAGTGCATCCATCAGTCACACAGACACAATAACAGTGCATCCATCAGTAACCCAGACGCAATAAAATTGCATCCATTAGTCACCCAGACGCAATACCGGTGCATCCATCAGTAACCCAGACGCAGTAAAAGTGCATCCTTCAGTCACCCAGACGCAATACCGGTGCATCCATCAGTAACCCAGACACAATAACAGTGCATCCATCAGTCACAATAACGGTGCATCCATCAGTAACCCAGACGCAATAAAAGTGCATCCATCAGTAACCCAGACACAATGAAAGTGCATCCATCAGTCACCCAGACGCAATACCGGTGCATCCATCAGTAACCCAGACGCATTAAACGTGCATCCTTCAGTCACCCAGACACAATACAGGTGCATCCATCAGAAACCCAGACACAATAACAGTGCATCCATCAGTCACCCAGACATAATAACAGTGCATCCATCAGTCACACAGACACAATAACAGTGCATCCATCAGTAACCCAGACGCAATGAAAGTGCATCCATCAGTCACCCAGACGCAATACCGGTGCATCCATCAGTAACCCAGACGCAGTAAAAGTGCATCCTTCAATCACTCAGACGCAATACCGGTGCATCCATCAGTAACCCAGACACAATAACAGTGCATCCATCAGTCACAATAACGGTGCATCCATCAGTAACCCAGACGCAATAAAAGTGCATTCATCAGTCACCCAGACATAGTAACAGTGCATCCATCAGTCACACAGACACAATAACAGTGCATCCATCAGTAACCCAGACGCAATGAAAGTGCATCCATCAGTCACCCAGACGCAATACCGGTGCATCCATCAGTAACCCAGACGCAGTAAAAGTGCATCCTTCCATCACCCAGACGCAATACCGGTGCATCCATCAGTAACCCAGACACAATAACAGTGCATCCATCAGTCACAATAACGGTGCATCCATCAGTAACCCAGACGCAATAAAAGTGCATCCATCAGTAACCCAGACGCAATGAAAGTGCATCCATCAGTCACCCAGACGCAATACCGGTGCATCCATCAGTAACCCAGACGCAGTAAACGTGCATCCTTCAGTCACCCAGACACAATACAGGTGCATCCATCAGTAACCCAGACACAATAACAGTGCATCCATCAGTCACCCAGACATAATAACAGTGCATCCATCAGTCAGACAGACACAATAACAGTGCATCCATCAGTAACCCAGACGCAATAAAATTGCATCCATTAGTCACCCAGACGCAATACCGGTGCATCCATCAGTCACACAGACACAATAACAGTGCATCCATCAGTAACCCAGACGCAATAAAATTGCATCCATTAGTCACCCAGACGCAATGCCAGTGCATCCATCAGTAACCCAGACGCAGCAAAAGTGCATCCTTCAATCACCCAGACGGAATACCGGTGCATCCATCAGTAACCCAGACACAATAACAGTGCATCCATCAGTCACAATAACGGTGCATCCATCAGTAACCCAGACGCAATAAAAGTGCATTCATCAGTAACCCAGACGCAATAAAAGTGCATCCATCAGTAACCCAGACGCAATGAAAGTGCATCCATCAGTCACCCAGACGCAATACCGGTGAATCCATCAGTAACCCAGACGCAGTAAACGTGCATCCTTCAGTCACCCAGACACAATACAGGTGCATCCATCAGTAACCCAGACACAATAACAGTGCATCCATCAGTCACAATAACAGTGCATCCATCAGTAACCCAGACGCAATAAAAGTGCATTCATCAGTAACCCAGACGCAATAAAAGTGCATTCATCAGTAACCCAGACGCAATAAAAGTGCATCCATCAGTAACCCAGACGCAATGAAAGTGCATCCATCAGTCACCCAGACGCAATACCGGTGCATCCATCAGTAACCCAGACGCAGTAAACGTGCATCCTTCAGTCACCCAGACACAATACAGGTGCATCCATCAGTAACCCAGACACAATAAAATTGCATCCATTAGTCACCCAGACGCAATACCGGTGCATCCATCAGTAACCCAGACGCAGTAAAAGTGCATCCTTCAGTCACCCAGACGCAATACCGGTGCATCCATCAGTAACCCAGACACAATAACAGTGCATCCATCAGTCACACAGACACAATAACAGTGCATCCATCAGTAACTCAGACGCAATGAAAGTGCATCCATCAGTCACCCAGACGCAATACCGGTGCATCCATCAGTAACCCAGACGCAGTAAACGTGCATCCTTCAGTCACCCAGACACAAAACAGGTGCATCCATCAGTAACCCAGACACAATAACAGTGCATCCATCAGTCACCCAGACACAATAACAGTGCATCCATCAGTCACAATAACAGTGCATCCATCAGTAACCCAGAGGCAATAAAAGTGCATTCATCAGTAACCCAGACGCAATAAAAGTGCATCCATCAGTAACCCAGACGCAATGAAAGTGCATCCATCAGTCACACAGACGCAATACCGGTGCATCCATCAGTAACCCAGACGCAGTAAACGTGCATCCTTCAGTCACCCAGACACAATACAGGTGCATCCATCAGTAACCCAGACACAATAACAGTGCATCCATCAGTCACCCAGACACAATAACAGTGCATCCATCAGTCACCCAGACACAATAACAGTGCATCCATCAGTCACAATAACAGTGCATCCATCAGTAACCCAGACGCAATAAAAGTGCATTCATCAGTAACCCAGACGCAATAAAAGTGCATCCATCAGTAACCCAGACGCAATGAAAGTGCATCCATCAGTCACCCAGACGCAATACCGGTGCATCCATCAGTAACCCAGACGCATTAAACGTGCATCCTTCAGTCACCCAGACACAATACAGGTGCATCCATCAGAAACCCAGACACAATAACAGTGCATCCATCAGTCACCCAGACATAATAACAGTGCATCCATCAGTAACCCAGACGCAATAACAGTGCATCCATCAGTAACCCAGACGCAATGAAAGTGCATCCATCAGTCACCCAGACGCAATACCGGTGCATCCATCAGTAACCCAGACGCAGTAAACGTGCATCCTTCAGTCACCCAGACACAATACAGGTGCATCCATCAGTAACCCAGACACAATAACAGTGCATCCATCAGTCACCCAGACATAATAACAGTGCATCCATCAGTCACACAGACACAATAACAGTGCATCCATCAGTAACCCAGACGCAATAAAATTGCATCCATTAGTCACCCAGACGCAATACCGGTGCATCCATCAGTCACACAGACACAATAACAGTGCATCCATCAGTAACCCAGACGCAATAAAATTGCATCCATTAGTCACCCAGACGCAATGCCAGTGCATCCATCAGTAACCCAGACGCAGCAAAAGTGCATCCTTCAATCACCCAGACGGAATACCGGTGCATCCATCAGTAACCCAGACACAATAACAGTGCATCCATCAGTCACAATAACGGTGCATCCATCAGTAACCCAGACGCAATAAAAGTGCATTCATCAGTAACCCAGACGCAATAAAAGTGCATCCATCAGTAACCCAGACGCAATGAAAGTGCATCCATCAGTCACCCAGACGCAATACCGGTGCATCCATCAGTAACCCAGACGCAGTAAACGTGCATCCTTCAGTCACCCAGACACAATACAGGTGCATCCATCAGTAACCCAGACACAATAACAGTGCATCCATCAGTTACCCAGACACAATAACAGTGCATCCATCAGTCACAATAACAGTGCATCCATCAGTAACCCAGACGCAATAAAAGTGCATTCATCAGTAACCCAGACGCAATAAAAGTGCATCCATCAGTAACCCAGACGCAATGAAAGTGCATCCATCAGTCACCCAGACGCAATACCGGTGCATCCATCAGTAACCCAGACGCAGTAAACGTGCATCCTTCAGTCACCCAGACACAATAACAGTGCATCCATCAGTAACCCAGACGCAATAAAAGTGCATTCATTAGTCACCCAGACGCAATACCGGTGCATCCATCAGTCACACAGACACAATAACAGTGCATCCATCAGTAACCCAGACGCAATAAAAGTGCATCCATCAGTAACCCAGACGCAATGAAAGTGCATCCATCAGTCACCTAGACGCAATACCGGTGCATCCATCAGTAACCCAGACGCATTAAACGTGCATCCTTCAGTCACCCAGACACAATACAGGTGCATCCATCAGAAACCCAGACACAATAACAGTGCATCCATCAGTCACCCAGACATAATAACAGTGCATCCATCAGTCACACAGACACAATAACAGTGCATCCATCAGTAACCCAGACGCAATGAAAGTGCATCCATCAGTCACCCAGACGCAATACCGGTGCATCCATCAGTAACCCAGACGCAGTAAAAGTGCATCCTTCAATCACTCAGACGCAATACCGGTGCATCCATCAGTAACCCAGACACAATAACAGTGCATCCATCAGTCACAATAACGGTGCATCCATCAGTAACCCAGACGCAATAAAAGTGCATCCATCAGTAACCCAGACGCAATAAAAGTGCATCCATCAGTAACCCAGACGCAATGAAAGTGCATCCATCAGTCACCCAGACGCAATACCGGTGCATCCATCAGTAACCCAGACGCAGTAAAAGTGCATCCTTCAGTCACCCAGACGCAATACCGGTGCATCCATCAGTAACCCAGACACAATAACAGTGCATCCATCAGTCACCCAGACACAATAAAAGTGCATCCATCAGTCACCCAGACACAATAACAGTGCATCCATCAGTCACAATAACAGTGCATCCATCAGTAACCCAGACGCAATAAAAGTGCATTCATCAGTAACCCAGACGCAATAAAAGTGCATCCATCAGTAACCCAGACGCAATGAAAGTGCATCCATCAGTCACCCAGACGCAATACCGGTGCATCCATCAGTAACCTAGACGCAGTAAACGTGCATCCTTCAGTCACCCAGACACAATGCAGGTGCATCCATCAGTAACCCAGACACAATAACAGTGCATCCATCAGTCACACAGACACAATAACAGTGCATCCATCAGTAACCCAGACGCAATAAAATTGCATCCATTAGTCACCCAGACGCAATACCGGTGCATCCATCAGTAACCCAGACGCAGTAAAAGTGCATCCTTCAGTCACCCAGACGCAATACCGGTGCATCCATCAGTAACCCAGACACAATAACAGTGCATCCATCAGTCACAATAACGGTGCATCCATCAGTAACCCAGACGCAATAAAAGTGCATCCATCAGTAACCCAGACGCAATGAAAGTGCATCCATCAGTCACCCAGACGCAATACCGGTGCATCCATCAGTAACCCAGACGCAGTAAACGTGCATCCTTCAGTCACCCAGACACAATACAGGTGCATCCATCAGTAACCCAGACACAATAACAGTGCATCTATCAGTCACCCAGACACAATAACAGTGCATTCATCAGTCACAATAACAGTGCATCCATCAGTAACCCAGACGCAATAAAAGTGCATTCATCAGTAACCCAGACGCAATAAAAGTGCATCCATCAGTAACCCAGACGCAATGAAAGTGCATCCATCAGTCACCCAGACGCAATACCGGTGCATCCATCAGTAACCCAGACGCATTAAACGTGCATCCTTCAGTCACCCAGACACAATACAGGTGCATCCATCAGAAACCCAGACACAATAACAGTGCATCCATCAGTCACCCAGACATAATAACAGTGCATCCATCAGTCACACAGACACAATAACAGTGCATCCATCAGTAACCCAGACGCAATGAAAGTGCATCCATCAGTCACCCAGACGCAATACCGGTGCATCCATCAGTAACCCAGACGCAGTAAAAGTGCATCCTTCAATCACCCAGACGCAATACCGGTGCATCCATCAGTAACCCAGACACAATAACAGTGCATCCATCAGTCACAATAACGGTGCATCCATCAGTAACCTAGACGCAATAAAAGTGCATCCATCAGTAACCCAGACGCAATGAAAGTGCATCCATCAGTCACCCAGACGCAATACCGGTGCATCCATCAGTAACCCAGACGCAGTAAACGTGCATCCTTCAGTCACCCAGACACAATACAGGTGCATCCATCAGTAACCCAGACACAATAACAGTGCATCCATCAGTCACACAGACACAATAACAGTGCATCCATCAGTAACCCAGACGCAATAAAATTGCATCCATTAGTCACCCAGACGCAATACCGGTGCATCCATCAGTAACCCAGACGCAGTAAAAGTGCATCCTTCAGTCACCCAGACGCAATACCGGTGCATCCATCAGTAACCCAGACACAATAACAGTGCATCCATCAGTCACAATAACGGTGCATCCATCAGTAACCCAGATGCAATAAAAGTGCATCCATCAGTAACCCAGACGCAATGAAAGTGCATCCATCAGTCACCCAGACGCAATACCGGTGCATCCATCAGTAACCCAGACGCATTAAACGTGCATCCTTCAGTCACCCAGACACAATACAGGTGCATCCATCAGAAACCCAGACACAATAACAGTGCATCCATCAGTCACCCAGACATAATAACAGTGCATCCATCAGTCACACAGACACAATAACAGTGCATCCATCAGTAACCCAGACGCAATGAAAGTGCATCCATCAGTCACCCAGACGCAATACCGGTGCATCCATCAGTAACCCAGACGCAGTAAAAGTGCATCCTTCAATCACTCAGACGCAATACCGGTGCATCCATCAGTAACCCAGACACAATAACAGTGCATCCATCAGTCACAATAACGGTGCATCCATCAGTAACCCAGACGCAATAAAAGTGCATTCATCAGTCACCCAGACATAATAACAGTGCATCCATCAGTCACACAGACACAATAACAGTGCATCCATCAGTAACCCAGACGCAATAAAAGTGCATTCATCAGTAACCCAGACGCAATAAAAGTGCATTCATCAGTAACCCAGACGCAATAAAAGTGCATCCATCAGTAACCCAGACGCAATGAAAGTGCATCCATCAGTCACCCAGACGCAATACCGGTGCATCCATCAGTAACCCAGACGCAGTAAACGTGCATCCTTCAGTCACCCAGACACAATACAGGTGCATCCATCAGTAACCCAGACACAATAAAATTGCATCCATTAGTCACCCAGACGCAATACCGGTGCATCCATCAGTAACCCAGACGCAGTAAAAGTGCATCCTTCAGTCACCCAGACGCAATACCGGTGCATCCATCAGTAACCCAGACACAATAACAGTGCATCCATCAGTCACACAGACACAATAACAGTGCATCCATCAGTAACTCAGACGCAATGAAAGTGCATCCATCAGTCACCCAGACGCAATACCGGTGCATCCATCAGTAACCCAGACGCAGTAAACGTGCATCCTTCAGTCACCCAGACACAAAACAGGTGCATCCATCAGTAACCCAGACACAATAACAGTGCATCCATCAGTCACCCAGACACAATAACAGTGCATCCATCAGTCACAATAACAGTGCATCCATCAGTAACCCAGAGGCAATAAAAGTGCATTCATCAGTAACCCAGACGCAATAAAAGTGCATCCATCAGTAACCCAGACGAAATGAAAGTGCATCCATCAGTCACACAGACGCAATACCGGTGCATCCATCAGTAACCCAGACGCAGTAAACGTGCATCCTTCAGTCACCCAGACACAATACAGGTGCATCCATCAGTAACCCAGACACAATAACAGTGCATCCATCAGTCACCCAGACACAATAACAGTGCATCCATCAGTCACCCAGACACAATAACAGTGCATCCATCAGTCACAATAACAGTGCATCCATCAGTAACCCAGACGCAATAAAAGTGCATTCATCAGTAACCCAGACGCAATAAAAGTGCATCCATCAGTAACCCAGACGCAATGAAAGTGCATCCATCAGTCACCCAGACGCAATACCGGTGCATCCATCAGTAACCCAGACGCATTAAACGTGCATCCTTCAGTCACCCAGACACAATACAGGTGCATCCATCAGAAACCCAGACACAATAACAGTGCATCCATCAGTCACCCAGACATAATAACAGTGCATCCATCAGTAACCCAGACGCAATAACAGTGCATCCATCAGTAACCCAGACGCAATGAAAGTGCATCCATCAGTCACCCAGACGCAAAACCGGTGCATCCATCAGTAACCCAGACGCAGTAAACGTGCATCCTTCAGTCACCCAGACACAATACAGGTGCATCCATCAGTAACCCAGACACAATAACAGTGCATCCATCAGTCACCCAGACATAATAACAGTGCATCCATCAGTCACACAGACACAATAACAGTGCATCCATCAGTAACCCAGACGCAATAAAATTGCATCCATTAGTCACCCAGACGCAATACCGGTGCATCCATCAGTCACACAGACACAATAACAGTGCATCCATCAGTAACCCAGACGCAATAAAATTGCATCCATTAGTCACCCAGACGCAATGCCAGTGCATCCATCAGTAACCCAGACGCAGCAAAAGTGCATCCTTCAATCACCCAGACGGAATACCGGTGCATCCATCAGTAACCCAGACACAATAACAGTGCATCCATCAGTCACAATAACGGTGCATCCATCAGTAACCCAGACGCAATAAAAGTGCATTCATCAGTAACCCAGACGCAATAAAAGTGCATCCATCAGTAACCCAGACGCAATGAAAGTGCATCCATCAGTCACCCAGACGCAATACCGGTGCATCCATCAGTAACCCAGACGCAGTAAACGTGCATCCTTCAGTCACCCAGACACAATACAGGTGCATCCATCAGTAACCCAGACACAATAACAGTGCATCCATCAGTTACCCAGACACAATAACAGTGCATCCATCAGTCACAATAACAGTGCATCCATCAGTAACCCAGACGCAATAAAAGTGCATTCATCAGTAACCCAGACGCAATAAAAGTGCATCCATCAGTAACCCAGACGCAATGAAAGTGCATCCATCAGTCACCCAGACGCAATACCGGTGCATCCATCAGTAACCCAGACGCAGTAAACGTGCATCCTTCAGTCACCCAGACACAATAACAGTGCATCCATCAGTAACCCAGACGCAATAAAAGTGCATTCATTAGTCACCCAGACGCAATACCGGTGCATCCATCAGTCACACAGACACAATAACAGTGCATCCATCAGTAACCCAGACGCAATAAAAGTGCATCCATCAGTAACCCAGACGCAATGAAAGTGCATCCATCAGTCACCTAGACGCAATACCGGTGCATCCATCAGTAACCCAGACGCATTAAACGTGCATCCTTCAGTCACCCAGACACAATACAGGTGCATCCATCAGAAACCCAGACACAATAACAGTGCATCCATCAGTCACCCAGATATAATAACAGTGCATCCATCAGTCACACAGACACAATAACAGTGCATCCATCAGTAACCCAGACGCAATGAAAGTGCATCCATCAGTCACCCAGACGCAATACCGGTGCATCCATCAGTAACCCAGACGCAGTAAAAGTGCATCCTTCAATCACTCAGACGCAATACCGGTGCATCCATCAGTAACCCAGACACAATAACAGTGCATCCATCAGTCACAATAACGGTGCATCCATCAGTAACCCAGACGCAATAAAAGTGCATCCATCAGTAACCCAGACGCAATAAAAGTGCATCCATCAGTAACCCAGACGCAATGAAAGTGCATCCATCAGTCACCCAGACGCAATACCGGTGCATCCATCAGTAACCCAGACGCAGTAAAAGTGCATCCTTCAGTCACCCAGACGCAATACCGGTGCATCCATCAGTAACCCAGACACAATAACAGTGCATCCATCAGTCACCCAGACACAATAAAAGTGCATCCATCAGTCACCCAGACACAATAACAGTGCATCCATCAGTCACAATAACAGTGCATCCATCAGTAACCCAGACGCAATAAAAGTGCATTCATCAGTAACCCAGACGCAATAAAAGTGCATCCATCAGTAACCCAGACGCAATGAAAGTGCATCCATCAGTCACCCAGACGCAATACCGGTGCATCCATCAGTAACCTAGACGCAGTAAACGTGCATCCTTCAGTCACCCAGACACAATGCAGGTGCATCCATCAGTAACCCAGACACAATAACAGTGCATCCATCAGTCACACAGACACAATAACAGTGCATCCATCAGTCACAATAACGGTGCATCCATCAGTAACCCAGACGCAATAAAAGTGCATCCATCAGTAACCCAGACGCAATGAAAGTGCATCCATCAGTCACCCAGACGCAATACCGGTGCATCCATCAGTAACCCAGACGCAGTAAACGTGCATCCTTCAGTCACCCAGACACAATACAGGTGCATCCATCAGTAACCCAGACACAATAACAGTGCATCTATCAGTCACCCAGACACAATAACAGTGCATTCATCAGTCACAATAACAGTGCATCCATCAGTAACCCAGACGCAATAAAAGTGCATTCATCAGTAACCCAGACGCAATAAAAGTGCATCCATCAGTAACCCAGACGCAATGAAAGTGCATCCATCAGTCACCCAGACGCAATACCGGTGCATCCATCAGTAACCCAGACGCATTAAACGTGCATCCTTCAGTCACCCAGACACAATACAGGTGCATCCATCAGAAACCCAGACACAATAACAGTGCATCCATCAGTCACCCAGACATAATAACAGTGCATCCATCAGTCACACAGACACAATAACAGTGCATCCATCAGTAACCCAGACGCAATGAAAGTGCATCCATCAGTCACCCAGACGCAATACCGGTGCATCCATCAGTAACCCAGACGCAGTAAAAGTGCATCCTTCAATCACCCAGACGCAATACCGGTGCATCCATCAGTAACCCAGACGCAGTAAAAGTGCATCCTTCAATCACTCAGACGCAATACCGGTGCATCCATCAGTAACCCAGACACAATAACAGTGCATCCATCAGTCACAATAACGGTGCATCCATCAGTAACCCAGACGCAATAAAAGTGCATTCATCAGTCACCCAGACATAATAACAGTGCATCCATCAGTCACACAGACACAATAACAGTGCATCCATCAGTAACCCAGACGCAATAAAAGTGCATTCATCAGTAACCCAGACGCAATAAAAGTGCATTCATCAGTAACCCAGACGCAATAAAAGTGCATCCATCAGTAACCCAGACGCAATGAAAGTGCATCCATCAGTCACCCAGACGCAATACCGGTGCATCCATCAGTAACCCAGACGCAGTAAACGTGCATCCTTCAGTCACCCAGACACAATACAGGTGCATCCATCAGTAACCCAGACACAATAAAATTGCATCCATTAGTCACCCAGACGCAATACCGGTGCATCCATCAGTAACCCAGACGCAGTAAAAGTGCATCCTTCAGTCACCCAGACGCAATACCGGTGCATCCATCAGTAACCCAGACACAATAACAGTGCATCCATCAGTCACACAGACACAATAACAGTGCATCCATCAGTAACTCAGACGCAATGAAAGTGCATCCATCAGTCACCCAGACGCAATACCGGTGCATCCATCAGTAACCCAGACGCAGTAAACGTGCATCCTTCAGTCACCCAGACACAAAACAGGTGCATCCATCAGTAACCCAGACACAATAACAGTGCATCCATCAGTCACCCAGACACAATAACAGTGCATCCATCAGTCACAATAACAGTGCATCCATCAGTAACCCAGAGGCAATAAAAGTGCATTCATCAGTAACCCAGACGCAATAAAAGTGCATCCATCAGTAACCCAGACGAAATGAAAGTGCATCCATCAGTCACACAGACGCAATACCGGTGCATCCATCAGTAACCCAGACGCAGTAAACGTGCATCCTTCAGTCACCCAGACACAATACAGGTGCATCCATCAGTAACCCAGACACAATAACAGTGCATCCATCAGTCACCCAGACACAATAACAGTGCATCCATCAGTCACCCAGACACAATAACAGTGCATCCATCAGTCACAATAACAGTGCATCCATCAGTAACCCAGACGCAATAAAAGTGCATTCATCAGTAACCCAGACGCAATAAAAGTGCATCCATCAGTAACCCAGACGCAATGAAAGTGCATCCATCAGTCACCCAGACGCAATACCGGTGCATCCATCAGTAACCCAGACGCATTAAACGTGCATCCTTCAGTCACCCAGACACAATACAGGTGCATCCATCAGAAACCCAGACACAATAACAGTGCATCCATCAGTCACCCAGACATAATAACAGTGCATCCATCAGTAACCCAGACGCAATAACAGTGCATCCATCAGTAACCCAGACGCAATGAAAGTGCATCCATCAGTCACCCAGACGCAATACCGGTGCATCCATCAGTAACCCAGACGCAGTAAACGTGCATCCTTCAGTCACCCAGACACAATACAGGTGCATCCATCAGTAACCCAGACACAATAACAGTGCATCCATCAGTCACCCAGACATAATAACAGTGCATCCATCAGTCACACAGACACAATAACAGTGCATCCATCAGTAACCCAGACGCAATAAAATTGCATCCATTAGTCACCCAGACGCAATACCGGTGCATCCATCAGTCACACAGACACAATAACAGTGCATCCATCAGTAACCCAGACGCAATAAAATTGCATCCATTAGTCACCCAGACGCAATGCCAGTGCATCCATCAGTAACCCAGACGCAGCAAAAGTGCATCCTTCAATCACCCAGACGGAATACCGGTGCATCCATCAGTAACCCAGACACAATAACAGTGCATCCATCAGTCACAATAACGGTGCATCCATCAGTAACCCAGACGCAATAAAAGTGCATTCATCAGTAACCCAGACGCAATAAAAGTGCATCCATCAGTAACCCAGACGCAATGAAAGTGCATCCATCAGTCACCCAGACGCAATACCGGTGCATCCATCAGTAACCCAGACGCAGTAAACGTGCATCCTTCAGTCACCCAGACACAATACAGGTGCATCCATCAGTAACCCAGACACAATAACAGTGCATCCATCAGTTACCCAGACACAATAACAGTGCATCCATCAGTCACAATAACAGTGCATCCATCAGTAACCCAGACGCAATAAAAGTGCATTCATCAGTAACCCAGACGCAATAAAAGTGCATCCATCAGTAACCCAGACGCAATGAAAGTGCATCCATCAGTCACCCAGACGCAATACCGGTGCATCCATCAGTAACCCAGACGCAGTAAACGTGCATCCTTCAGTCACCCAGACACAATAACAGTGCATCCATCAGTAACCCAGACGCAATAAAAGTGCATTCATTAGTCACCCAGACGCAATACCGGTGCATCCATCAGTCACACAGACACAATAACAGTGCATCCATCAGTAACCCAGACGCAATAAAAGTGCATCCATCAGTAACCCAGACGCAATGAAAGTGCATCCATCAGTCACCTAGACGCAATACCGGTGCATCCATCAGTAACCCAGACGCATTAAACGTGCATCCTTCAGTCACCCAGACACAATACAGGTGCATCCATCAGAAACCCAGACACAATAACAGTGCATCCATCAGTCACCCAGATATAATAACAGTGCATCCATCAGTCACACAGACACAATAACAGTGCATCCATCAGTAACCCAGACGCAATGAAAGTGCATCCATCAGTCACCCAGACGCAATACCGGTGCATCCATCAGTAACCCAGACGCAGTAAAAGTGCATCCTTCAATCACTCAGACGCAATACCGGTGCATCCATCAGTAACCCAGACACAATAACAGTGCATCCATCAGTCACAATAACGGTGCATCCATCAGTAACCCAGACGCAATAAAAGTGCATCCATCAGTAACCCAGACGCAATAAAAGTGCATCCATCAGTAACCCAGACGCAATGAAAGTGCATCCATCAGTCACCCAGACGCAATACCGGTGCATCCATCAGTAACCCAGACGCAGTAAAAAGGCATCCTTCAGTCACCCAGACGCAATACCGGTGCATCCATCAGTAACCCAGACACAATAACAGTGCATCCATCAGTCACCCAGACACAATAAAAGTGCATCCATCAGTCACCCAGACACAATAACAGTGCATCCATCAGTCACAATAACAGTGCATCCATCAGTAACCCAGACGCAATAAAAGTGCATTCATCAGTAACCCAGACGCAATAAAAGTGCATCCATCAGTAACCCAGACGCAATGAAAGTGCATCCATCAGTCACCCAGACGCAATACCGGTGCATCCATCAGTAACCTAGACGCAGTAAACGTGCATCCTTCAGTCACCCAGACACAATGCAGGTGCATCCATCAGTAACCCAGACACAATAACAGTGCATCCATCAGTCACACAGACACAATAACAGTGCATCCATCAGTCACAATAACGGTGCATCCATCAGTAACCCAGACGCAATAAAAGTGCATCCATCAGTAACCCAGACGCAATGAAAGTGCATCCATCAGTCACCCAGACGCAATACCGGTGCATCCATCAGTAACCCAGACGCAGTAAACGTGCATCCTTCAGTCACCCAGACACAATACAGGTGCATCCATCAGTAACCCAGACACAATAACAGTGCATCTATCAGTCACCCAGACACAATAACAGTGCATTCATCAGTCACAATAACAGTGCATCCATCAGTAACCCAGACGCAATAAAAGTGCATTCATCAGTAACCCAGACGCAATAAAAGTGCATCCATCAGTAACCCAGACGCAATGAAAGTGCATCCATCAGTCACCCAGACGCAATACCGGTGCATCCATCAGTAACCCAGACGCATTAAACGTGCATCCTTCAGTCACCCAGACACAATACAGGTGCATCCATCAGAAACCCAGACACAATAACAGTGCATCCATCAGTCACCCAGACATAATAACAGTGCATCCATCAGTCACACAGACACAATAACAGTGCATCCATCAGTAACCCAGACGCAATGAAAGTGCATCCATCAGTCACCCAGACGCAATACCGGTGCATCCATCAGTAACCCAGACGCAGTAAAAGTGCATCCTTCAATCACCCAGACGCAATACCGGTGCATCCATCAGTAACCCAGACACAATAACAGTGCATCCATCAGTCACAATAACGGTGCATCCATCAGTAACCTAGACGCAATAAAAGTGCATCCATCAGTAACCCAGACGCAATGAAAGTGCATCCATCAGTCACCCAGACGCAATACCGGTGCATCCATCAGTAACCCAGACGCAGTAAACGTGCATCCTTCAGTCACCCAGACACAATACAGGTGCATCCATCAGTAACCCAGACACAATAACAGTGCATCCATCAGTCACACAGACACAATAACAGTGCATCCATCAGTAACCCAGACGCAATAAAATTGCATCCATTAGTCACCCAGACGCAATACCGGTGCATCCATCAGTAACCCAGACGCAGTAAAAGTGCATCCTTCAGTCACCCAGACGCAATACCGGTGCATCCATCAGTAACCCAGACACAATAACAGTGCATCCATCAGTCACAATAACGGTGCATCCATCAGTAACCCAGACGCAATAAAAGTGCATCCATCAGTAACCCAGACGCAATGAAAGTGCATCCATCAGTCACCCAGACGCAATACCGGTGCATCCATCAGTAACCCAGACGCATTAAACGTGCATCCTTCAGTCACCCAGACACAATACAGGTGCATCCATCAGAAACCCAGACACAATAACAGTGCATCCATCAGTCACCCAGACATAATAACAGTGCATCCATCAGTCACACAGACACAATAACAGTGCATCCATCAGTAACCCAGATGCAATGAAAGTGCATCCATCAGTCACCCAGACGCAATACCGGTGCATCCATCAGTAACCCAGACGCAGTGAAAGTGCATCCTTCAATCACTCAGACGCAATACCGGTGCATCCATCAGTAACCCAGACACAATAACAGTGCATCCATCAGTCACAATAACGGTGCATCCATCAGTAACCCAGACGCAATAAAAGTGCATTTATCAGTCACCCAGACGCAATACCGGTGCATCCATCAGTAACCCAGACGCAGTAAACGTGCATCCTTCAGTCACCCAGACACAATACAGGTGCATCCATCAGTAACCCAGACACAATAACAGTGCATCCATCAGTCACCCAGACATAATAACAGTGCATCCATCAGTCAGACAGACACAATAACAGTGCATCCATCAGTAACCCAGACGCAATAAAATTGCATCCATTAGTCACCCAGACGCAATACCGGTGCATCCATCAGTCACACAGACACAATAACAGTGCATCCATCAGTAACCCAGACGCAATAAAATTGCATCCATTAGTCACCCAGACGCAATGCCAGTGCATCCATCAGTAACCCAGACGCAGCAAAAGTGCATCCTTCAATCACCCAGACGGAATACCGGTGCATCCATCAGTAACCCAGACACAATAACAGTGCATCCATCAGTCACAATAACGGTGCATCCATCAGTAACCCAGACGCAATAAAAGTGCATTCATCAGTAACCCAGACGCAATAAAAGTGCATCCATCAGTAACCCAGACGCAATGAAAGTGCATCCATCAGTCACCCAGACGCAATACCGGTGAATCCATCAGTAACCCAGACGCAGTAAACGTGCATCCTTCAGTCACCCAGACACAATACAGGTGCATCCATCAGTAACCCAGACACAATAACAGTGCATCCATCAGTCACAATAACAGTGCATCCATCAGTAACCCAGACGCAATAAAAGTGCATTCATCAGTAACCCAGACGCAATAAAAGTGCATTCATCAGTAACCCAGACGCAATAAAAGTGCATCCATCAGTAACCCAGACGCAATGAAAGTGCATCCATCAGTCACCCAGACGCAATACCGGTGCATCCATCAGTAACCCAGACGCAGTAAACGTGCATCCTTCAGTCACCCAGACACAATACAGGTGCATCCATCAGTAACCCAGACACAATAAAATTGCATCCATTAGTCACCCAGACGCAATACCGGTGCATCCATCAGTAACCCAGACGCAGTAAAAGTGCATCCTTCAGTCACCCAGACGCAATACCGGTGCATCCATCAGTAACCCAGACACAATAACAGTGCATCCATCAGTCACACAGACACAATAACAGTGCATCCATCAGTAACTCAGACGCAATGAAAGTGCATCCATCAGTCACCCAGACGCAATACCGGTGCATCCATCAGTAACCCAGACGCAGTAAACGTGCATCCTTCAGTCACCCAGACACAAAACAGGTGCATCCATCAGTAACCCAGACACAATAACAGTGCATCCATCAGTCACCCAGACACAATAACAGTGCATCCATCAGTCACAATAACAGTGCATCCATCAGTAACCCAGAGGCAATAAAAGTGCATTCATCAGTAACCCAGACGCAATAAAAGTGCATCCATCAGTAACCCAGACGCAATGAAAGTGCATCCATCAGTCACACAGACGCAATACCGGTGCATCCATCAGTAACCCAGACGCAGTAAACGTGCATCCTTCAGTCACCCAGACCAAATACAGGTGCATTCATCAGTAACCCAGACACAATAACAGTGCATCCATCAGTCACCCAGTCACAATAACAGTGCATCCATCAGTAACCCAGACGCAATAAAAGTGCATTCATCAGTAACCCAGACGCAATAAAAGTGCATCCATCAGTAACCCAGACGCAATGAAAGTGCATCCATCAGTCACCCAGACGCAATACCGGTGCATCCATCAGTAACCCAGACGCATTAAACGTGCATCCTTCAGTCACCCAGACACAATACAGGTGCATCCATCAGAAACCCAGACACAATAACAGTGCATCCATCAGTCACCCAGACATAATAACAGTGCATCCATCAGTAACCCAGACGCAATAACAGTGCATCCATCAGTAACCCAGACGCAATGAAAGTGCATCCATCAGTCACCCAGACGCAATACCGGTGCATCCATCAGTAACCCAGACGCAGTAAACGTGCATCCTTCAGTCACCCAGACACAATACAGGTGCATCCATCAGTAACCCAGACACAATAACAGTGCATCCATCAGTCACCCAGACATAATAACAGTGCATCCATCAGTCACACAGACACAATAACAGTGCATCCATCAGTAACCCAGACGCAATAAAATTGCATCCATTAGTCACCCAGACGCAATACCGGTGCATCCATCAGTCACACAGACACAATAACAGTGCATCCATCAGTAACCCAGACGCAATAAAATTGCATCCATTAGTCACCCAGACGCAATGCCAGTGCATCCATCAGTAACCCAGACGCAGCAAAAGTGCATCCTTCAATCACCCAGACGGAATACCGGTGCATCCATCAGTAACCCAGACACAATAACAGTGCATCCATCAGTCACAATAACGGTGCATCCATCAGTAACCCAGACGCAATAAAAGTGCATTCATCAGTAACCCAGACGCAATAAAAGTGCATCCATCAGTAACCCAGACGCAATGAAAGTGCATCCATCAGTCACCCAGACGCAATACCGGTGCATCCATCAGTAACCCAGACGCAGTAAACGTGCATCCTTCAGTCACCCAGACACAATACAGGTGCATCCATCAGTAACCCAGACACAATAACAGTGCATCCATCAGTCACAATAACAGTGCATCCATCAGTAACCCAGACGCAATAAAAGTGCATTCATCAGTAACCCAGACGCAATAAAAGTGCATTCATCAGTAACCCAGACGCAATAAAAGTGCATCCATCAGTAACCCAGACGCAATGAAAGTGCATCCATCAGTCACCCAGACGCAATACCGGTGCATCCATCAGTAACCTAGACGCAGTAAACGTGCATCCTTCAGTCACCCAGACACAATGCAGGTGCATCCATCAGTAACCCAGACACAATAACAGTGCATCCATCAGTCACCCAGACACAATAAAAGTGCATCCATCAGTCACCCAGACATAATAACAGTGCATCCATCAGTCACACAGACACAATAACAGTGCATCCATCAGTAACCCAGACGCAATGAAAGTGCATCCATCAGTCACCCAGACGCAATACCGGTGCATCCATCAGTAACCCAGACGCAGTAAAAGTGCATCCTTCAATCACCCAGACGCAATACCGGTGCATCCATCAGTAACCCAGACACAATAACAGTGCATCCATCAGTCACAATAACGGTGCATCCATCAGTAACCTAGACGCAATAAAAGTGCATCCATCAGTAACCCAGACGCAATGAAAGTGCATCCATCAGTCACCCAGACGCAATACCGGTGCATCCATCAGTAACCCAGACGCAGTAAACGTGCATCCTTCAGTCACCCAGACACAATACAGGTGCATCCATCAGTAACCCAGACACAATAACAGTGCATCCATCAGTCACCCAGACATAATAACAGTGCATCCATCAGTCACACAGACACAATAACAGTGCATCCATCAGTAACCCAGACGCAATAAAATTGCATCCATTAGTCACCCAGACGCAATACCGGTGCATCCATCAGTCACACAGACACAATAACAGTGCATCCATCAGTAACCCAGACGCAATAAAATTGCATCCATTAGTCACCCAGACGCAATGCCAGTGCATCCATCAGTAACCCAGACGCAGCGAAAGTGCATCCTTCAATCACCCAGACGGAATACCGGTGCATCCATCAGTAACCCAGACACAATAACAGTGCATCCATCAGTCACAATAACGGTGCATCCATCAGTAACCCAGACGCAATAAAAGTGCATTCATCAGTAACCCAGACGCAATAAAAGTGCATCCATCAGTAACCCAGACGCAATGAAAGTGCATCCATCAGTCACCCAGACGCAATACCGGTGAATCCATCAGTCACCCAGACGCAGTAAACGTGCATCCTTCAGTCACCCAGACACAATACAGGTGCATCCATCAGTAACCCAGACACAATAACAGTGCATCCATCAGTCACAATAACAGTGCATCCATCAGTAACCCAGACGCAATAAAAGTGCATTCATCAGTAACCCAGACGCAATAAAAGTGCATTCATCAGTAACCCAGACGCAATAAAAGTGCATCCATCAGTAACCCAGACGCAATGAAAGTGCATCCATCAGTCACCCAGACGCAATACCGGTGCATCCATCAGTAACCCAGACGCAGTAAACGTGCATCCTTCAGTCACCCAGACACAATACAGGTGCATCCATCAGTAACCCAGACACAATAAAATTGCATCCATTAGTCACCCAGACGCAATACCGGTGCATCCATCAGTAACCCAGACGCAGTAAAAGTGCATCCTTCAGTCACCCAGACGCAATACCGGTGCATCCATCAGTAACCCAGACACAATAACAGTGCATCCATCAGTCACACAGACACAATAACAGTGCATCCATCAGTAACTCAGACGCAATGAAAGTGCATCCATCAGTCACCCAGACGCAATACCGGTGCATCCATCAGTAACCCAGACACAATAACAGTGCATCCATCAGTCACAATAACGGTGCATCCATCAGTAACCCAGACGCAATAAAAGTGCATTCATCAGTAACCCAGACGCAATAAAAGTGCATCCTTCAGTCACCCAGACACAATACAGGTGCATCCATCAGTAACCCAGACACAATAGCAGTGCATCCATCAGTCACCCAGACATAATAACAGTGCATCCATCAGTCACACAGACACAATAACAGTGCATCCATCAGTAACCCAGACGCAATAAAATTGCATCCATTAGTCACCCAGACGCAATACCGGTGCATCCATCAGTAACCCAGACGCAGTAAAAGTGCATCCTTCAGTCACCCAGACGCAATACCGGTGCATCCATCAGTAACCCAGACACAATAACAGTGCATCCATCAGTCACAATAACGGTGCATCCATCAGTAACCCAGACACAATAAAAATGCATTCATCAGTAACCCAGACGCAATAAAAGTGCATCCATCAGTAACCCAGACGCAATGAAAGTGCATCCATCAGTCACCCAGACACAATAACAGTGCATCCATCAGTCACAATAACGGTGCATCCATCAGTAACCCAGACGCAATAAAAATGCATTCATCAGTAACCCAGACGCAATAAAAGTGCATCCATCAGTCACCCAGACGCAATACCGGTGCATCCATCAGTAACCCAGACGCAGTAAACATGCATCCTTCAGTCACCCAGACACAAAATAGGTGCATCCATCAGTAACCCAGACACAATAACAGTGCATCCATCAGTCACCCAGACACAATAACAGTGCATCCATCAGTCACAATAACAGTGCATCCATCAGTAACCCAGAGGCAATAAAAGTGCATTCATCAGTAACCCAGACGCAATAAAAGTGCATCCATCAGTAACCCAGACGCAATGAAAGTGCATCCATCAGTCACACAGACGCAATACCGGTGCATCCATCAGTAACCCAGACGCAGTAAACGTGCATCCTTCAGTCACCCAGACACAATACAGGTGCATCCATCAGTAACCCAGACACAATAACAGTGCATCCATCAGTCACCCAGACACAATAACAGTGCATCCATCAGTCACCCAGACACAATAACAGTGCATCCATCAGTCACAATAACAGTGCATCCATCAGTAACCCAGACGCAATAAAAGTGCATTCATCAGTAACCCAGACGCAATAAAAGTGCATCCATCAGTAACCCAGACGCAATGAAAGTGCATCCATCAGTCACCCAGACGCAATACCGGTGCATCCATCAGTAACCCAGACGCATTAAACGTGCATCCTTCAGTCACCCAGACACAATACAGGTGCATCCATCAGAAACCCAGACACAATAACAGTGCATCCATCAGTCACCCAGACATAATAACAGTGCATCCATCAGTCACACAGACACAATAACAGTGCATCCATCAGTAACCCAGACGCAATGAAAGTGCATCCATCAGTCACCCAGACGCAATACCGGTGCATCCATCAGTAACCCAGACGCAGTAAAAGTGCATCCTTCAATCACCCAGACGCAATACCGGTGCATCCATCAGTAACCCAGACACAATAACAGTGCATCCATCAGTCACAATAACGGTGCATCCATCAGTAACCCAGACGCAATAAAAGTGCATCCATCAGTAACCCAGACGCAATGAAAGTGCATCCATCAGTCAGCCAGACGCAATACCGGTGCATCCATCAGTAACCCAGACGCAGTAAACGTGCATCCTTCAGTCACCCAGACACAATACAGGTGCATCCATCAGTAACCCAGACACAATAACAGTGCATCCATCAGTCACCCAGACATAATAACAGTGCATCCATCAGTCACACAGACACAATAACAGTGCATCCATCAGTAACCCAGACGCAATAAAATTGCATCCATTAGTCACCCAGACGCAATACCGGTGCATCCATCAGTCACACAGACACAATAACAGTGCATCCATCAGTAACCCAGACGCAGCAAAAGTGCATCCTTCAATCACCCAGACGGAATACCGGTGCATCCATCAGTAACCCAGACACAATAACAGTGCATCCATCAGTCACAATAACGGTGCATCCATCAGTAACCCAGACGCAATAAAAGTGCATTCATCAGTAACCCAGACGCAATAAAAGTGCATCCATCAGTAACCCAGACGCAATGAAAGTGCATCCATCAGTCACCCAGACGCAATACCTGTGCATCCATCAGTAACCCAGACGCAGTAAACGTGCATCCTTCAGTCACCCAGACACAATACAGGTGCATCCATCAGTAACCCAGACACAATAACAGTGCATCCATCAGTCACCCAGACACAATAACAGTGCATCCATCAGTCACAATAACAGTGCATCCATCAGTAACCCAGACGCAATAAAAGTGCATTCATCAGTAACCCAGACGCAATAAAAGTGCATCCATCAGTAACCCAGACGCAATGAAAGTGCATCCATCAGTCACCCAGACGCAATACCGGTGCATCCATCAGTAACCCAGACGCAGTAAACGCGCATCCTTCAGTCACCCAGACACAATACCGGTGCATCCATCAGTAACCCAGACGCAGTAAAAGTGCATCCTTCAGTCACCCAGACGCAATACCGGTGCATCCATCAGTAACCCAGACACAATAACAGTGCATCCATCAGTAACTCAGACGCAATGAAAGTGCATCCATCAGTCACCCAGACGCAATACCGGTGCATCCATCAGTAACCCAGACACAATAACAGTGCATCCATCAGTCACAATAACGGTGCATCCATCAGTAACCCAGACGCAATAAAAGTGCATTCATCAGTAACCCAGACGCAATAAAAGTGCATCCATCAGTAACCCAGACGCAATGAAAGTGCATCCATCAGTCACACAGACGCAATACCGGTGCATCCATCAGTAACCCAGACGCAGTAAACGTGCATCCTTCAGTCACCCAGACACAATACAGGTGCATCCATCAGTAACCCAGACACAATAACAGTGCATCCATCAGTCACCCAGACACAATAACAGTGCATCCATCAGTCACAATAACAGTGCATCCATCAGTAACCCAGACGCAATAAAAGTGCATTCATCAGTAACCCAGACGCAATAAAAGTGCATCCATCAGTAACCCAGACGCAATGAAAGTGCATCCATCAGTCACCCAGACGCAATACCGGTGCATCCATCAGTAACCCAGAAGCAGTAAACATGCATCCTTCAGTCACCCAGACGCAATACCGGTGCATCCATCAGTAACCCAGACACAAAAACAGTGCATCCATCAGTCACCCAGACAATAAAAGTGCATCCATTAGTCCCCCAGACACAATAACGGTGCATCCATCAGTCACCCAGACACAATAACAGTGCATCCATCAGTCACAATAACGGTGCATCCATCAGTAACCCAGACGCAATAAAAGTGCATTCATCAGTAACCCAGACGCAATAAAAGTGCATCCATCAGTAACCCAGACGCAATGAAAGTGCATCCATCAGTCACACAGACGCAATACCGGTGCATCCATCAGTAACCCAGACGCAGTAAACGTGCATCCTTCAGTCACCCAGACACAATACAGGTGCATCCATCAGTAACCCAGACACAATAACAGTGCATCCATCAGTCACCCAGACACAATAACAGTGCATCCATCAGTCACAATAACAGTGCATCCATCAGTAACCCAGACGCAATAAAAGTGCATTCATCAGTAACCCAGACGCAATAAAAGTGCATCCATCAGTAACCCAGACGCAATGAAAGTGCATCCATCAGTCACCCAGACGCAATACCGGTGCATCCATCAGTAACCCAGAAGCAGTAAACATGCATCCTTCAGTCACCCAGACGCAATACCGGTGCATCCATCAGTAACCCAGACACAAAAACAGTGCATCCATCAGTCACCCAGACAATAAAAGTGCATCCATTAGTCCCCCAGACACAATAACGGTGCATCCATCAGTCACCCAGACACAATAACAGTGCATCCATCAGTCACCCAGACGCAATACCGGTGCATCCATCAGTAACCCAGACACAAAAACAGTGCATCCATCAGTAACCCAGACACAATAAAATTGCATCCATTAGTCACCCAGACGCAATACCGGTGCATCCATCAGTAACCCAGACGCAGTAAAAGTGCATCCTTTAGTCACCCAGACACAATACCGGTGCATCCATCAGTAACCCAGACACAATAACAGTGCATCCATCAGTCACAATAACGGTGCATCCATCAGTAACCCAGACGCAATAAAAGTGGATTCATCAGTAACCCAGACGCAATAAAAGTGCATCCATCAGTAACCCAGACGCAATGAAAGTGCACCCATCAGTCACCCAGACGCAATACCGGTGCATCCATCAGTAACCCAGACGCAGTAAACGTGCATCCTTCAGTCACCCAGACACAATACAGGTGCATCCATCAGTAACCCAGACACAATAACAGTGCATCCATCAGTCACCCAGACACAATAACAGTGCATCCATCAGTCACAATAACAGTGCATCCATCAGTAACCCAGACACAATAACAGTGCATCCATCAGTAACCCAGACGCAATAAAAGTGCATCCATCAGTAACCCAGACACAATAACAGTGCATCCATCAGTCACTCAGACACAATAACAGTGCATCCATCAGTAACACAGACGCAATAAAAGTGCATCCATCAGTCACCCAGACGCAATACCGGTGCATCCATCAGTAACCCAGACACAATAACAGTGCATCCATCAGTCCCCCAGACACAATAACAGTGCATCCATCAGTCTATTTAACACAACAACGGTGCATCCATCAGTAACCTAGACACAATAACGGTGCATCCATCAGTAACCCAGACACAATAACGGTGCATTCATCAGTAACCCAGACACAATAACGGTGCATTCATCAGTAACCTAGACACAAAAACAGTGCATTTCAAAAAGTATTTTTTGCTCATTCAGTGTTGACATAATTTCGACTCAATTTGGCAGGAACACATGGTGGACTAAGCTCACTGTAGAATCTTGCCAAACAGACTAGCAGTAACATATTCTATTATCAAAAAGTGACCATGGCCTTAAAGCTGCACATTACATACATATAAATATATTTACCATAGCTTAAATGTCGTGTCATCAGAAATGAATCTCTGATAGAAATGAATGGTTACAAACCAACAGTTCCATTCAATCGTCTTTTTTTCACTTATGTCTCTGCTCTCCACGTTAACCTTATGAATCGATGGCCCCCTAACATTAGAACACGTGGTTAACCTCATGGGTTGGTTTAAGACACAGCTTGTAATATAATGTAAGCTAGGTGATGGTGGCGTAGCTACAACTCACTTGTGGTATTTGATGCCCTGTTAGTGGGACCAGGCTGAATGATTGGCTTGCAGAGGAACAATAACTTTCCACACATTGACTAACTGCTATAAAAACAACTCGCTGTGTTCTCTTCTGGAACTGAACGATGACCCTGGAAAAAGAATGTGTGCAACAGAATTCTGGAATATTCCTAATTCCCTGTGCTTCATCAGCTGACCTCTCCCGTACTGCCCGAAGCCTTGAATGACCGATATGATGATCCAACAATTTTCAACCCCAGCCTCTCAAACTACATTTTGAAATGCAGTTTTTTTTCCTGTTAACCGATGTTAACCATTAACATGGCAAGAGAGAGAGAGTGTGTTTACATGGTAAAACCAGCACAGATATAGCACAAACAGATAAACAATAAAACCAACAGATAAACCAGGATTAATAAATGCAATTAGAAACAATAAAAAACAGTTACTATCGGGTGAAAATGTAAAAGGATATGTGGAAAGCTAATCTGAAGAAAATGGCTCGACATAACGATTTGAGGCACTTGTCATTTGGACAAGTAACGTTAAGTTAACAGTTACATCAGCGTTTCACTTGTCAATGAACAACCGTCCGGGTACAGCTTAATACATTTAAATTGCTAACAATAGCTTGTTTGCTAGGTACGAAGCTGCTGATGCTTATGAAAAAAACGCTAGCTAGCGTTAGCTAACGTCACTTATGAAAAACGCAAGGTAGCGTTAGCTAAAGTCACTTGTGAAAAATGTATTAGTTTCAAACCGGTAAAATAAAATCGGTATCGGTATAATAAAGGTAATGAGTGTCCCGGACAAGTCTCAATGTGGAGCCGTGAAGAGGTGTATTTTGATTAGTGATTAGAATGTGTCATCACTATGCTAGCTGGAAGGCTCCTGAAGTCTTAAAGCAG
This sequence comes from Pungitius pungitius, assembly GCF_949316345.1. NCBI lineage: Eukaryota > Metazoa > Chordata > Actinopteri > Perciformes > Gasterosteidae > Pungitius > Pungitius pungitius. The sequence continues at coordinate 6,929,230 of NC_084905.1, forward strand.
TTTGGCTAACATTAGCTGTGTAAACGACCACAGTGTTAATCTAAAGCAATCCAATCCAATGTCTGACATGAAATGACTTGTCTGAGATGGAAAGACATAACGTTACCTCTTTACGGGGCTTTCTTCTCCTCTTGCTGCTTTTCTTCGTCCCTTTGCACCAGAGGGTTGTGACCGTTGCTGGAGCTTGATCCGAGTGCGGCCGTTGACTTGGAACACGCAAATATAAGCTCCGCTGCGCGTGACCGTTGCGCGTTGCATGGCAACGGTTGCCTTGCAACGCGCAACGGTCACGCGCAGCGGAGCTTATGGTTGCGTGGTTGCAAAGACACATAACATTTCAACATATGACGGGCGCGCCATGTTCATTTGTTTTAATCATTTCACCTGGGTTTTATTCGGTTAATCAAAGTTGTTGGGAGAAAGATGTGTAACGCTAGAGGGCGCCCCGCACGAATTTGGCGCCCGAGGCGGTCGCCTCGAGGCGGGCTCGGCCCTGTGTTAACGCAAACAGTGTTGCGTGCACCGGTCTGGGTGGACGGAGAGTTAAGGAGGGCTTTTTATGGGACAAAGAGGTCAACTCAAAATAATAATAAATGCGTAAATGATCATTAATGTATTACATCTTTTAATTGTAGATACAAAACTCTACCATTGGAAAGTGCCCTTGGTCATTAGTTATATTAAATAAATTGTTTATTAACAAGAAGTTTCCCACAAACACACTTACTTGTTAGTAAAAGGTTTGTGATACAGTATGAAGCAGTGTTCATGAATTGATTTATTAAAAGAAGATTTAAAATTTCCAAAAGAATTCCATGTTTTCAAAGGAGGACAAGACATCTGATTTCATGCTAAATGCACATGTGGACTTTAATGATGGCCCAGGTTTTTCCCATTTGCCTGACTGTGTTGTCTTTGACACACATCGGGGCCTAGAAGGACAAAGCGGCCCATTGGTGTGTCAGTAAGCCCACAGGTAGGCCGCTTTATGGGGGGACCATATTTGGTCTTGTTGATTGAAACGGGATGTTCAAAGAGGGGACCTAGTTTCCACGACCATCTTTAAAGCGTCTGACCTTGTTGCTTACATTTACGTGGCCGGTATCTACTGAAGACAGCTACGGCTTTTCATTGTGCTCAAAAAGTGACAGAAATAAACAGCGGGAGGCCAAACTGTGTGGAGGCCGAGCCTATTACTTCCACTCTGTCTTTGTTAGGCTCACTCACAAAAAGGTAGAACAATTCATCACATGAGCAGGAATAAATAACACATGGATTATAATAAACATACATCAACACAGAGGAGTTTTGCTGTCTGTTGTCAGCATTTCATGAAGTTAAAGGCACGTGTCATCATGCTTGGTACCGTTTGAACGTGAGCTTCATCAACAAATGAAAGAGGAACTTTCCGATGGCGTGCTTGTGATTGATGGAGAGTCCAGTTAAGGGCGTCAACCAATCAGCTATTCATGCAACAATTGTTTAATAAGACTTAATAATAGTTGCAACACTTGTTCTCTCTCGTAGATGATAAGAACCCGTGTCACCTCCCTGAAGCTCCGGGTCCGTGTCGGGGGCTGCTGACTCGCTACTTCTTTGACGCCAGCAGTCAGCGCTGCAGGCATTTCTTCTAAGGCGGCTGCTTCGGCAATGCCAACAATTTCAAGAGCATGCCGGAGTGCCAGGCCAAGTGTCACAGCCCAGGTAGGCTACACCGTTTGAAACCAGTCATTAAACACTGCTGGTGTTCGGCACCTGTGAATATTCCAAAGACCTCATCATCTGGTCAACCTTCAGGTCAGATGTAATGACTTAACCACAGAGCAGGATGCCAGGTGTACTGCTGACCATTACATCTCATTTCACCTTGATTTTGCACATAAGTTGTTTCAAAGTGAACAAAGCACCCAATAAAGCAGGACTTGTTTGTCAAAGATGGTGGGTGCAGACAGAGGCAGGACTCGGACACAAAAACAAAAACAGACTTTAATAGTCCAAAGGGTTCCAAAGCCAAAAACTCAAAATCAACAAAACTGAAATTCATAAACCAACACTCAAACTACAATGAAACAACAAGGGACAAGAGACCCACAGGGCTTAAACACACAGGGGGGGTGCAGGTGATTGGATACATGAACACTGCAGACAATCACAGGGGAAGATGGGACAAGGCAGGAAGTGAAGTTATTTTGAAACTACAAAATAAAACAGGACATGAGCACAAACCATTAAATTGTTCCTTTAGAGACATAAATTGTCAAAGACAATAAGGAGACAGTCACTCAGCTGTGGACATTTCCACAGACAGAGAATTTATTTGAAATGTTTTTTTTTACAAATACCAGACGGATGACTCTGCCTGGCTTCATTAGTGTTTCGATGCTAATTCAATCAAACTATTTGAATTCTGATTGATCGCCGGGATCCATCTGTTGTATCTTTGGTTGTATCTTGGCTAGCTGTGGAGACACACGGTCTCAATTGGTAGTGATGGCAAAGTGAAGCTTTCTGAACCAGTGAAGCTTTCCAGCCAATTGTATTGGAAAAAGGTTCATTCATTCAATGCATCACAAACTCTATGATGACCTCTGCTGATGATAACTTGTAGTGCATGTTTCAATTAGCCTACCAGTATATTTTGGCCCAGTCTTTGTGGGTTGAACATGATTATGAAAAGTTGAACCAATAAATCATCTAATAAATACATGGAGTCCTATATGAATACAACTATTGTTATAGCGCCCTGGTCCCGGCGTCGCTCGCCTATGACGTACCAGCTCGCCATTGGTTAGATTTCACACGTGCTTCATGACGCGGTCACGCATAGGCGTTCCCACAGCGTCTTTACGCAGCTTGAGTTCCATGAGAGGGAACACTTTGTGTGTGTGTGTCTTTGTGTGTGTGTGTGTGTATGATATGTGTACATTTAGACTAAAAGCCACACCATGTAGCCAAAAAAACATACAAAAACAAATCATGCATTGCATACATAACACTGTATGCCAATGAATGAGCTAACATAAAGTAAACACACTAGCAACGCAATTCCTTTGAAGGTCCTTTCTATGGCAGCATATTCATCTTTTTACATAAAAGTAAAATTAACTAAATTAAGAAAATCTATTACATATTTGACAATCTTTGTACACATTATTATGAATAACACGTGGTGTTGCTGTGGACGTCATTCTGATCACAAAGTTAACAGTGTAAGCAGAGGACGTTCACGTCGTGAAGCCATTCAAAACGACTAGCATGATTTTTTTGTGGTCCACTGAACCTTCTTTTTTCATTCATCTGTATGCTCTGAAAGCTTTCAAAATGGGGTTGATTCATATATTACTCAATGAAAAATGTATTTTTTCATGGCTGTTAACAGTTTTGCTGACCTATTGAGGGATAAAAAGAGATCTCTAGAGTCCTATTGACTGTAATATCCCAACAAAATGAAACAAGATTATTAGGGCCGGAGCCGACTGAAAGTCAGACTAAGCCCTATCGTGTTTTGAAGACTTATTCTTATTAGGGCCTGAGCCAACTGAAGGTCGAGCGAACCATTGACCATTGACCTGATGTGTGACGATTTTTGGACATGTAAAACAGGAAGACTTAAATTACAGGAACAGGAAGTCAGTTATAATTATTTTCAGAATATTATTTTGCACCTTCTAGATGGTATACTTGACAAACTCCTCCCTGGGACTTTATCACAGCCACTTCAAATTTAATTTACTTTTTGCACGTCTAGTGGTGAGTTATTCTGTTTTTGAAGCCACAGACTTGGGTTTGAATCCCTCCCCCAACATTGATTTTTTGTTTTTTTGGCTGCATATCCGTCTGACCTCTGGCCCCCCCTACCCCCCACCCCAACATGCAAGGCCTGTTTATCGCTGCTAGCAGCTTTAATTGAACTTGGCTTTATCCAACATTCAGATTTGTGGTGGAGAAAAATATGAGAAAGAAAAAAATATATAAACATATTAGAATTAGCCCATTACCCCCATGAAACACAAAATGTGAAGGAAGTGGTTCACTAGAGCGGTCTGCTGGATGACTGCTGTACCGTCAGCGCCACATCCCCTGTCGGCCGTACCGTTCGCCGCTCGGATGGTCGGCTGAGTTTACTATAACGCCATTTATTCTGAATAATTATTACTTTTTTCATATTTTGAAATAGATTTACTGTAATGTGGTGTCCTCTCCTGGTAGAAACCAGTAAACTGGAGCAGGTTGGCAAAAAAAAGCCAAAGACCTCAAGATCATTTGTTAAAGGAGAAGAAAGGATTCACTGTGGGTTTTGCTTTGTTAACACGTTGGTGTGTTATCCTCCATTTCACCTTGTCATGAAGCTGCAGCTCTAAAGCACAGCAAGAAAGCTGACATGTACACATTTTCTGTCAGAACAGAACAGGAAACAGACCCAGGTGGCACCAAAAAAAAAACAGACAACAAGCAGCAGCCAAACGGGAACAAGCCTTATAACAAAAAAGAAAGGGAGAACAAAGAGGAAACTTTTGGATCAGATCATAACAACAGGAACTATTTGGAATCTGTAAGCCATCTGCTCATTTCTTCTGTTCTGACTTCAATCTCCTCAGTCAAAAAAATCCATGCTTTAGAAGCTTCTGGATGTATTAAATTATGGCACATCTCTTACATACATAACAGGGTAGAAACACCCTTTCTGTCTTTGGAGAGGACGCAACACCAAATGAAGTTTTATGATTTTGAAAATATCCATTTTTTTGTTTTTTCTTTTCTTTCATTAGTGTTGTGAAACTTAAAAACTTTGGAGTAGCTCTAGCTAGCGTGTGAGGAATGGGGGACGAGTCAGAAGGCCATCTGGAGATTATTACAATGGGAAACTACAGGTTTGGACAGCAGACTGTGAACGTTTGTTCCCCCAAACCGCCTCCCCCCCCCCCCTCTCTCTCTCTCCCTCCCCTCGCTTCTCTTATGTTTACTTCTCTAAGACCTCAAACTCCAGAGAAGAGAAAAGGGTGGGTTGTGAGACTGCGGGAAAAGCTGAGAGGGAGAGAGAGAGAGAGCCTGGGAGGGAACGTGTGAGGGTGAGGTTCACTTGGATCCAAACCCACTTAAAGAAGCAGGACGGAAAGCTGCAACTCTCAAATGCAAACCGGACCCATCGGCCATTTAAGGACGATCCAGGGTTTCCTCCAACACGGCAAAGACTGTTTTTAATTTTGGCTGGATTTGTATGGATTTATCCTTTTGGTGTGAAAGTGAAGTACAGGAAACGGTCTCTCTGTCCAGAGGCAGGGAAAGCATCAGCTGCTGTTTGAGTTTGTGACAGAAGTGCCCGCGATGTCAGGCAGACTGCTTCTTGTCCTTCTCCTGTGTCTCTGTGGGACTATGGATTTAGTCCAGAGCCAGGGCTCCTCCCAGGATGTCTTCATTATCCAGTACCTGGACAGGAGACTGTCTCAGATGGAGGTAAGGGTCCCGTGCCGCATCAAACAGGTCCACACATTTATTGCTCAAACGGATCCAACCTTTTTAATGAACAATTTTTAATGATGAGTTACTGGCGGATCATGTGATGCCAAATGTTTCGCCATCCTTTCATTTTGACAATGTCTTCGTGTTACGGGGTATCCGGTCACAGATCTCGAGTAAATATGCACATGTGTCAAATCTGTAGCAATACTGAATGTCCCAGGGAGGTAATGTAATGCAGTCTAGTTCATTTCACAGTGGTGTGCAGTACCAGCATGAATGCAATAAAGTGGGACAGGAGCCAGTGGTGGAATCAAAGTGTATCTACTGTATATCTATTGTCTCAAATACTGGCCTTAGTGCCCCTTTGAAGTTTTTGTACTCAACCTCAGTATTTCCACTTTATGCTACTTTATACTTCTACTCGATCACATGGAAGTAGGGTTGGTTTTGTCTCTTAGCCCCTTGCTCACATTTTTACAAAATATCAAAAGTATTATCAACATCTATATATACGAAAGTGTCTTTTCTCTCTAGTGACCAGCAGGGGCGACTCCTCTAGTTTAAAAAATAAAAGTCCTTTTTTATGGAAAGAATGACTCAATGACTTAATTTATTCCCCCACCAAACTTTTGAGTTTATGGTCTCAATTTCTAATCTGGTCTTCTTAAATATAGCATGATGTTCATTTAGTAAATTATGGTCCATTCAGAGAAAAATTGACTATAAAGAAAGTACGCTTGACAGGCCAGCTTGGTAGCAACTAAATACTCTCTTTCCACTGTGAATCAAGGAATACAAGGAATTATCCACTTGTTATGGATCTTATATTTCATTACTGTAAATTAATACATTTTATTTTCTCTCAAAAGACAATGCATTATTTTTATCTGTTTCAATGATGCCAGGAGCGTCTGAACCAATGTGAGCAAAAGACAGTGAGTGCCACCCAGAAGACCTATGACCTCTCGTCTGAAATCAGGGGGTATCTGTCCACTCTCAGTGTTCTGAGGTAGGAAAAACAACACTTCATCATGTGACTCAATGACTGACAGGCAATGCAGAAATCTAATTTTTGATTGAAGCATTGATTGACAGCTGCCTCAATAACCAATAAATTGGGCCGTGGTGAACTTTTGCAGAATGCTGAAATAGCTCATCTGTCTAACATACTGCTTTCAATTCATACTAACAGCTTGAGATGAGATTACGGGTTAAGTTATGACTTTCCAGATTCAGCTTTAAGTTGTGTGAGAACTATGATTATCAATTTTTTCTTATTTTGCTGTGTAGATCAGAGGTGAGGAGCCAGATGGACAGCATGTCTGTGCGAGTCGACCGGGTGGAGAGGGAGTTGGAGTATCTTGAAAACAACATTCCCGCCCAGACCGACATTGAGATTGAAGAGGCGCTGCTGGAACAACAGATAAAGGCCGCTGAGCTGGACCAGCTGCAAACGAAAGCCAAGATCCAAGTGGAGAATGGTATGAAGTTGGCTGTATACAGATAACGATTACGCTATGTAGCCGCTTAGCGGCCAATGCTTTTGTATTGCAAGTGGACAAAGGAAAGAGCAAAAGAAAAAAAACACCACTATACAGTTTATTTTCTGCATTCCAATATTCCCAGACTGCAGAATGGTGCTGAGTGAAATCAAGTCCCTGAAGATTGTGAAGAAGGCAGGAGACACCTATGGTTCCTGGTTCAAGGACCCCACCGAAGGATCCACTAAGGTCCGTTGTTTTGTTAAGGATGATGGGATTCCAGTAATAATGAGCTGTTTACTAGTAGAGAGATGGCTGATTCTCATTCTGGCAAAATGACTGTGCTTATCTTCTTCTCTGCATGGTGGTGGACAGATGTAGAGGAATTGTACTTTAGTGACTCATTATGGGGGCTAATTTACAAATTATATTAATGAGAAACCAATCTATATATGCATAAACCTAACCAGTCCAACCAAAAAAGGGAACAGGCACTAGCCAAGCAGGTTGGGAGTAGGGTGGGTCATGCCCTCGCAATTTTAAATTGTTGCACCCCTGAGATTGTTTTTCATGTCCCCTTGTGAAACCAAAAGTCAACGTTGATGTGAAGTTACATAAACGGTGTATTTATTCCTATCTATACTGTTATGTTCAAAATGAAGAAGTCCACGCCTCTGGGCACATGACGTCTTCAGGTGCATTCAAGGTGACTAGGTATTTGAAGTTTTCCATAGATAACTAGTGCAATGAGGTATTACATGCATTTCTGTTGATTACATTACATTGAATACAACCATAGCTGTACATTGGTACTATTCAATTGATTAGTTGGAAAATTACAGTGGTATTACAATATTCTCATTACTTCATTGATTAGTTCCAGAATCATGGCTGTATTCTGGTGTTCACTAAATGCATTTTATTAATAGTTAATTTATGAAGCAGGTCATCGATTTATTTCTAATATCCTACAAAACCCTAAATTTTTCCTTAACTTCATTAAATATTTTTTTTACCCTAATCTAAATCTTCTATCTTCTATATATTCTATAAATCTATCTATGTTTTTCTATGCAGGATTAAGTTGGATTTTTAACGCATCACAACAGAGTTGATAAATGGGTGCTGAAAAAAGCAAAGCTGCCGAGTACATGAATACCACTTGTTAGAGATATTGATTGCTTTAAAACCAAGAATAGAACGTCAGTCCAGAGTTTAACAAGAAACATTTCCACCCACTTCTTCTGGTTTTCTTTCAGGTCTATATGCTCAGTGGAATTCATAACAACACTCTGCTGGAGTACGCCTCTGTGCACAGTTTCACAGAGAGCACCACCACCCCACCAGTGAAGGTGGTGGAGCTGCCGTCCCACTGGCAGGGGACAGGCCAAGTGGTCTACAACGGATTCCTCTACTACCACAAGGCAGACACTCCCAACCAGATCCTGAAGGTGTGTTGAATAAAAGCCTAATACCGCAATGTGTGTGTGTTTCACGCCATTGCCTTATTGATTTGGATTGTTATTGTCAAATTTAAAAGGCATTGAACTAAACAGTGTGTTCATTCATTGCTTGGCAAACTGCTGTGTAGCTTTTGGCTGGAGACTAAGTTCAAAACATTTTAGAGGCAATTAGTCTGAGTTTTTTATGTTCCTGTCGGCTAACAATGCCAAAAAAAACATTTTATTTCATGTGAAAAGAGATTACTCAAGTTACTGTTTTGGAACAGAATGTTTACTTTAATAGACCCATATCCCCAAAGCCAAACTAAAGCATTTATTACTAAAAACAGGGTTGAATCAGTATTGTCTGAAATATTTAACAACATATAATTGCTCCTAGCCTTTATTCGTAGTGCTTACATGAGGTTGAGCAAGTATTAGGTTAGGCAATGTATGTAATGTAATATATGTGTTAATAAATCATCAGTTTCTTTACTTGGGGCAATGCTATTTGAATTGAAATTTTGAAAGTCCAACAACAGAGGATTCAAGCAACAATTTTGGGAGTGAGACAAAACCTTGTTTCTAGATTATTTCAGAGAGTTAAATTGACTCTGTGAGACTCTAAGCTGGGCTTTATATTGTCCCAATCTTGTCAGTGTTAAATCAACACTCAACAAAGTGTTAACAATTTCACTCGGAATAAGTGTCACATGGTGTTTACATTTTAGCCCAGGAGCAATTCAGGGTTAGGTGTATTGCTCAGGGACACTTTGACATGAGACATGGAACAGCCAGGGTTCAAACTACCAACCTGGTGGTTCCCCGCACACCCTCTCCAAACCATGCGCCACAGTACACAGAGTTAAGTCCTACACTAAGAAGTGCGATACTGTACAGTTACATTTCAAACCCATCATCAAAGAGTTAATTTAAGTGTTGCAAAATGAATCTGATCTTGACACTGGATAATGACTCCAGCTCTTTCGTACAATTGACTCTGTAACAGTTTGCAGTGTGATTTCAACTCTGCACTTAACTCTAAAAATGTTGCTGTGTAGCTTACCCAGCCTTTATTAACACATCCTATTCAGTGGTTAACAACGTGTGGGACATAAAATAAAGAACTCAAAACTATTAGGCTAGCATTTCTCAATCTATCTATTTCAATCTGCTCCCAAAATGAAGGTAGACTTGTTGAATGGTACCTTGGCAGACAGTACACTGTTACCAGGAGCAGGTCGTCTACCAGCCTACAGTCTGAACCCCAACACTTACCTGGACCTGGCTGTGGACGAGCTGGGCCTCTGGGTCATCCATGCCGATCCTGAGTATGGGGGAAACCTGGTCATCACCAAACTGGATAGAGGTACACTGGCATGCTGATTCATGCATGTGCGTGCATACATAAGTAAGCTGGGGTATATTGACACTGTTTGTGTCTTACCTCAGCGAGTCTGGCAGTAGAGTACACCTGGGATACTCCGTGTAGAAGCCGAGATGCCGAAGGAGCCTTTCTAATATGCGGGACCCTCTATGTAGTCTACAACACGCGCTATGGAGGTCGCTCCACTGTTCAGTGTCTCTACGACATCCACGACACCATCCACAGGTTTGATTATGCTCAGGACGAAACAAGAGTACAGCCACAAATACTCACAGCAAATTGCATTTACAGGAAAAAGACAACACAGCGTCACTTTTGACCAGATTCAGTGGAGCACATTTGCAACTGATGTGAATGTCTTCCGTTGATATTTTTCCACTTCCCATCTGCAGCGACGAGAGTCCCGTGATGTTCTTCCCGAAGCGCTACACCAGCCACAGCAGCATCCACTACCACCCCGGTGACAAACAACTCTACGCCTGGGACGATGGCTACCAGACCATATACAAAGTGGAGACGGGTAGAAGTGACCAAGTCCCTGAGGAGTAAAGATCCTCTCCATCGGTTATTGTTTTATTTCAAACATCCCTAATGAAAGCCTACTCTAGATGAGTATCCTGTAATCGACTGTTGTTCAGTATAGTGGTAATTTGCTGGTAACGGATGGGTTCATCACCATACGGAGCCAAAAGCCTTTTATACATGTATTGCCGTAATAAAGAACATTTTAAATGTTGTGTGTGGTTTCCTCAATGAATGATTTTTGAAGTATTTCAAGATTGGCTCACCATACTGCACAATAAAACTCATTGAGGTAAATTAACATTTGAAAAAAATAGATCATATTAAAGTATTAAAATAATTGTTATGAATAAACTAGAACGGATGCTCCTCTGTATGTTCCTTGTTTGTCGACTGTGCGTAACTGGGTAACAGGTTCTCCACTACTAGGTGGCAGAATACTAAGATTGAATACCATAGATTGAATTATATATAACTGTTCATGTTATTTATCTAGGTTATTACAGCTGTATTTAATGCTCTTTATTCCATGTGATTTTAGGGTTAATTTGCAACGATTGTTGTATTCATCTTGTTATATTTATATCATGAAAGAGGGAACTTGTGTCGTTTATTAAGCAATAAATAATGACAGCTATGGTCAGGGTTAGAATGGAGAAGTTTGGTTAATTAATTCTGGTTTATTCGTCACACTTTCATCCTAAATTGAACGGTTAGGCCCAAGAGGTGAAACACATGCATGTTCCCTCTTTCATGATATAAATATAACAAGATGAATGCAATGGTTGCAAATTATCCCTAAAATCACATGAAATAAACAGCATTAAAAACAGTTATATATAATTCAATCTATGGTTTAAAATCAAGTATTCTGCCACCTAGTGGTGGAGATGTGAACCCGTTTACTCGAGGTCTCATTAAACTGTCTCTGCGGTCACTGAAGCAACACATTACGTGGAAAATAAATATCAGAGCCAAGAGCAGCGAGTGTGCGTGTAGTCAACCACTGCTGCTAACTGATCCCGTAGGACCTGGATTATTTATTTGATTCCATTGATGAACTTTTATCCTCAAGTTACCCTGGTAACCGCTGTCATTGCAGACGGTTGCGTTGATCTACGTACTTCCGGTTTAGCGGCTACGCCTCGTATTTTCGTTTTATGGGAAAAACCACAAAAGGATTTAACTGAGTAAAATATTGTCAGTTGGTCTCGTTTTTTGGTTCTACACGAAGAACAAGAAAACGACTGCCCACGAGAAACGAGTGTTTTCTGTTTTTACGGTAAAAGGGACGATCAAAAGGTACACGGACCTACTCCAACCATGAACACCACAAGTCTATTATTATGCCATTATTAATCAAGTGTAATTACAGTTTAGCGTGAGCATGCATGCTTATATTTAATGCTCAATAAAAGATATCTGGGAAACATTAAAGAGTTTGAAATGCAACCATTTTTTTATCAGTGGTTGACCACTGTGTGAGTCAGCTCTCGTCACCCCTTCTTTCTCAGTCTAAAGACACCGGCTCTTTCTCCTTTGTTTGAATTGTCCCGTTTTCATCCCGCCTATTTTCGGTTGGTGGTGACGCGCAGAAAGGAGGCGTGTCCAATGTGACCGTTGAGTGTGACAGGACAGTCCCGAATCCCCCACACGCTGTTTCCTCGCTCAAACTAGCGCCCAAAACAAATGTCTTTTAAAACCATGAGGAGGAAAACCAGCAGTAGCGCTGGTAGGAGAAGCTCAACAACAAGGAGACGCAGTGAAAATGTGCCCTTTGATGAATTCGGCTTCGCTCTGACTAAACGGAAGGACCAAAAGCTCCATCACCGATGCCATGATTACAGGTGCGGGGCAGGGAACTGTCATCGTTAAGTTAGCTGCTGCAGACGTTGGCTAGTTAAACTAAGCTAATGTTTGCTAACTTCAGTTAGCTGTTAGCCAGCTTCATCGCGAATAGAAATGTCGCGACCCAGAACATTTAAGTTAACTTAATAGTTCTGTCGAATTAACTTGCATTTCCTAGAATGGCATTTTTTTTCTTTGCATTCAGTTGTTGAGGTTGATTAGTTAACGTTATGTTATATATTTCCGTAACAGGACGTCAGGACCTTGATTTAAACTCAAAGTGTCTCAAGCGATGTTTCGAGAAAATTGCTGGCACTATTTGACAGAACGTAACGTTACTTCATCACACATTACGAGGAAGCAATGAGGCAAAGTGACATTATCTCACCAACTCTATTGTTCCCAGATTCATTTAACATTAAGTTAAAAATGTAAGTGGCCCATACACAAAGTATCAATTATATATAACTGTGTATCATTAGGATGGATGCTACACCATGATGAAAAGTTAGATTAAAGTCCCATCCATGAACACTTGAAAATAATCAATGCTGCATCACAGCTAACCATGTGGTGTTGTCTCCATCAGCTTCACCCAGCTGAACCCGGTGAGGGTGAAGGAGCTGTGTGAGCTGCTCAGTTACTGGAACGGAGCTAGCTTCATCTGCAAGAGCCAGGTAAGACGCCTATGAACTGCACGATGCTTATCTAAAAGGAACATCTACCGTCATTTTGCAGTACCATAAGCACCCATTACATTTTCAGCAGTTAGCCTTTTTTCTTTGCACCCTTTTCGGGTCTTTCAGATTGAGCGGTTCATCCGGATGGGTATTCCTCCCAGTCTGCGTGGCAGAGTGTGGAAGTGCCTGCTGGCCATCGACAGTCTGAGAGACACCAGTGACTTCAGCTACCAGGTACGAGCCGTGCAGCGGAGAGGAAGTCTTGTTGTCGTTATGAGATTAATGTTGAATCTGAGGAACGGAAGTTACCTTGCATGTATGACAATGTCTCTCACATGTATTTTCACTTAGTATCTCCCATTACCTTGCGCACCTTCTTTCACATTTACATAAACGGTCAAACCAGTAGTGTGATTGTTTGTCAGTGAGCACATTTCTATTGTAAAGGATATAAGCAACTGATACCCCAAATGAAATTTTGCTTAATATTTCATCACCACATTCTGCATGGAAAAAAGCACAAAAGGGGGACCAAACTAATAACACTAGTGGTTCTAGTACTAGAACCACTAGTGTACTGTTTACAACTTCATGTTTACAACTTCGCAGGGGGGGGGGGGGGGGGTTGGCCAAAGCCAACCGGGGAGCATTTAGCAGGCAAACGGTTTGGCTGACCGTGGGTTAGTAGTCACTTTGTTGGCCCGAACATATTCATGTCAGTGTGGAACTGTGTAGAAAATTTAAAAAAAAAATCTATTTTTAACACTTCAGCGGGGTGGGTTCCCCCCTGTTAAAATGGTTGGGGAAACACTGGTCTTTGTGAGGAAGGTTCCATAGTCACAGGCAGCATACTGTACACAGACAAACGGTTAACAGCTATCCGATGCAAGTGTCCCAGCTCACCAGAGCAAAGGAGTCGTCGCGTCCAGTAACTTCACCTGGGAAAGAAATCACATATGCATTATTCTGAGTGAGTAGGGTTGTGGTGTAGCTTGTAAAATATTGTATAGAAGTACCATTTCAGTGATGGTGTTCAACTCTATAACATTTGTTAAACTCACGATCCAAAAAGTTGTTGCACATTTATAATCTATAGTATTTTAGCTTTCTGTGCCCCTGTCTCAATGGAGGATTGTGGAATCGGACATCCATTCATATGTCTCTTTTCATTCACCACACATTAGCCCAACTGCAAGTGAATAGACCGAGTTAAATGAACAGATAGCTGCTCTATATCAGGGTTTGTTTGTAAGCTCAGAGTTCAGGGTCTCATTGTTCAACAGGCTTTCTGAAATGGGTCATTCATTCACTGGGATATTGGTGATGGATAACAAAAGCCTGCTTTGATCCTTCTTCAACAGAAGTGTCTGCTAGAGGTGCGAGTGCCATTGGTAGACTTGGGAGTCAGTGAGTATGGCATCCTGTCGGCAATCGCCACCCTGAGTGAGACTCAAAACCATCTGGGTTTGGACCTCGGGGAGGGATCCGGCGCCCCCCTACCCAGATGCTCTGCGGACGACATCACAGTCTTCAGACAGATCGCCCTGGACCTACGTGAGCTCAAATGGGGGAATAAAGCTGCTCAGTGTGTTATATGTCTATTTTTTCCTACTTTTTATTTTCATTATTAGGGCATTGGCTGTTTGTTTTTGTTTGTCGGCAAACATGGCCTTCATTTTTTTAAAGGTTGGATACTTTGGTTTTTAGTTGTGAAAACAAGTAAATGTTGCCTTTTAATATTGGTATGTGAAAGTAAAGGTCGAAACACGTTGTATGAATCTGACTTGTTCCACAGAACGTTCCTTCCCGACCCACCGCTCGCTGATGGGGGACAGCCCAGAAGCCATTGAGGGCCAAGCTAAACTCTTCAGGGTCCTCATTGCATACGCCAAATACAGCCCGCAGGTTGGCTACAGCCAAGGTAACGGATCATACTATTATTCCTTAATAATGTTTAATATGTTTTTGTTGTTTTTATTTTTAAGAAACTATTTTGGTAATTTACCTGCAATACATAATGTGAGCACTTGGTGGAAGCAGAGTACTATTAATACGTTGGTTTTGAGTTGTTAATTAAAAATTATTTTAGCCTCTTTTTTTATTTTAAGTTGAACTTTCACTGCCCTCTTTATTCATAACTATTTGATACATGTGGAAATTTGGATTAATACAATTACTCAAATTTGGATGAATATCTGATGCTGAAAATATCACAAGCAGCACAATTATTGGTAATGGGTTTTATTTGTATTTGCAAGAAGTCTCTTAAACTATGAGGTTCCAAATTTACTAATCTGTTGTCACCATGGGGTAACCTGTTCATTGTCAACGACACCGAACAGCATAGTCCTGAAAGCCTGAATACATTTTACATCACACACTTGTGTCTGCCTTATGATTCAACATGTTTGAACTTCTGTCTTAAATGCTTTTAAAGATCTGTATTTATGTGTGTGTGTCACAGGGATGTCCTACCTAGCTGCAGTCCTACTTATGCAGTTGGGGGAGGAAGAGGCGTTTTGGGCTCTGACCGCATTGTTGGATAAACCTAAATATCTAACAGAGCTGTTTGACTTCAACCTAACCAGGTAGGAATGAGTGTATAATTGATACAAATAAATAACAACAAATATTGTTCGACAAATAACTCTTTATTAATGGATATAATTTACTTTGAAATTAATTTTTTTATCATAATTCCACGTTTGTTTTGTTTAGGTACTAGGTAACCCTTTTAGTTGAAAGGTAGTAATAGCGTCCTTGCATGGTAAACGCCAAAGCAAATGTGGATCCAACTCTTCTTAGGAATGGCCCTCCGCTATAGCTCCAAAGGTCACTAATCTGGCTTCCCATCATAACCCGGCCACCAAAAGTGATGGTCATGAGCGCAAATGACACACATAGATACTATTGAGCCAGACGATTGTTTTTTTTGCCAAAGAATTTGATTCATTAACTGGTTTCCAAAAGCACGTTGACTGTGATTTGAGGGAACATGCCAATTTATGTCCTAACAAGAGGACCCCCCAATTGTAAAAATTCCCAAAACACAACTCTTTTGCAGCTGCATTTGAGTATTGGGTCTGCTAAAATTGATCCCTGAAACAAATTTATGTAATCCCCAAACTGCATTTTCGTTTCAGTGGGATTTGCTGCTATCTTGCCGACACTATAATAAACTGTTTTCCTTGGTCCAATCAGGGTACAGCATCAGGTGAAGGTGTTCGACCAGTTCCTGAAACACAGGAAGCCCCAGCTCTCTCAGCACCTGGTGAGTAGGGATGGGTATCATTTTTTTTCTTTTCGATACCGGTGCTAAACCGGTGGTTTCAAAACGATACCGGTGCCTAAACCGAATTTCAAAAAGTACAGAAATGAAAAAAGCTGAAATTAATTCTAAACCTTCCTGAAACAATAGAAACGGGAAAAGCTAAAATTAATTCAAAAATTTCTGAAAATACCGAAATGAGAAAGAATTGGAAAAAAACACAAATGGGAGAAGCTCATCAATCTGAAAAAATACAGAAATAATAAAAGCTGAGAATTAAAAAATGTATTTTTTGTAGTAATATAAGTACTGTAATTGTGGTACTAGTGGTTGTAGCAGTTGAAGAAGTAAGTACTAGTTGTACTAGTATTTGAAAGAGCAGTTCGTATTTTAAGAAAACAGCTTCTTTCTGTGCTTTATGGATAATCATTGAGGCTTTTATTTTGAAATAATGGAATTGGGTGAGGGGGGGCACCATTTGTGTCTTTGAAGGAGCTGTTATTCTTCACGTTCACTCATTAGGTCCTGAAAGAGATCTGCCCTTGAAGGGGCTTATTGTAGGCACAATAGTTGTCCGCCCTTGTAGAAAAAGCCCATTACAGATTCGTGGTCAGCGTTTTCATTGTAATGGAGCTGTTCAGTAGGGTTAAGGCACGCAAGCTGTAAGAAGATTTCTGGGTATGGCCTGTACCCACCAACAAAGGACCCCTAACGCCAAAATCTTTTGTTTGTTTAGGCCGAATTAAGGTTCTGAATTTAGAATTTAGCACCTTTTTTCAAAAGTTTCAAAGCTAACTCAGTCGAAAGTATGGCTGCCACAAATCGATAAAAATCGATTATTACAAGTGTTCGAATATCAGTATGTTCAAGTTAAGTCGTCCAAGGTGTGGGAGCTTTTCAAAAACTAAAAAACGTAACATGGCATGAGAGCACCACGTTGTCCCGTTTTGATGTGAGGAACGTAAGGAACCTCCAGCAGCTCTTCTGCTGCTGCTGCTGTTTACTAGTCATCCAGCTGATGACTAAGCTAGCGTTAGCATGCTAATGTGTGCGCCTGTGAGTGTAATATAGAAAATGTTCTGATGTTAAAACACATCCTGTTAAATTTTCTTTATTTTTTATAAATGATTATGTTCAAGGTGAATTTAGAGTTCTGTTTTAGAATAAAGGGTTGGATATTGAAGCTTTTTAATGGTGTTTTTTCATCCGATTGATCGATTTAAATCTGAAAAATAATCGACCGATTAAATCGATTTATCAAAATAATCAATAATAAAGAATGTTTTAGTTTGGTGGTGAGTCTAGAAGACTGGTTGACGGAAAGCGGCTGAGAAACCAGTATTGGATACATATTTTGTTAATGCCATACCCCCCCCCTCAACTCTCTGCAGGAGTCGGTGGGAGTCTCGTCAGTCCACTTTGTGACGCCTTGGTTCCTCACTCTTTTCACTTCCCTGCCCTGCTGGGACTCTGTTCTGGCTGTCTGGGATCTCATCATTCTGCATGGTATGCACTTACGCACACACTTAACACACAGCGGATAATTGTACATTTATCCTTTTCTCACATTCATTAAGTGGGCAGGGGAAAATTAGATTGTTTTAAAACGTAGTATTCAATAACCAAGGTAATAGGAGCAGTGTTTCCTCTTGGTTTTTAACTGCCGTGGGGAATCCTATTGCTGTAGCTTATTATCAAATCTGTATAATTCAGTTTGGTTCAGCGCTACAGAAAAGACCAACACCTCACATCTTATCTCGTTCACATCAACTTGTTATTGAATAAAGTATTGTTTGTGTACAGCAGTTTGGGGCTTTTTGGGAACCCTGCGGCCTTCTTTTCTCCCCAGGCCTGTCTGCTGTGTTCCGTACTGCTCTGACCCTTGTCGAGCTTCTGGAGCCTCGGCTGATGGACCTGACCGACGAGGGAGCAGTGTTACCCCTGCTGTTGAGAGTGCCTTTCGACGTGTGAGTAAAGTGAGGCTGTGTGTATGTACATACGTACGCACACAGGGAGACTGGAAAATAAATGTCCTCTGTGTTAAAAAAATGTATATACAGTACCAAAAGTCTAGATGCATTTTCTCATTCAATGAGAAAGTGTGTCCCTGTTATTGCTTCTAGTTGCCGAGGCCACAAGATGCTACATTGCTACCAACAAATCGGTGGAAATCAATAGTTTGGGTGATCATAGCGCTCCTCTTGCTAGCTGTTAGCAGCCTGTTGGCTAGCCTGATCCTGCCTTTCTAATAATGGATCCAAGCGGAGAGCAACATTTGGAACAACTTAGAGAATCTGACATATAGACCTTTTCCATTGTAATGCATTCCTATGAATGCTGTTAAGAATGATCACAGTAAATGGCTGTTCTGCCGACAGCCTGAATCCTTACCGTGGCACAATGCTGTTTAAAAAGGAGCTAACGGGTAAATTACAGAGGTTCAATCCATATTATATTATTGTATTTTCGAGCTCCATATTGTGATAATGACTATAAGGCAAAAGTAAATTAGAATGCTATAATGTGTTCAAATGTAGACTGTAATTAGTATTTGAAGAAAAAAAGAGTCATTATTTCCCTATCCTTTTTAAATTTTAGTTTTTTTTTAATGCAAATTGTAGATGCTGTTAACAAAGTTAGAGGATACCATTTTTAATGTTTTTTCTTCAACTTCAAATTACTGTGGATTTTATGGACTTCCCTATTTGTTCAAGTCAGGCCATGTTGTCATATTATATGTCCCAGCTCATGAATGTGCAGCATTGTTCTCATAGCTCCGTTCTTCGACTGGGCCCTAAATTAAAAGCATGAGGCAGCTCATGAATGTCAATCAGCCCATAAGGCATATTTTGACACAGAGCATTCTGGGAAAAAGTAGCGCAAGAGTGTTTTTATTTTTCTGTGGCTGTCTTTGTTACATGTTTTGGATAAAACACCCTTTATGCTGAATTAGTTTCTTCAATGGCAGTCCACGCAGCTTTCAGCGGGACACCTCTGTCCGTCCCTCACTGCACTGAATACGAAAAAACCCGTTGGCAACGTGTTTTGTTGACATGGAGCTGTAGCGATGGCAACGCAGCAGGGTCACTAGGTTTGTGTGGGTGGGTGTGTGAGGCACTGGTGCACAGTTATCCAGTTTATAATGTTTGTTTTCATAGATAAGCTCCCTTGAACTATTCCCACTCCATTTTAGAAAAGATTTCAACCGTTTGGACCGCTGTGTACTTTATGCCAGGGATGTGTGCACAGCAGAAGTTGCGGCTGGGCAGCCAATTTGTTTCCATGACCGAAGCAGTTTCACGGGCAGTGATAAAGCACTTTATTATGAGCCGAGGAGTAAAAGGGATGGGGTAGGTACGTACTGGGTACTCAATGACTTGCAAAGTGGATTATAAAAGACAAATCTGGAGGATAATCACACGGCGCGGCTAAACAAACGCTAAACCAACCACCTAGGTGTTCCTTCAATGCTTTATTTGTCACATTTAATAGCTTGCTTTGTAACCAATTAAAAGCACGGACTGATCACCACGGCCACCGATGCTCTCTGCGCTTGGAGGAAACTAAGCAATCTGTGCAGGAGACCCCCTACGTCTGTTTGTGTGTGCCCGCACCAAGGGCAGCGTGACGGTCCCATTATGTGAGTTTGGCGTTTAGCGGGCAGCCTGCCACCGCATTGCATTGAGTCCTTGTTGCCCGCTTGGCAACCGCACCACTAAGTGGTCCAACCGTCTCCCAGAGGCAGGATCCCCTTACGCTGGGAAGATACTGTTAAAGGATGGAGGAGGGAGGGAGGGGGAGGAATGTTGTGTCAGAGAGAGGGAGAAGGGGGATTTAGAAACCTCTCTAAAATTTAAAATAAGTTGTCATCATGGACATACTTTATTCACACAAATCTCATGACTCCGTCCTTGCAGCAGCTAACGATAGCTCACCACTTGTGTAGCTACAGTAGCTACCTAGCCATCCACCTTGGATTTATTTATTTAAGTCACTGTTTCCCCGACCGGTCTGAAGTCTGAAGGTTGTTTTGCTGCACCCGGAACACAGGCAGACACGTGCGTCCGCAAAAACTATCCCATTTCATTCAATTTAGTTTGACTAATGCACTCTGGAGATAAGCTTATCTGTTTTGGTCTCTTCACGTTGTTTTATTAAAAACCATCTGCTTCTGACTGCTGCGCTGCCATTTTTGTCGGGGTGCAACCCTGTTACAGATGATGAAAACTAAAACTGAGTTAAATGCAAATATCGTCGATTAAAACACTGCTTATTGTTACTGCCGAGTTCTCCACAGAACCTCCGACATCGTACCAAACCACTTCCTCTCATTGAGCGGGCTAGTTTCATTGTCCGCCCGTCAGTGTTTGTACCGTCATCCCCGGTTCTCTCTCTGCCCCCCCCCCCCTCAACCTACGCACTTCCTATACACAGTGTCTTCTCTGTGCCCTCTACCAGTCTGACCTCTTTATCTATTGTTTACCTCCCCCGCCCCTCCCGTTCCCGCAGAAGTCAATTCCCATGCCCCCCCTCCCTCCCTGTGCTCTCATTTACTCCTCTGGGCCGCCTCTCGCTCCTGCTATATGGCTCCTTTAATTTGTCGTCATTGACACACCGACACCCTCGTTCAGCTAGAGGGGGCCACACATTGTTTATGTGACACTGACATGGCTCCGCTTAAATTCTTTTTTTTCCTTTCTCTTTCAAACATTCTTAAATGCATGTAGCAGGAGGAGCACTCAGTGGGGTCCCTCTTACCTGTGGTCTCTCTTCTCTTGACACAATAAGCATTTCAGATTTAGTCTGTTTGGTCCTCTGTGAGGTGCTGCTGGGGGGGTTGCAGAATTTTTGGTTGATTTTATTTTATTTTTCTCAATTTATTTCCCCACAAATTGAAATGTGTTCAGAATCAGAATTTCATTTAAATACACCTTAACATGAATCCAACAGTGTTTCCCCAATCTTTATAACAGCGGGGCGCCCTCCCCCTGAAAGAGTGTGGAAATAAAAATGTTTTTTTCCCACGTATACCGATTATGCTACAACGTGTGTGCGCATATGTCTGTGTATGCGCACACACGTACCAGCGGACAGACATTTCTGTCTCTAAATGGTCGCGTTTACAACTCTCCTTCGCGCTCGGTATCACTCACGGCGGCGTTCCGCCCCAATGCGCACAGACGTGCACACTTCCATCGAAAAATATGTTCCGTGACAAGCAAACAAATGCATCTGCATTTTTAAACTCTCCTACGTTGGTGACAATGGGACAAGTTGCTCTCCTGCTCCACCAGCTAGCGGGCAGCCACCACCGAAAGACCTGGCAGGTAATACCTACATACAAAGAAGTTATGTGTAATAATGTGAAATGACACAGGGAAAAAGTATTGAACACGCTTACTGATATTTATTGAATACTTTGTATTTTGCCAAAGACAGTGCTGAAAGGTCAAATGTCATGGACTATGTCGTGAAAGTTGTAAATATAGTCAAGAATTTGAATATTTATCAAGAATATTTGCAAATGCATCTCTTCTCTAATCTCTGCTGCTGAGGGAGGAGAACACACTGCTGTACCATTCAGAGGTTCAATGGCTTTCACATGGAACAGTGTTGTCACGTGTGTTGGAATTACATAAATCTATTCAGGAGTTTTTACTTCTCCAAAAGCGCACAGAGCTGGCTGCAGTTTTAAATGACAATGTCAGTATCAGCTGTATGAAAACATCCAAAGATGGAGGGAGCGTCTGGGAGGGAATGTTTTCCATATTTCCATCAGTGAATGAGCTGGGAGATGATTCTGTGCTCTCGCCTCCCGTAACACGCGCAATTCTTGCGCACTTGGAGGTGCTCGAAAGACCGTTTGGGAGCTACTTTTCTGAAGCTGACTCCTGCGCAGGGACATGGCCTGGATACAGTTTCCATTCAGAGACAACACAGCAGACTGCACACGTCAGACAGTGACAGGAGGATCAGCTCATCGAACTATCCACTGACCGTACGTTCAGAAACATTTAGGAAACAAAACCTCCCGCAGTTCTGGATCTCTTGCCAAAAAGCAATGATGAGCCTTTTTGCTCATATCTTTGCGAAAGTGGATTTTCCTCACTCACCTACCTGAAAAACAAATACAGCACAAGGCTGTAGCCTGAGGCTGGAATGAGCCTCTGCCTGATAACCTCCATCGGTCCAAGGTTATATTAGTTGTGTGCTACACAGGTGCTACAGACGTCTCACTATGTGGTAGAATGTGTGCCACCCGCTGATGCTTGATGATTCACTGTCCCTTCTATATGTATGTTAAAATACAAACATAAATCTGTGCATTATTTTAATAAGTTGTTATTAACAGTGTTGTATGCAAGATGTATAGCACGGCCAGCCTGTGCCTTGCACATGTTAAAAATAAAAATGTTTAGTATTGAATGCACAATAACATGGCAGCTATATTTATACATGGCACTAGGCCGAGTATAATATAAACGCAATTTGTATTGTAGGGGGTCCCTGCTCCATCTCGCCATCAGTTTGGGGGACGATTATTGTGGCTGAGATTAATGTAATACAATATTTTACCTCCATAGTTTGCAACTTTGAGAACTGTGTAACCTTTTATCACAACTTCTGAAAATCCGTAACATGCCACCATAGTTTTTGTGCAAAAGCCTAGTGAGACAACATCTAGAGTCACCGGACTGTTGCCATCATCTTCTTTTAACAAACACTTCCCAGAGTGCTTGCTGGAATCTTTTTTTTTAATAGGAAACCGTCACACACACACCACTCCAACCTTCGCTCTATTGATCCTTTGAACAGTTTGGATTTGTATTTTTTCCATCTGCAGCCATTTGTTACCATATCCCCCGGGATGGAGCGGTGAGCCACCTGGATCACTCCTCTATTCCCCCCTATACTTTACTTTCTTGCCCCCCTCACATGAATGCTGCTTTCTATGCACCTGAACGTCCACACTTTGATTAATACAGAGGCAGCGGGAGAGGACGTTCAAGTGATTCGGTCTCAACTCAACTCCTCCTCCCGCAGATCCAAGTACGCCGTCTTCATCCCTGCCCTGTGGAATACCGAGGTCCAGGATTGGGAGCTCAAATGCATGAGCAGTCTGGTGTTAGACGAGAGCCACCATGAAGGAGGAGGTACCAGTCACACTCACGCTGAAACACTCCCAGACTTAATCTCTCACACTCACACACCAGCCTCTTACATGAACTTTGTCTGCAGCACAGGGTGAAGCTGAGATCTTTTTTTACAGTCCTATTGTTGAGCCAGCATAAAACAAACTCCAAGAGTCCACTTCCCAGTTTTTGCTAATTGGTGCCTTGTTAAAAGCTGACCCTCCAACCATTGGCGTTAAAATGTCTAGTTCCTTTTACATCTACCCTTTTAGCTTCCAGCACTAAGAGAACCTAATTCTGTGGGAAAAACCGTCCTCCTTTTGTTCCAGCACTCTCACGAACATGATGGAGACGCTTTCCCCAGGGTCCGCCAATCCCTGTGCACATTGACGCTGTGGCGCGAGTGTGTGTGTGTGTGTAACAGGATCAGCGTGTGTGCGAGGGTTAAGTGATGTGAGCCTGGATGAGTTCGCAGGGTTTGAGCGGCTGTGCGCCGAGTGCTCCCCGGGGTCCCTCAGCATTGTTATCTTCTGCGTGTGTGTGTGTGTCTGTGTGTGTGTGGGTGCCTACTATAACTTTTGATCAAAGCAGCCTTTTTATCTTTTGTAGGCCGTTCACATATCAGCACCTCAAGATCTGGCAACCCCTTAGCGCTGCAGTCTCAGCTTCACGAAAGATTGGAATGCAGTGTGTGTGTTTGTGTGTGCATGCGTGTGCATGGCTAGAAATCTGCGCGTCACAGGTTAGTGGCTGCAGGGTTGTTTGTCACACACACCTTCTTTGTGTGTGTGTGTAATTGAGTATTTGCACAGGAGAGGGGGGGGGGGTGTAGTGTGTGGTGAGTCAGGATGAGTCATCCTTATTTGCTGGCCTGTCAGACTGTCTAGCCGTCAAGGCAGCATGGGGGAAACTGCCTGCCTATCAGACAAAATCCAGTGCTTTCCCTCTCTCTCTTTCTCTCTCCCTTCCTTTCTCTCAAAGAAGAAGAAAAAACTCAAATTGTCTTATTACAAAAAAACATCATTACATCATTTTCATCAAACATTTGAGAAAGGCACCAATCTCTTTCACGTTTTAAATCAAAGCAATAAACATTTATGTTTAAACTACTATTGGCTGATTTTAAATAACAGAACAATACATTTTCAAAATATATCTTTGGGCTAATCAGGTGCGGTGGACAATCAATCCAGGTACTTCATCGTAATTGACACAAAAAGTTACACAAGTTCTTGAACTGTCTAACTGTAGGGTAAGTCAGCGATTAAGGACAAAGTTGACTTCAGGGTACGCTTAGTCTGCAGACCATGGAGCTCTGAGAGCAGGTTGACGTGTCCTTCCGTATGTTACTTTACCGCTGAATTCTTCACGTCCCCCACCATGTCACCCCTGTCCCGATGGCTCTTTTGGTGTAGCAGCAGATGCCAGTGTCCCGATCTCCTCAGCAGGCCCCCATGACGCTGTCCGTCTGCTGCTCGGGCCTCAGTGCAGTGACTCAGCACAAACATTTTACGCAGTGCCCCTTAAACCGCCAGTGTTGCTTCCCTACTTGTTATGCTTTATTTGACCTTTGACATTTGACCAACTTGAGGCTCCGCGCTTGGCTACGACACAAAGTCAACCAGGGGATGTTAGTCAGGCAAACGGCTCAACCGACCGGGGGGGTGAGTGTATTGGGGGGGGGGGGACGACCTATTCGCAACATATTCATGTCAGTGTGGAACTGCCGTGTGGGAAAATAACAAAACAATAAACATTTTTTTTTTTTTATTATCGCACACTTCTTCAGCAGGGGGGGCCGTTATGATGGTAAGGGAAACTTTTTAAAAATCCATTTCGTTCTTTGATCAATGGATCAGTTACAGAAATTCACTGACTTCACTCGAGTCAGTCTCAAACTCGAGTCCCCATCTCTGCTATGAGGAGCCGTTTAGGACTTAACTACTGAGACACACTCACACACACTACTGAGACACACTCACACACACTACTGAGACACACTCACACACACACTACTGAGACACACTCACACACACTACTGAGACACTCTCACACACACTACTGAGACACACTCACACACACTACTGAGACACACTCACACACACTACTGAGACACTCTCACACACACTACTGAGACACTCTCACACACACTACTGAGACACACTCACACACACTACTGAGACACACTCACACACACTACTGAGACACACTCACACACACACTACTGAGACACTCTCACACACACTACTGAGACACACTCACACACACTACTGAGACACTCTCACACACACTACTGAGACACACACACTACTGAGACACACACACTACTGAGACACTCTCTCACACACACTACTGAGACACTCTCACCCTGAGAGCATTTCACTATACAACATGAGAGCATCTCAGTATACAGTGTGAGAGAATCTTAGTTACACCGGAAGGCGGAAGCAAAGAGCGCTGATTTTGAACAGCGCAATGTGCCAATCATACACCCTTCCTTCATATGCCTTGAAGTCCGGGCTCGCCCGTCCAAGTTTATAAATACTACCATATTCAAGGGACGGAATGCCATTTTAGAACGTTTTCAGGCGAGAAATTAGATGTTTAATCAACATTTCTGCGGTCGGTTTGTTAACATTCAGCCATCGCAAAAATTTAATTAAGTCCTAAACGGCCCCTCATACATTTCTGTTTCAGATGAAAGGAACAAAGATGGATATCATCAAAATCTACGTTTTCTTGCACAATATGATGTTTCATGTTGGATAAAGCAAGGTCAGCTTTCACAAATAAGGTCAAAAGGAATCGGCCAGTGTTCACATTGGGGGCGGCAACATACACACATACGGAGGGGATGAAGGGTGTTTAGGACCTTCAAAAGGTGCTCTGACTGTAACACAAGCGTTGGCTCCTCTCTCTAAGGGTGGGAGCCATGAGATTACAGACACACACAAACACGCCTGTCACAAGCGACTGGGACCAAAAAGGACATCCAATAGGAGCTGTTCAGCGCGGGCATCTATCGTTCACAGTGTGTGTGGGCTGGGATAATATTTTAACAAACATATCTTCAACAATCCTTGAACTTTTTCTTCCAAAGAAGGGTCTTCAGGAATATTTTTGAGACTAATGTAATAGTTCCCTATTTTGCTGATGTTGTGTAAGATGTTCATTCATTTGTTCCAATAAATGTAGTGGTTTCTGCATGTAGTGCAACTACTTCCTGACCAGGCTAGCGGTTAACCGAAGATGCTTTAAAATATCTGGGCCATCTTTGTTATGGTCCAAGGTCATTGTTGGATCTGGACTTTATCTGTTATTCCCATAAGAATGTCACCCTTCCAACCTGAAAAGCCTCTTAGCGTGGGCGATTAGCCTACCTATGACCCCTCAGCTGGACCTGCTTTCTAGTAAACTTTGGTCTTTATAAAGTTTTGTCCTAATTCCCCTCCCATACACACACACACACACACACAGAGCTCCTTCTTTCTTTATGGTAGAAATGGAATGCCACCTGCTTGATCAGCCCCAGGCTAACCTGCAGTCCTCATCAGACACCTCAGTTGGTGGTGGAACATTTGCTACATCCTGAGGATCCTGAAAATAGATCTTTCTAACACATACCACGGTGAAGGGCTACCTGTAGAAAGTGGAGTTACTTGGCACAGCTCCATAAAGCTAGTACGCAGACTGATGGCAGATTGATTGATTGATTGACATTGAATCAAATGTAATGATTTAGTCTAAAACATTACATTGGGGGGGATCTGCTAGAAAAGTACTCCTGCCGTCGTTGTTGTTTGCTTTACTGCTGATTAAGTTTTAATTGATCGCATAGTTGACCATTTGGATGTCAGCGGTATAATCTAAAAAGGGTATTTGGTTCAATGTTGTGGGATTGAAAAGAGGAGAGACATTATGTCATGCAAACGTTATTTAAAAGAGAATAAAAAGATCCAAGGAAGAGCAAGACGAGTCGGGTCTGAGTCGGCAGATGACAGCGCAACTTCATTTAGCTGTGTTTAGCCGTAACATGACTCTGTAGAGTGCTAAACATGTGCTGTTTTAATTAGAGGCCCCGGACTCTGAGATGCCATCATTCTCGCTTGGGCAGCTGTAATTACAGGTCTGAGGGTCGGGGTCTGGCTTCTTTTGGGGGGAGGAGGGATCCTTTCCTGTCTTCCCATTTTCAATCTGTGTTCATCCTTTCATCCCCCAAACCTTCTGACCCCAAAAACCCAATTTTTGCTTTACTTCACTCCTTGCTCATTGGCCTACTTGCCGTACCATAGTCTCTTGAGTGCCGGCTGGACCTTCTCCCTCTGGGAGTGAACTTTGACCTTGCGGCAGGCCTTAAGGCATATTAAGAGGTGGGTGTGGTGGGGGTCAAAACTCACAGGTCAGTGGTGATCTACTCCCTTTCTTTACGCCTCTTTCCCTCACTCTAATCCTCTATCACCACCCTGTTTACTCTCCTTTTATTCCATTTTCATCATTTATTTATGTTTAACCTTTATTTTACTAGGATTGTCCCGTCAAAATGAAATGAATCCTTTTCCCTGAGATGGTAGAGCTGATTAGAACCGAACACTAAAACATTCATAATCAACCAAATAAACAAAAGTCTGACAGGGCTAAAGTTGTAGGGTGATGGTGTAACTAAAATAAAAGGGATCTAACATGCGGACGGATTCACTGACTTTGTGTTTTTATCAGAGCTACACCAGAGAACATCTGGGTGGTGTTGTTTTTTCAAAAGAACAACGGACAACACAAATGACACCTCAAATGAATCGGATGGTGTTATTTCGACTACAAGTTTTATGTGCCGACTGATCTCAATCGGACACATTAAAGAGCCACTGATCTGGTGTCCTACTCCTCATCAACTACACAAGGCGTCTGGCAAATAACTGGTCCCCCTCCTCTCTTACTCGTCGTTATCCTTCCCTCGCCGTCCCTCATGTGTCTTGCAATGACCTTTTGTTTTTGTTGGGATGCTCTCTTCCCCCTGTGTTTCTCCTGTCTGCTCTGTATCTATTTTTGCAGACTGCCCACTAACGGAGGTTAAACAACCCTTTGTGTGTGTGTGTGTGTGTGTATAGTATATCAGCTAGTTCATCAGTGCATGCAATACTTTGTACTCGTACTCTCTATATCATCTCCCACACCCGGGTCCTCCCTTTCAAAATAAAAAGCCATGTGAATTAACCGTATGTTATCTCGACGCTAAGAATGGGGTCTTTTTGTCCCTTGCTGTTACTGCTGCTACTAATAGTAATAATAATATTTGTACTAAAACTAGCAATTTGATTTCTTATACTAGAGCTGCTATTACTACTACTTTTACTACGGAAAATACTACTACTGCTATTGCTACTAAAACATCTACTACTACTGGTATTGTTGCGGTAACTACCACTAATTTAAATAGTTCTACTACTGTTATTGCTCTACCAATACCACTTTCTTTATATTTACAACTATTACGACTACTTAGCAATGTCTTCCGGCAGTAGCAGCCACATTGTCAAAAATAATATGAAATTTAAAATTTTCTAGTTTTGTATCCTGATAGTCTTCTTCAGTATTTGCAGGTCTGATATTTGGTTCCAACTTATTGACAGCGCTATCTACTCCCCTCCAACCCACGCCACGTAAATGATCAGCACTTCAAAGCTTTCGTACCACACTAGCGTGTGTGAGCTCCCATTCCACGGGGTGTGCCGAGGCCTGCCTCACATCGGAGCAAATCCAATCCAAGCCACAGGTGCGCCTGCCCCACCAACTCCCACAGGACGGCAGAATAGGACCTTCAAAGGGCTGCGTGTTGTCAGCGTTAATTCCAGGACACTGAGGAATCAGCAGAGCGCTCTGTCATCTGAAACTGACTTTGGGGGAGCGAGAGAGAGAGAGAGGGAGAGTGTGGGGAGAAAAACACACACTGTCATTCCTACCTTCTCATTATAGCCCTGAGTCATAGAGAAAACCTCGGAGCTGAGCTACACTGACAATCTGTCATTGAGGAGGTGGGATTTGGACCGTATGCTTTAATAGCTTAAATGACCTCATCACTGTTTGTGTCATACCATCTGTTTTCATATATCTGTGTGCCCGTGTGTGAGTGTGTCGTACCATGGGCTTATGGGACCCTCTCTGCAACAATGCTTTTCACTTCAATTTGTGTAACAGTAAAAGTTACTCAAAGAGAACCGTAACACTCAGTTGTAGCCTGAACCAGCCAACAGGCTAACAGAAACCCACTGGATCCCTCTGATCCCCAATACTCCCAACATGTTTGATTAAAACATCAACATTAGACTTTTGGTTATCATAAAAACCGTAGTTACATATGTGTCCGTTCCAACAGCTCTCATTTGCTACTTATCCAGGGTCATGCTGAGGGGTCATCAGGCTTTAAAGTGTATTTCCTCTCCCCATCAACGTTTTCCAGCTTTTCCTTGGGGCCTCTGAGGTGCTCTATAGATAATGCACTTACCAGTTGGACATGCCCGATAACCTCCAATCGCATGCGTCCGGATCAGAGCAACAAGCCACCTGAGGTAGTTCCCTTTTAGAAGAGAAAGGAGCATCGGCTCCAATCCTAGCTGCAACACGGGTGATGGTGGCCACGTAGATGGACAAGTAACCCTAACCCACCCCCAGCTTAGCGCCCTCTGCACCACAGCGGGCAGATTCAACCCCCGCTCACTGCCAATGATGAGCTGACTCGCATCCCCGCTTGGCTTCCATTCCATTTCCACGCCTGTTTTTCCAGTTTCTTTTTTTTTTAAAGAAATTTGAAAGCGTGTGTGTGGGGCAGCTATCAATATAGTGTGGGGCTCAACCTTTATCTTTGCATAAGATATAAAAAGTGAGCAGCTGAAACTCTTCTTTTGT
Source organism: Pungitius pungitius (assembly GCF_949316345.1). NCBI lineage: Eukaryota > Metazoa > Chordata > Actinopteri > Perciformes > Gasterosteidae > Pungitius > Pungitius pungitius. Next base: position 6,959,351 of record NC_084905.1, read on the forward strand.
TGGACTTCTTTGATTATCTGCTGCAGAGATGTTTATAAATCCAAAGGACTCAAGCTCTCATAACGCACAGTTGTTATTTTTAGCTTTCTGGCCTATAGTATTAGCGACAATTTGATTAAAGCATTTGTCTTTTAAACCCGCGGTTGACTTCAGTAAAAGAACCACCTCGACAACAAGCTATTGTTTGTTTGGAAGTGGCAGTTAGACTTTGTAAGTCGCTTTGGATAAAAGCGTCAGCTAAATGACATGTAATGTAATGTAATGAAAGCAAAACGCCATCCAAGATGAATTCATTTGGGCACTCCTATCTGTGAAGTTTATTCTAGACTTTTGGCAACATACATTTTGCAGCTTTTTTTATCCTGTTTGAGGTATGAATTGAAAACTACAACCGATTCTAAATAAATCAATCGAGGGAAAGAATATTGCTTTATGTAAATGCACAGATTTTACAGTCACCGTAATTCTGTAAACTGAGCAGTGTTTCCCTGTAAGGAGCTTTGCTCTTTGGAGATCGCCTAAACAGAGTGAGAATAAATCACAGTCATGCAGACCTTTTCATTACCAGCCTGAGTCATAGAGAGACTCTACGGGTGAGCTCACCAGTGTTTATGCATCCGTGGGGTGTTTGTGTGCAACTATTTCGGCTCCAGGAAAAACATGTACGCCCGTAATGTTTAAGTCTTACGTGATTATATCTTTAGAGAGGTTTTGAATTCAGAAGAGTAGCGTCAACAGGGGAGAGAACCCATTGAGGCACCTACAGTACCCACCTGTGGGTGGCTGAGGGGAAACGCGCTGTGACACGCCGAGCGTTCTTCCGGGAGTTGGCTGTGCAATGACACCTCTCCGTAGCCGGCGTCCGACAGTGATTGAGATGGATCGGAGGGAGGGAGACACAGACAGACAGAGTCTTAGCGGAGGAAGAGAAGTGGTCATGGGAAGGTGTGTCTTGGAAATTAAGTTGTTCTGACATCCAAGATGACCTCGCTCAGGACCTTCGCATTAGGCCCAGTAGACGCCGCACTTTTATCCGCGGCACGTCCTGTTCGGCGACGTAGACTCCGGTCACGGGACTTGGGACTTATTCTTATTTGAAAAACGCTAATGCTAAAGACTTAAATGAATTGACCAATGGAGAAAAAGTGAACTGTTACTCGAGTAACTGTTGAATTAAAGTCTCTAAATAGGTGTAAACACGAAATAAAGCAACTTCTGTCAACTTTAGTCTCCAACATCAATAAAACAATTTTTCACTTGATCAAAAAATCGAAATGAAACCGGCATGTTACATCATTAGTTTAAGCGTACATGTTAAAAGGCCTATTTACACCCATCTGATGTGGTGTGTTCTCACAATATACGTTGAAACGAAAAATTGCCCTTTTTAGAATTCCATGTAGTCTTTTTTTAGTCGTCAAAATCTTGCATCTATCTACATTACCCACATTAAATTTGCCCTCAAAAAAGGAAGGAAGATTTTAGCGTGTAATGCTGGTGGTGGCTAATGTAGCTCTCTCTCTCTCTCTCAGAACCGAGTCAGGACCAGAAGGCCACACTATCAACCCAAGCCAGTGGAGATAAAGAAAACGTACTGGAAGGAGAAAAGACCAGTGAGAATGGTGAGTGTATTTTGTGCTATGCCTCTACAGGTGTACCCTGTGTGTTGTTCGTTTCCTTTTGGTGTACTGAGACAACCTGAGTCTCTGCAACACATCCAGACCTCCCATGTCCATATATCTTAGCCCGACTGCTGTATGGTGCCAGCCAACACGGGGCAATAACAAGTCAATGGTACTAAATCATGATCAGGACAGCGGTTTTAACACAGAGCCGGTTTGAATGGAAGAAGTTCGACAAGTGCAAGCCTGCAAAACAGTGCGTTAAGACGAGCCTCGGTAATATTTGAACTGAGTAGCTCGTCATTGGCTAACTGAAAGACTGCAAAGCCTAAAACAATACGTTAACCCAAGGCTTTAAGTTCTGCTTCCGCAGTTAATCACCCCTCGCCAAACATACTGTGTACCCTTTTTTGTCAGAAAATTAAATGGTTAAATATACCTGTTATGTCTTAAAATGTATGCAACAGTCGTTTATAGTAATAATAGTTTTAAGCCATCTTTAAGTCGCTCAGATAGGTGACTTGTTTTATGTGTAGTCCATTTACATTTGGCTGTAGTTGGCGTTGTGAGACATGTTTTGTTGACTTTGTTCATAATGTAGTTGATACAAACGTGATGCGGTTTTTCTCATTAAATTAATGTAATTCAAAAGCCCATCTAGGGGGAGATATTACACATTAGCATAGGTTATGCTTTCTGTGGTGTGTTGGGTTAAGGTTCTTTCTATATCATTGACTCTGTACAAATAAACATTCCTCATTCCAAACTATGCAAAAGGATGTTTTATATATATTTTTTTAATTCTTTTGCGTTCCCACAATGAAGTTAGCCGGAACGGTACTGCTAAATCAGTGTTGGAGTCGGATTAGTTGTGTTGTTAAGTTGGAAAAAGCAACACCCATTAAAACTCCGCTATCCCTTGAGTTGTGAAACATGACGTACTGCCTCTGCTGTTGTGTGTTGCCTGCACACAGACAGCACGTTGTGTAAGTGGGTCTTTGTGTTCACAGCCTGCTTTGGCAGGCCGATTCTGCCCCCTGAGTAAACATGGTGAGCTACTGATAACACTAATTTGTGTACAACAAGGACACATTCACACACCAGATCACATGCACACACAGACACAAGGATGTGGGGGGGGGGGTGCCTGTACCAGAGTGATAACTTATTTAGCCTACAGTATCACGTTCCATGAAGTAAGCGGTGCCCATGCACCCGCATGTCTGCATATTATTATAAGATTGACAGCTTTATAGGCCCTGTCAAAGCAGATGAAACTTTGATGATTTACCCTTTTGTTTTTTTGACCCACAGAATCAGCCTCTGGGGCTAAAAGTGTACTGACCCGCGTGATGCGCCTGGCCCAGCGCTACCTGTCCGACCAGAGGGGTAGACAGAGGACGGAGGCGCAGGGGGCTCAAACGCAGGCCAGGACCAGACAGCGCAGTCCTGCAGCTACGCGAGTCTTCCGTAGTCGGACCGGCTCTTCACTAACACAAAGTCAGGTAGAGCCCCTTTCAAAAAGTGGTAACTGGAGGCCGCCCCTACCCGTCCACCATGAGTCTTTAGAAAATAAAACAAAATCAGTTGTTCTCAAAAGTAACTGGTTTCTATTTCCCCCTCTTGGAAGGATTGAATCTTCTTTTATTTCTGTCCAACTACAATCGCCGGGGGAAAATTATGATTGTACAAATGTACTTTATGCACATAATATCATTAAAAACATCTAAACACGGGGGTTGGCACGGTCGACAGGGCGAGTCATTTTCATGCGGGTGCTGCTGCCTGGAGTAACACTGTCGTCAAATAGGTCCAACGCAGGAGTCCCCACACTTTTTTGGCTTGCGGGCACTCAAATTTTTAATCCAAGTCATGGTGATCTACGCCCCCCCCCCTCCTCGTAAGAATAAGAACTGTAAATGGAATTACAATGCCTTCCAACACACCCACAAAATTATACATACAACATACACAACTCATTAACACCCAACCTTTGAGCAGCACCTGGTTGGTGCTGCTCAAAGGTTGGGACCAAGGAGGCCTGTGGCTCAGGAGCAACCCCAACTCTCTTCACTCCCGACTGTTCAGCTTTTTCATGGTCAGATATTTATCTCTGGGAGCTTCACTCTGGATCATACACTGAAGAAGACTTTAAACTAGAGATTGAACTAGTGTAGTCATTTTCTCTATACAATCAGACCTGCTGGTCAGTGAAGAGAACGCCGCCTGCACTGACTCCCTCTTGGCTTCCTCTTACAGATCAGATCGCGGAGGCAGAGCCAGCACAGAGGCGTGGCTCAGCAGCCAGTGGTGCAGGGGAGCAGCGACGATGTCGCTGTGCCAGATGCAGCCAGAAGGAGTGACAGGTGAAGACAGAAGTTAAACAATGGCAACAAAAGACTAGCCTGCGCTCGTGCACATCAGCTCTTTCCTCAGGGGTTTCTTTAGTTTACCTTCCACCATGGACCTCCTAATGTAAATTCTAGCATGTTTCTGCTCGTTGTCTATTTCACTCCCCGATCTTTAGGTAGGTACAATTACAAAGGCATACTACAGTAGCTCCACAGTAAGCCCATTATGTCATTCATTTACTGCGAGTGGCAGCATCATATATATCTGTTTGCTTTTTTTCTCCTTTCTTTGTTCTTTCTGCACCATTGCCCAAATTTCCTATTAGAGCCCTAGTTTTGTCTTTTGGTAATCCCCTGTGTGTGCGTGCATGTGCATGTAGGGCTGCATGGTATGGCCAAAAATCCACATCACGGTATTAAGAAACATTCTGACGGTATCCCAGTATATCACAGTATTGCTTTTTCAAATAAAAACATTAATTCATTGACCCCGAAAACGACCGCGGCCAACTTGCTCACAACTGGCCGGCGAGTTAGCTTGTTTGTGAATTGGCTTGTTAGCGTGTTAGCTTGTTTTGGCTGCTAGTGTTGGGCACAAGTTGTGTTGGTGCATCTCTGGTCTCTCGTTCGGGGATTTTTTTTAATAAATATACAATTATTAGTATTACAAAATGTTTATGTGTCACAAGCTGTTGTGTTGGGTTTTTCCCTGTTCTGGGTTATTCATTGTTGTTATAAACTTGTAACCATGACTCACTCTCAACACACATAAGACAACTTGCTCAGACCGCCGGGCGCGTCATGATGACATGTAAAAATAAAATCTGCCGCTTGTTATGGCGTAAAACCGGTTTGAACGGTATGTGAGATTTTCACACTGTGAGGAGTTCTTATACCGTTTGAACCGGTATTCCATGCAGCCCTATGTGCGTGAAACTGGTGAAGACTACATATTCCATGCTGCGTGTCGTCTACATCTTTCGGGGAACTTGCGTCAACCTTTTGAAGGTTGAAATATTCCCACCCCGTTTAAGGCATTGTCTCACCGTGATAAAACCAGCTGGTCCTTCAGCAGCACTTAGAATGTCACAATATTCCTCTAATCTTCTCATTCTAATGTTTTCCTCCCTCTGACAAGCACACGGCTCAAAACAAAAGGCTGTCACTAGTGTGTGTGTGTGTGTGTGTGTGTGTGTGTGTGTGTGTGCGTGTGCGTGTGCAAGTGCACGTGCGTTTCAAGCATACTTGTCATTCCTAGCGGGCTATTTCTTGGTGTTTAGTGGTTCAGGTTTGTTTTAACCACGCTGCGGGTCACCAGGGTCACCAGAAGGATTTTAGCAGTAGTCGGATCAAATTAGTGGTGAAGGACAAAAGTGGACAACGCTGTTTGCCAGATGTTCAAAACGTCGTTATTTAGAGGACTAAAAACCAACAAACAAGGAGACAGAAGCATCAGGCTCCATGTGCAACGCGAGAGGGAAATAGGAGCAGAAGTCAAATCCCCTTGAAATGAGGGGAATTTTAGCACAGTTTATTCAGTTAAATAAAATCTTTCACATCTGATTGGTCTGCTAAAAAGTGGGCAGGCTTTGATTTGGGGGAGAACGAGGTAGAGATCAAAGGGAAACGGTCTCACTTCAGCAGGACCAAACCACTCTGACCTCTGCCCTCCCGCATAAACCAATGTTATACATAAAGAGATAAGTGAACAATTAATACAGGTTGTAAATTGGGAATGTAGTTTTTTATTCAACGGTGAAAGACGGTAGCCAGTTTTAACTTTAGGTTTCAGTCGTAAACCCTTTCAGACATAGAACGCGTAATGTTACTGGTTTTATCTGTTAAGAAGATTACTTTTTGCAATCATCCGACCTAAGTTTCTGTTATGCAAACGTTCCTCGGGGCTTTGGGCAGCTTTGTGGAAAGCGCTGCAGTGATCACTAAAATATTTAGCCCCCGGTGCTCTCGGAGGAAGCAGCACTGCTGGAGAACAACTGATAACATAGAGGAGGAGGGGCCTCTTCTTATCCCCGACAAATCACTGTGACACGTTCTCAAAGATTTCATGACAAAGGTCCAGCAAGTCTAGAAACCAGAAAGGAATCTCCTTTAAAATGGATAGTTCAAGTTTTTATTGAAATTATTGAGATGAAGTATTAGTGCATTGACCTTAGAAAGCAGAACAGGAGAAATGAGCGAACAAACCAACTGAGTCTCACTAATTCTCTTTCGACTGAATTGAGTAAAGAAAGCTGGCTGCTACTCCGAGCATCAAAAACACAAATCCATCGTTGAGTACTTAGATCACATCAGGCGTGGCTCTAAGGATTCTGCTTCATATGGGGACAAAGTTCAAAACCTGCTGCCCTTTCTTAGCCTCAGGGGTCACGGGGGTAAATACCACGGTCACGTGACATTATGTCGCGATCATGTGACATGTCTCTTGCTGCACTGCACTGTCAAAGCATCTACACGTCTTTGTTCCCCCTCGAATTGTAGTGGGACATGTTGAATTTGTGAGGACAGCGGTAGACGCTGTGGCAGGCTGCAGGGGGGGGAGCTCTCAGACAATAGCAGGAATGCTGCTCCTCTGTGGCGTTCCTCCTGCTCTCCTCCACAGCGCCGTTATTCAATGGCCAGCTGGCTTAAAGTCTACATTTTAGACAAATGACATTAGCATTGTTTACTGTGTCACATCTGATAGGACACATTTGTGTGTTTGATGGCTCACTCCTTCGCCACTTCTCTCTGTAAATGTAAATGTAGTTTATATATTTCTGTTGTGTGTAAGGACTCTGTAGACTGGGCGGCGCTGAGGTCGCCTCTGGACTCGGACAGTTTGACAGCTGACAGACCCCAAATCTGTCTGACATTGCCGTTTCAGGATCAGAAATCACAAAGATCTGCAATGCTCTTTCCTGATTTACCTCAAATCCACAATCTTTGAGTCTCCCCTCTGATGGTTTTTCTTGGTTGCAGTACCTGTGAAAGGCTCTTAAGACTTTCTCTTTCTCTGCATCTTGTAGCAAACAGGAGAATATTTAGAAAGGATTTTAGTACATCAGTACTCCAGATCTTGTCCATATGAACTAAAACTAAAAATGTTTGTAACAAGCTTGTGAAACACCTATACATTTGCATATTTGTTTAAACTCTACGTGATTTCTTTTCCAGCTCAGAACCGACTCTCAAGAGGACAAGCACGGGACCTTTAGGCAAGGCGGCTGGTCGCCGTAGTAACCACAGCCTCGTCAGCGGGAAGTCCATACGTCTTCTACGAAGCAGCAAGAAGCGGCGGAGCCAGACCCCTCCCCCCACCTCCGTCCTCCCGCCGTCCCTCCGTGCCTCGTCACTTCCTCCGTCTTCTTCCAACGACACACCCAGGACCGCTCTCATCAAGTAAGAACCCCCTACTGTGTGTTGGCTCCCTCAAATTTCATTTTTTTGGGGGCGTTTTTCCTGTGCCGATGTGAGGATTTTTGGACAGAGGATGTTGCATGTGTACAGACTATTAAGCTCTCTGAGGCAAATTTGTAATTTGCCATTTTGGGCTATACAAAATAAAATGAATTGAATTGAAATAGGTTTAAGTGGGAATCACATTCACATCTCACAACTTCCCAATGGGACTCCCACTTCACGCTGTGATGTAATTTTTTTTAATTGATTTTTAAGATAAGCATCAAAAGTCAAGATAAGTTCATTCACAAACACCATTTAAGTATATAAAAATGTAAGTATATAAAACATATTTTCATAAAATATTAATATATATCTAACAACACCAGACCTGTATATTTTTACAGTATTTATCTGATCTACGTGTCTACACATCCAACACACTTTTTTTTAGACACTGAACCACAAACCATTGTGCTGAATGCTAATAGTTCTTGTAGTTCCAATTGGTATTTTGATTTATTTTATTGTTATCTGATGGGGTTTCAGTCAGAACAGCAAAGTACTGTCTAAGTAGTGCCAGCTTAGCCACATTTGGACCTGATGGTTCTGTGGTCGCCTTGGATGGATTGTTTGGGGGAATAAGGTTTGTGATTGCTTGGGGATGTAAAACACACGGTAGACCCTTTTTTTGGCAGAGGAAATGGAGCAAACCCACGTCACTCTACAGCGCCACAGAAGGAAAAAAAAGCATTTCATTCTGTCACCACGCTAAATGTTGGCGTCGTCACAAATGTTTTCCTACTCCCGTCACAGTGTACTTCTACCGCTGATGGATTGCTAAATGTCATATCCCTAGCCAACACATCCGAGCACCAACTATGGAACGCATGGGTTTGTGTGTGATGCCTGGGAGTAAACCCCGTCCTGCGGGTGAATTGATGGAGCCACAGGCTGGGAGAGAGATGTGGACCCATCCCACTGTGTTTTCCATGGCACTTCAGGGCGGGTCGGCGACACCACAGCACAGAAATAGGCCGACAGGTTCCTGTTGAGTAGGTTAACACCTAGTGTACAACACCCTTCCAAGAATGTGAAAACTTACACTGGTGATTGAACAACATTTTTGTTTTTGTTGTGTGTGCGCGAAGGATGAAACAATGAGGCACCTGAGGATAAAGTATCTGCACACCCATCGAAGGGCTTATATCACACTGGCTATCACCCCGATGTTTTACTGCATAGCACCTGAATATCTTAATAACTCCAAATATAATGTGATAAGCCTGGTTTTTGCACCCAAAAGCTGACGCCTGATTATAAGTACTTACATTTTATATACGGAAGAATACCTAAACGATGATTGTCATGGGGGTTGCATATAGTAGCTGTCTGCACTGCTGATACTATAAGGGCTTTTTCATCTGTAATTTAGTTTTATTCATTTACCTGTCCTTTGGAACATTCAGTCTGAAGCTCACAACCAACGCCTTGTGTATTAGTGTCATGGCGACAGCACTGTGAGACAGGAAAACCTTCTTTCAAGTCCCTGTCCCAGTGCCAGGTAACAAGCTCAGTATTCCGTCACAGAGCCACACAAAAGGGTGTGTATTGTTTGTTAATTCTATCTGAAGATGACACGGCTCACTTATCACAGCATGTTAAAGGATTTGTTTTCTCTTTGACAATAGTCTGAATAATAACAATTCCTAAGACGTACTGGCTTGTTATTGTAGGCAGGGATTGGGTTCCAGATTGAACCATAATCCATGGAAACCTGTGAGGCGAGAAAGCACAACAAATTCAGGGGACAAAGCTGAATTAGTGATGTGCATTAATAAAACGTGGATTATTGTAGAAGGTGAAAGTGAGAGAGGAGTGTGTGTGTGTGTGTGTGTGTGTGTGTGTGTGTGTGTGTGTGTGTGTGTGTGTGTGTGTGTGTGTGTGTGTGTGTGTGTGTGTGTGTGTGTGTGTGTGTGTGTGTGTGTGTGTGTGTGTGTGTGTGTGTGTGTGTGTGTGTTTTTTACAGTCTAGCGTTGGACAGACCGGGTCAAGCGAGATAAAGGAGGAGGTTGTGTTTCTCTGAGTCTCCATAAATCGGACCCATATGATAACAATCTGAGTTTGACTTTAATTGGAGCCGCATGGACAGTGAGAATTGCCCTGAGCGATGACATGGTAACCCTTTTAGAGGCTGCCATCTGCAGCCTTGTACCTCATTATTGGACCAATATGAAAGAAGCCGACTCTGGCTCCAAAATGTCCCCTTTAAAGGTTAAATGGTTGCCTCTCCCGTGAGTGCAGTCACTGATGGAAGCTGGTCACTGTGTGCCGGACTAATTCATATAAAGCTTTTGTTCTGTTTTCTCCAACGTTGGATGAACAGAGCATATGTGGCCCCTGCCGCTTGCCAGAAGTGTGTGCACGTGAAAAAGGAAAGAAAATGATCTACCAGTGTTGTGTGCCGTCTCTCAGGGCAAAAGGTGAGCAGTGTCTCACCGTCCGGTATGCGCGTGTGAGCAAGCGAGGGATACAGAGACTAAAACATGATTTGTGTCTGTGCATAATGCATGGGTTTTGTGAGTGTGTGTGTGTGTGTGTGTGTGTGTGTGTTTCTGACGTCATCTGATGTTGTGGGAGTCCCCCCTCAGGGGAAACGCATTGATGCATTTAATGCACAGGCGCACATTTTGCACTAATCAGCTTGTTAAAAGTTAACATTAAACGCATCGTCATGAAAACGTGCACGCACCGCTTCCGTCTTTTGAGTTCTGCATGCTTCACGTGACGAGACCCAATGAGAGAATCCCGGGTTTTGGGCATCTCCATGCAAAATGCACTTAATATGCACACACACATTAAGAGAATTGTTAAGAAACAGGTTGAGTGGTGTTAGGTAACAGTGCAATGAGCATACAGGACGGATTAGTGATCAAACAGACACAAGCTCAGCTCAGCTGCCTTCATTGCTCCCTCACTACCACAAACCCATCCTGGAAGGGTCAGCGGCTGTTTAATGTAAGTAGTAGTGGTTTGCAACTTCCTTTCCAGTGATGGAAGCCTTTTTGGAAAAACCCATTGGAGATTATCAAGAATATATCAAGGCATTATCGCGTGTATTTATTTCTTCATTTGTCTTTCTATCTCACTGGTCATTTTTGTTTTGCGTGCGTGCGCGATCAGCAGACTTTAAGATTCCTCAGCTCACACACACGTGGGGGAAAAAACACCAACTCCGATACACCGAACACAGTGGTGTTTGTTTGTTTGATCAGACTCGGCCTTGAGACTCACACCCACGCTTCACTTCTTCAAAAACGTGTCAATCCCTAAGCCTAAAATAAGGTACTTGATGCCATACTTTATCTTCAATAATGTAACTACACCGTTGAACTGTTACATTATTGGACGATAAAGTACAGCCTCTCGTATCTTATTGCTTTAATAACGCTTATTTGCTCAATTACAGTTGAAACTTGCACTTGCATTTTGAGGGGGGGGGGGGGGTGGCCTCAAGGCAGCGTGCAGCATAAGTGAAGTGTGTCAGCTTCGGCCCACCCCTCGCTGGGTGAACATGTGAAAGTGAATGGACCACACCTTGCTGTTTTTCCAAGAGCTGAATGGAAAACGGTTTCTTCATCAACCATCATCCTCCCCCATCCACACCCCTGAGTGATGAATGGAAGAGATTGAAAATAAATCGCTCTTTCCACAAGCGTAACAAAGGGAATTGTCATTCCTAATAGAAAAGTGGACAAAGTAGGTTTCTGTTTCTTTTATTTTGCAGAGAAACATTTCATACCTTTCTGAAATCTAGTCCTTGCAGTGAAAGGTCAAAATCAATGATAGGGAGGTACCTTTGGGGTTAAAGATTAACGAACAATGCAGATTAGAAGTCTACTGTTGCAAATGAACGTGGATATTCGGTGCGCCATGGAACCCTCCGGAGAATTTCCTAAAGGGTCAATGTTCAATTGTGATCAAAGACCTGTTGCACACAGCCTGATTTTGGTTATGGTTACCATGGGGATAATGTCGTCAGCGAGCATTGGTACCAATCTAGTTATCACTGAAGGAGAATTAGCCTCGATGTCTGACTAGTGGAGGTCCATGGGCATCCTCTCCTTCTCCACCGTCACTGAGGATCTCGTGAGAAATCAAATGGCCGAGTTATAGAACACAGGTCACATGTTGACACCGGACCAAGTTCCATTTGATGAAGATGAGGCAACAGGCGAATGCTCTGGAGTCATGGTAAGCATTAACAGCGCCATGTCAGACTTCTCAGCGTGAGAATGTTACCCCCAAGTAACATTTTTTATTTATGATCATACAGCAATTCCACTCACACATGTTTAGGAAGTAGTGTGTGTATGTGCTTCTGATGCCACCATCCAATTGTGTTTATCTAAGAATCTGACAGTAGGCTGACCTTTGGCAGTAGTTGGAATGCTAAAAACAATGTCTGTATCATACTCCAAACATGATAAATAACCTTCTGTCGAGAGGCCCATAGGGGTTGGGTAAAAATGTGGTAAAAGTCGAGTTAAACTACCACCTCGGAGGTCCTGCCACGGGACTAATGGAGCACTCTGCTTCTACCCTGATCCACAGTGAACCTGATTTGGATGAACTGCACGCTGCCAGTCCTTAGTAACTCCCTACATCCCGTATGTGAGATTGTATCTGACATCTGCTGTGAACACCTGCCGAGGACAGGATGGGTGGCAGACGAGGCTGTAAAGGATCATTGGTTCAATTCTCTCTTTGTTAAAGGCAGAGCTCGACGCTGAGTTGTTAAATGAATGTTTCCAGGTTAAAGAAAGGAGAACACGGGCCAGTTAGGAAAGAGCACGACTTATAAAGAAATAAAACCACTGTGTCTTCTCTTTGTAACTTACACTGCCATCAAAGTAGACCCCTTCCCCCTCTCAAATTCATCTCTCCTCCACTTTCTTCTCATTTACCTGTCGGGACACCTTCCCCTGATCTCGGAGGATGTTTGAGCTCAGCCCGCACTTCCTCACTCATTTGTTGTGACACTTGTTTTACAGCAGCTGAGACAAAGTCAGCTTCCAAATCCATCTTGTGGTTTCAGGAAGCCATCTCCAGTAACAATATACATCAAAATGTGTACCTTACAAGTTTGGTTATTAGCACCTAGCCATTCACGTCATTCGTACTGCCTGGCACTAATGCATATTTATGCATGTTCATGCACAAATACTTGTGTCTTTTTATTGACTTTGTATGTAATTTACTTGTGCAAACACTTCCTGGTGCGGTCACTCTGTTACTGTGTGATAGCAACCACGTCATATTAGATTCAATTTAATTAATAATAAATCCATCTGCAGTAGAGATCCTAGAAGTCCTGCACATCCCTTCACACTCCACATATACATACACTCTACATATCTGTGTTGTATCTCATCGCCTATGCATGTTACTTTCTTTAATTTTGTATTCCTCTAGTTTGTAATATTTTAATATTGTAGATTTAACTTTGTAACTTGAACGTTATTTTTCTACCACTATGATATTTGTCCTGTTGTTCATTGTCTCATTGTCTAATGTTATGTACCAACCGCCACTTCAAATTCCTTGTCTAACATATTTTGGCAAAAAATGTACTGATTCCTGAAGTGACCATTATAGGGCCATATACAGTATATTACCTATTTATGTGGATCATTTGGTAACCTGCTCAGATATTTCCCCCATTATCAGGGCAGAGCGGTTAAAACTGATCTGCTTTTCTTGCTCATACTCAATAAGTCCATCTAAAGTGCAACAGCAATCCCACAGGAAAGATCCCTGAGCAATTATTGAACAAGACGCCAGCTTTGGTCCTGTCTTTACTTGTTAGTCCTTATACGTGACATGCAGTAGATTAGCAGACTTAATAACACTAATAATGCTTTAAATCTGTTAATAATCACAGTATAAAGATTGCTGCAGAACCTTCTGTCAGTCATTTTGTCCCAATGCCACATTACGGCAGCCTGTGTGTCTTTTTATCTTGTGTGCGTTAGCTGGGAGGGAACTTGCCTGGCGCTCACAGTCCGAGGCACACGCATCATCTGACCACGTTTCTCTGCCGCCTGATTATTCCCGGCCCACTGTAGCAGGGTCCCAACTTGACACCCAGTCAAAGCTTTTTAGCAGTTCCATTGTGGCTCTTTATGACTGGAAACTGCATTAACTCAGCAATTTTGTTAGATCAGAGAACTGTGCTGAACTAAACTCTACTGTAGTGACAAATTCTGCGGGGCTTCGTCATCAGGCCTCAACATGTCATTTTTAGTTCAGTATCTCCTGGGGGACGTGAATGGTACCATTGTGCTGAATTTTTTTTTCTGGTTAAGGGCTGTGGTTCGGGGAAGGTTTTAAAAGATGCATAGCAGATATGAAACGTGTCCTCAGTAGAGGTCCATATCTGGTTCATGATTGTTATCACATGTTCTCTCAGCCCAGAAATCTGTGGGCAATATCTTTAAGCTGAAATCTGTATGAATGCAAACTGTAAATAGATGATTTTATGGGAATGGCCTCTCCTGTAGCAGCCCACTGGGTGTATGCTCATGAAATTATTCAGTCACCGCAACCCCCAAGTCTCTCCCAACGCTCCTCCCCCTTTTCCTCTCCCCTCCAGACTGCTGAACAGCGCCAACTAGCATTCAGAATGAACTCTTGCACAACCTTTTTTATTTTTTAATTTAGCTTTCTCCAGTTGGGTCTGGCTTCCTGAATCAGATATCAAATATGTCATAACTTCCTTCCCCAAGCCTTCCTTCCATAAAGGTTCTTTTTACTTTTACACTCCTGTACAGATGAAACAAACAATGGTGAACTGCAAAGTTGCCAGTGGGCAGGTGGGTGTGAGAGGGAGGGATGGGTCCCAATCGGGATCCGGTTGTTTTCTTTATTCTGCTAGCACTACGTTGATTCCCTTTGACAGGAGGAAAGTGCACGTTGGACACGTACACGCCGCCTCTAGAGACTGTGAGCGCATTTGTCAGCTTCTTTTAGAAGTGTGTTTAGCAGTGCTTGTGCGTGGGTGGAAAGTAGGTTTCAGTTTGACCCACAGTGGTCTTACTCTGGTGCCAGAAGGTGCACCTCCGTTTCTTCAACTTGGCACCAATGGCTTTAATTCTGATCACTAAGTTAATTTCAGGACTGAATAGCGAGGGGCCCACCTCAATAGGCCGCTTAGCCGCGATAACTGCCATGGCTGTACGCTTGTGCTGTGCGCTGTATGCCACGGTGTCAGCGCCTCTGTCTGGGGCAGCCCCCCCCCCCCCGTTGAATGACCACTTGAGTCTGTCGGCAGCCGCATGGGGCTAAAACCACCATGGCTAACCTGCTCAGGCCAATCTCTCCATACGGTGAAATATCTGGCCGATCAACAGCGACTGGGACAGACAGGCCCTCAGGGAGGAGCATTCTCACCATCTCTCTTTTGGGGCCCCTCCCCCAACTCTCACAACACAGTCCAAGGCAGACATTTGAAGGCTTTAAAACGAGATTGTTCTTCACTAATCCTGTTTAAATTCATCCACATTGAAAAAGCCTTAACAGAAAGAGTGTTGATTGGTTTTGCAGCAGGGGGCAACGGCTTCCTGTCTTTGTGTCCTCATCAAAGAACCAACTAACCAACAACTTTCCGATTTCTTCATTCAGAATTACTCAGTTAAAATAGGATTTAGTGATATTCTAAGAAATTACGCGACAATAAGCAAAAAGTAAAATAAGAAATATTTCTATTACAGATGAAACGATGAAAACGCCTTTGCACTCTGCTAATAGAAATGACTACACCTTAAAAACTACAAAATGTACATACAAAGATTTCATTATTCTCCTACATTTAGAAACTCTTCCATTGCCAAGGTCAAAGGGTCAGGGCACTGGTCGGTTTTTAGATGATGAGAGATGAGGTCACCTTCAGTCCTGTTATGTTGATGTTGTGAAATATCCAGATTTGGTTTGTTATGGTTGGGAGTTTGGAAATGATCAGTAAACCATAACCAAGCACCTCAATGATCCCAGATAAATTCACAGCTTGTTTAGAATGGTCTCGACACCACAAAGGGGAAAGTACAAAAAGTCTGTTCAACAAGAAGAACCATTCTTTTTTGGTAGGAATGGAGAATTTGTAAATGTTCAGTCATTCCTATAATGCTTCAATGCATTATCTTCTTTTGCTCCCTTTTTTGTAGCTATTTAACCAACTTCTATGTGAATATATTCATTCATCTCTTTTCCCAGGTGAAAAATGATTCTTCAAACCAACAATACTTGAATCTACATAGTCTGCATGTCCACATTTCCCTGAAGCAATTCATTGATTTTATCTTCATCTTCCAGGGAGCTGTCTTCCCGGCATCAGACCAGCTTTCCATTCAGGAACGCCAGAGAGTCCAAGTTGATCTGAAAGGGAACAATGAAGAAGGGCACCATGGAGCATGTGAAGTTATGTAAATCAGGCGGTCTGGGACCCAATGGGTACCCAATTTGCATCGGCACCCAAACTGTTGTAAACCCAGATTCATACTAGAGCATTAAGCTGCACAAAGCTTTACACCTCTTTTGAATTGTATGAGTGCACGTACACCACATCTACTATGATTCTACATTGCCCTGATTTTGTTGTTTGTTTTTCCAGTTGACAGAGTCCAATTGTTCTGTTATTTTATTGTATTGCACAGTTGGCACTAATAAATTATTGATATTGTTTTTAATGGAGATTTGTTATTTATTCAAGAGGATGTGTGTCTGTGGCTGCCGATCTTCCTAAAAGTGTGTGAGCGTGTGTGTGCTGGTGTGTGTTTCTCTTGAACAAGTTTGTTTTTCGTTGGGCTTCCCAAACCACAATCAAACCCCGTAATTATTCTGAAACTTGTTTGGGCTTTTGATATTTAAAGAGAGATAGCAGAGCGATGTCTACCTGAGCAGAGAATGAAGTCACTGTGTGTAGTAAACCGTGTGTGTGTGTGTGTTCGTTTGTGTTCATCTTAACGAGTATATCAAACTCTTCCCTCTGTTTCTTCATTACCTGGAAGCTCAAGTGTCTCCAAAAACTGTTGATTTATTGCCACTATTAATCTGCCATGAAGAAAAACCCTGTTTGTGCTGGATGGTTGAAGGGCCGTGGCTTCAAACAAGTACGCACTGATACTTTGCTCAGTGAAGGTTATTTAAGACTAAAGCAGGAGCAGATCATGACAGAGTTTTTGACTGCCTTTTGTCTCTTTTTCCGACATTTTCTCACTTACTGCGGCTAAACAATTTTGTTTCGTCGATTGTCTCGTCTCTATTTGCTAGTGACCTATTAAATGCTGTGGAATGCAGCGAGTGGACACTTTGACCTTGTAACGGTTTGACTCGATATTCAGGATCAAAGGCAAACTGCACCAAGCTGGAAAGGAAACGTGTGGGAGGGGCTGTGGGATCGCATACCTGTGTTCACTGTGCCCGCACCTCTTTACTCGCATCTGATTACTTCATGAGAAACATTTAGCTTCAACCAGACAAAATCCCGCCAGACACGAGCTGCCGTGGCTTTACAGGAAACTGTAAAAAAATATATATATTTTCATTGTGCTTTGTAGATGTGTATGTGTTTTATGACAGTCTTTAGGAGGCAGAATGCTCAAAAATGTGTACTTTTTCATGATGCTCTTTTTTTCTTGAGGATTTGTCATCATAAGAATAGTTAGTTCAGGTATAGTTGGAAAGTCAGGTCAAGGAACCAATAGGTGCTTGGTGTGGTTATCACATCACAACCCTGCTTCCTAGACCTTCTGTAACTTGACAACTCAATCGAAATCTCATTTCCATTTAGTCTGAATCTGTTTGAGGTCATGTTTCAAACACGTAGGTTTCACCCGGTCAGTTGAAACAGCACAACGGGTAAAGGGAAAGTTTACGTGAGTTGAATTCAGAGAGAGTTTGAAATCTATAGCTGGATAGGAACCCCAAAGTAAATGATTGCCTACCGTTTACTAACATCCTCCCTCTCGAGCTAATCTACAATCACATTCCTTCATTCTGAGGGAAAGTGGAGGAGAGTCCCCCCTCAGCCTGCTGTCTCTGCAGCACAGTAGATGAGCGCGAGACTAACATGGGCGTGTCTTACTTCAAGATCCCGGCATGCACCGCAGCATACCTCCTGATAACTGCAGGAATATCCACTTCAAATGAGAATGCGTGATTAGTTCAAGTAGCGTCATGACAACACACAGAAATGAGGTTGCACGACACTGCAAAAGAAAATAGTGTAAACTTAGAACAAAGCAGAAGAGGCGCATGGAGTAGTGCAGTGTGCTGGGGGCTGCAAGGTCGGTGGTTCGAATCCCGGCTGCCCCATGTGCCATGTTGAAGTGTCCCTGAGCAAGACGCCCAACCCCTAAATGCTCCCCAGGCAAAAGTGCATGGGTTATAATACAATGTAAGTTTCTATGGATAAAAGTGTCAGCTGAATAACATGTAATGTAAAGAGATTTATGACAAATCTGACAGCGTGTTATCAACATTGATGGTTTTGGTCCAAGATTTGGAGATGGATGCAATAAGATATCTACATTCTCCTTTTGGCGCTCTAAGCACACAATAAACAAAACAGCAATGTTGCAAAGAAAAGAATCCTGTAAAGAAAGGCGAAAGCAGGGATAGGAAGTGTTGAACAGGAAAGCAAAAGGCAGCATCTGTTTCTCTCTATTCACATGAAGGCTGCGATGAAGAGACTGGAGTCAGGGCATGAGTCCACTCTATCACCCTGAGCCCAATCCCAAAAACGACTTGACTGACATCCCCTGGTAAGTGGTCGAATGTGAGAGTCTGTGAGGGCGTCAATGGTGTAAATGTGAATGGAACATCCCTTTGCTGCCCAGACAACATATAACCATTTTTTTCCAATTGAGGGTATTTATTTAATACGTTTTACCCTCTGATTTGAACGTCTTTCTGGCTCATTCCTTATCAAATTAGAGGTAATTTTAAATAGTGTTTTGTCTAAATATTTTTTTTATATTTCATGAATAGTTGAATGAATGTCTGATTTCATGTGTTCTTTTCTCCATCTTCAATATTTGATGTTTTAAATTTAAATTTATACATTTTGTTGGAGCTATATTGTTATTTTTGTTTATTTTGGGCTTGAGTTAATTTATAGCTTCATTTATTCATTTATTTTCTTGCTAAGGTTAATTTGGTTTATTTTGTATTTATGCTTTACTTGTATTGTCGTTTATTGGTCACATGGTGTTATGTTCATTTGCATAAAGTAGGTCAAGGTGGGAGGTGCTGCAGGCTAGGAGGGCATATGGTTTTTTACCAGCGTGAGAGAGGCAGCAAGAATGTCTGTGAGCTTGCTCATGTATGTGAATAAACCTTCTTAAACTCAATCTTGGTATGGACAGCACTTTGCTTTGGTACCTCTGAACCTGCGTAAAGCCTAATCATGACCTAGCCTCAAGTGGCCATTTGAGAAGTTTGTTATTATTTATTTTGTTTAAGTTTATGGACAAATGGCCACTACATTAAGTAAAAAACCGCCCTGGATATATCGTTGGTTTACGTGGATACTGGACTTGTCGTTTGCTGGATTACCGTTTGGAAAGTGGATTACTCACCTGGATGCGGGAGACAAACAAAGGAAAGGGCCTAGGAGTGACGGAGGCGTGGGCTAGATACAGTGCAAACATTGAATAATACGACCCATCCGACACTGTAAAGTTTCCTTGGACACCGTACTGGATAACGGTGACACTACTGGAGCGCTGGAGCCGCACTACAGAGTGGAGGACATTATTTGTTGCAATTTGAATTTGCAAAGGCCCAAAGCCTTCACAGGTGATGCGCACGGGCGCGCGCAACA
Organism: Pungitius pungitius; assembly: GCF_949316345.1. Lineage (NCBI taxonomy): Eukaryota > Metazoa > Chordata > Actinopteri > Perciformes > Gasterosteidae > Pungitius > Pungitius pungitius. Next base: position 6,978,604 of record NC_084905.1, read on the forward strand.
ACAACAGCTACTGCGTGCATACAACTCCGTGTACAAAGGCAACCACCGCAACAAACAAAGTTCCACGAGGTATGTGCTTTATTCAGTCTTTGCAAACAACTCTGTGTGTGTATATGACCGACATCGACAAAGAGTAAAATGTCTGACGTTGCATCTAAAGCCACGAGCGACACGGCGCTTCCTACAAGAAGACGCACAAGTTTTACTGCTAAAGGAATGATGTTTTTTATGCAAACGTGTCAGGAAAAGAGATCGATGCAATGCAGACGAGCCAAATCGTGCATGAATCAGATGGATAAGTTGATGCATTCTGCAGACAATATTGATGCAGTCAAGTCTCTTTTGGATCAAATGATAATATGTGTTGATGAGGCAAAACAACATCATTTGTCATTTATGTCACTGGACATACCTCAGGATGAGAAGGAGAAACAAGATAAATATTTTGAACAAAAGGAAAAGTGTTTTTCAAGCTTTATTGATGACGTCAAAGGTTGGTTATCAAACACAGGCCATTCATATGAACTTCCGATTAAACCACCTGATAATCCAACTGGTATTGGGCCTGAGGACAGTGTATCCAATAAAGGTTCTGCAATGTGTTCAAAGGCTGGTTCTAAGCTTTCAAAGACTTCATCCAGTGCATCTGCAAAAATATTAGCGCAAGCAGAAAGAGCAGCGTTACAGGAACGCATGGCTGCTCTGAAACAAAAGCATATTTTGGAGGATCAGGAGGAACAAATACGACTTGAACAAGAGGACTTACGTAAGAAACAGGAACATTTAAGGAGAGAAAAGGAACAACTTGCTCTGGAGGCAGAATTAAAGGTGACAAATGCAAAATTGGAGGTTCTGGAAGTAAGCTCAAAGTGTGGCGGTAACGTGTCAAGATGTGCATCTCGAACATCAGATGGTATGAATTCTTACTTGAAAAGGTCAGAAACTCAAGGGACATATGAACTAAATCCGAATGCTGAACGCTATGTGCCCACCAATAAAAGCTTTGAACCTACCTCCAGTCGCTTGTTAAATTCTGTCCCTGTTGGTGTTCAACCCATCAATTCTCTGGACATTTTGAACATCATGCAGCGTCAAAATGAAATAACTACGCTGTTGGTCCAACAAAACACAGCCTCTGCCCTGCCTATGAGAAATATACCTGTATTTGATGGTGATCCCCTGTATTTCAAATCTTTTCTCAGAGCCTTTGAAAATTGCATTGAGGATAAAACTCAAAATTTCAGTGATTGTTTGTACTTTCTAGAACAGTATACAAGGGGGCAACCAAGAGACATTGTAAGAAGTTGTCAACATATGCCCTCTGAACCAGGTTATCAAAGAGCAAAGGCGCTTTTGATTGAACATTTTGGCAGTGAACATAAGATCTCTTCTGCTTACATGGACAAAATCAACAACTGGCCCTCAATAAAACCTGAGGATGTTAATGCTTTGCAGTCATTTGCTTTGTTCCTTCGAGGTTGCTCCAATATAGTACATCATATAAAGTATATGAAGGAGTTGGACATGCCAGCTAACCTCAGGACGATCCTAATGAAACTCCCATACAAGCTGAGGGAAAAGTGGAGAAATGTGGCATGTGACATACTGGAACAAACTGGAAACAGAGCAGTGTTTGTTGATTTTGTGAATTTTATTGAAAAACAAGTCAAAATTGTTTCAGATCCTCTGTTTGGAAATATTAATGATGTTTCTCCAGCCAGCTATACAAAGCTATCCATGCAAGTTAACCAGAAAAGGAAAAGTGGTACATTTGCCACCAGCATTAATGCACCAAAGGATGGACATAGAGAAATGGAAAACTCGACAGCTCACAGTAACCAGCTCAAATGTATGTTCTGCTATCTTACCAATCACACTCTGGAAAAATGCTTTCAGTTTAGAAGAAAGACACAACAGGACAAGATTCAGTTTCTAAAGGAGAAGGGCGTTTGTTTTGGGTGCTTGAAACATGGACACACGAGCAAAGACTGTAGGAGTCGTTTGGATTGTGAAGTGTGTCACAGGAAACACCCTTCTGTCCTGCATGTGGAGAAGGATACTACAAGGATAACCTCCAAAGAAACTGTAAGCACTGTATCCGGGAAGCAGCAGACGTGTGGTCATATTGGGGCTGGTGATGAGGATACTGCTGTCTTTTCCATTGTGGCTGTGCAGGTGAAAAGTCAGAAAAGTAATAGAGTTGTGCATACTTATGCTTTCCTGGATCCTGGGAGCTCTGGTACCTTCTGTACTACAAGTTTGGCTGAAAGGCTGGGAGTATCAGGAAAAAACTGTAATGTAGTGTTGAGGACAATGGGGCAGACTAAAACCATTAACACTACTATAGTTACCGGTCTGGAGGTGTCTGGATTCGACACCGATGATTTTATTGAGCTACCATCTGTTCTGACACAAACAAAAATGCCTGTATCTAAAGTCAATGTGCCATGTCAGGATGATGTTGCCAAATGGGCGTATTTGAGTAGCATTAGGCTACATGAAGTAGATGCAGATGTAGACTTGCTCATTGGAACCGACTCTTCTAAAGTTTTGGAGCCATGGGAACTGATAAACAGTCAATGCGGTGGACCGTATGCAGTGAGGACCAGAGTTGGCTGGGTCATAAACGGGCCTCTTCGTGCTGGAGACTCTGAAGGTACTGGTGTCAAATCAGGATGCATTGTTGTAACTGCTAATCACATATCTGTGGAACACTTGGAAAGTATGTTGATGCAACAGTATAATCATGACTTTATTGAAAGAACAAGTGATGAACAACTTGAGATGTCAAGAGAAGACATTAAATTCATGAAAATTGTGGAGAGTACGACAGTGCTTAACAATGAACATTATTACATTGACTTACCTTTCAGAGTTGACAATCCTGTTTTGCCAAATAATCGCTGCATTGCACTACAAAGACTCCAAGGCCTGAAGAGGAGATTTAATAGAGATATTTCATTCAAGGCTCAATACGTTGATTTCCTTAACAACATGTTAAAACAAGGATATGCAGAAAAGGTTCCCACAAATGAGCCCACTCTGGAACAAGGAAAGGTGTGGTACATTCCCCACCATGGTGTACATCATCCAACCAAAGGAAAGTTGCGTGTTGTGTTTGATTGCGGCTGTACTTATAAGGGTACATCATTGAACAGTCAGCTCCTGCAGGGCCCAGACTTTACTAACACGCTAATTGGTGTCCTCCTTCGGTTTAGAGAAGAGCCCATCGCTGTTATGGCTGATATCAACGCCATGTTCCATCAGGTCCGGGTTCCATATAAGCACGTTAACTTCTTGCGCTTTCTATGGTGGCCCAATGGAGACGCTACAGCGGAGCCAGAGGAATACAGGATGTGCGTGCATTTGTTTGGAGCTGTATCCTCACCAAGCTGCTCAAACTATGCACTGAGGAGAACTGCTGAGGATAATGCACTGCAATACTCACCCGATGTCCTCCGTACAGTCAAGACAAATTTCTACGTGGATGACTGTCTTAAGTCTACTGTGACAGAGGAAGATGCAGTGGAGCTCATACATGGATTAACATCTCTCTGTAAAAAGGGCGGCTTCCATCTCCAAAAGTGGGTCACAAATAACTCAAATGTGTTTGCACTTATTCCTAGTGACATCAGAGCAGTGGGTTTGGGGAACATGGATTTGGACAGAGATCAACTCCCTGTGGAAAGAGCTCTGGGGATGCAATGGTGTGTTCAAGGAGATACGTTCAGCTTCAGGACTGCAGTGCAGGAACGTCCACACACTAGGAGGGGCATCCTTTCTGTGGTGAGCTCTCTTTACGACCCGCTGGGGTTTCTGTCTCCTTTTATAATACCTGCCAAGTTACTGTTACAGGAGCTGTGCAGAATGAACTTCAAGTGGGATGAGCCAGTTCCCCATGACGTCTCCGAACATTGGTCTGAGTGGCTCTCTGAACTTCAGCATATGAGTGGATTTAAGGTGGAACGGTGTATTAAACCCAAAACCTTTGGAACACAAGTGAAAGCAGAACTGCATCATTTTTCAGATGCCAGTCAAACAGGATATGGCACTGTTTCATACTTGAGATTGGAGAGCACTGACAATGTGCATGTTTCATTTATCACAGGCAAGGCTCGTGTCGCTCCTCTAAAGCAACTAACCATTCCACGCCTTGAGCTTGCTGCAGCTGTGCTTGCTGTTCGAGTGAACACAATGCTGTTGAAAGAGCTACAGTTGCCATTGCAAAGGTCATTCTTTTGGACTGATAGCACTACTGTTCTCAAGTACATCTTCAATGAAACAAAGCGCTTTCACACATATGTTGCCAATCGTGTCAGCACCATAAGAGAATCCACAGACAAAGATCAGTGGAGGTATGTAAACACCAAAGACAATCCTGCAGATGAAGCTTCTCGAGGACTAAGAGCTCAGGAGTTTGGGAAAGGAAAATGGCTAAAAGGACCGGACTTTTTGCTCTTGCCCCCCACCAGGTGGCCAAAGCTTGACTTGGACTCCTCTTCCATTCCATCTGATGATGCGGAGGTGAAAAGGGAACTCAAGGTGAATGTTGTTACAATACACAGTGACAATCCCCTCAGTCAGCTCATTCACTATTTTTCATCCTGGAGAAAGCTTAAAACATCAGTGGCCTGGCTGATGGAGCTGAAAGAAAGACGAAAGAGGAAAGAATATGTGGTCAACCAGAATGAGAATGTGGAAAAGGAGATTAAAAAATTCAAAGCCGCACTTGGAAAATCCAGCTTGACACCAGAGCGCTTGGAGGAAGCCGAAAAGGCAAATAATTGACTATACAATTCATTCTTTCTCCTATCTCTGTCTTCCATCTATTTGTTTCTTTCAGGTGTGGAGAATCCAAAGATGTGAAGATTTCAGTTTAATGCTTAAGCTACAATTAGAAAATAGCTCCTTTTTTGATAAAGGTTAATTGTGGGTAAAGTACCGTCACAATTAGGGGCTGGGTTGTTGGAGCTATATTGTTATTTTTGTTTATTTTGGGCTTGAGTTAATTTATAGCTTCATTTATTCATTTATTTTCTTGCTAAGGTTAATTTGGTTTATTTTGTATTTATGCTTTACTTGTATTGTCGTTTATTGGTCACATGGTGTTATGTTCATTTGCATAAAGTAGGTCAAGGTGGGAGGTGCTGCAGGCTAGGAGGGCATATGGTTTTTTACCAGCGTGAGAGAGGCAGCAAGAATGTCTGTGAGCTTGCTCATGTATGTGAATAAACCTTCTTAAACTCAATCTTGGTATGGACAGCACTTTGCTTTGGTACCTCTGAACCTGCGTAAAGCCTAATCATGACCTAGCCTCAAGTGGCCATTTGAGAAGTTTGTTATTATTTATTTTGTTTAAGTTTATGGACAAATGGCCACTACACATTTTATTATGACAATGTGTCGTCCTCATTTTTCTCTTTATCTTTATTTACGGCTCCATGCTTTCACACATTAGCCTATTTTTAACGTCACATTGCAATGACTTGTGGGTAATTTCCTTTAGGCAAAGACAGCATCCAATACTGACTTACAGAAAGGTTTCATAAAGGGCTCAAAATGTCTTTCTGAGAGCCCTCAAGCACTCAACAATTTGACAATGTGACAGCCCCAAACCATCACTGAGTTAGAGTTTATTGTGCTAAATTATGCCAAAGGGGTATCATTCTTTTCATCCAACCATCAGCAAGAAACTGAATGTTATTTTTATTTTTCAAGGTGTTAAACTATTCCTTAAACTTTGGCACCTTTTGTATTTGAGTTGTTAGATTCCAAATCACTCAAGCAAAGGTCCTGGACTCCCAGGTAGCTCATGGGTTGGATATATTTTAAGCAAGCTATCACCATGAAAGAAGATTTGAAAGGGAGTTATTTCCTGTTCCTCTTCATCGAACTGCCAATGAATTGTAATTATCTTGCAACACTTCCTCTTGACAGGTTACGTTGGAGTCACAAGCATTGTATGCACGCTAACAAAGTGTACACACAAAAAATCACAACCACCAACTAATTGATCCCAACAACATGTTCCTTCCTAACAACCAACACACACTGTTTTATTTGAAGTCGGTGCCATATATACTCACTAGAACACCAAGTGGGTATTAATGCACAGATTAAAAAAATACTCATTGGCTAAAATCTGCAGTGCTCAGCTGTTTAAGGAAATTACTATTCCCTTTTATAAAGTTAAAACAAAATAAATCTGAGCCATTAAAAAAAGAAAGTACTAAATAACACTCGTTTGGTCCTCTAGATCAGTCTGTTATAATAAGTCCTATCGAAGTGCAGGTAGTCGGTGACTTAATGATTCATTTAAATCACTTTTTTTTTAAATTTAGCAAAGCGGTTTCTCTTCCTCGTTTAAATCTCAAGATCTTAAATATCTCAGCAACTTACCAGCTTTGCGTTCTTTAAACCCGGGACTTGCTCAGGATTCACAGCAGCGCCAAGAGGTGCTGAGGTCTTATATGAAGCAATTATGAGTTGGTGACATTTTTGAGAGGCCCATGGTTTGTGTGTGTCATTGCCCTGTAATTCCTGATGATTGGTAAGTTGTCAGAGCTCAGCTCGGATACCACCCACCTGTGGGAACTGGTGTTCTCACAGACACACACGCAGTCAATGAACAGTCAGCACTTTAAGTCTGGTGATAAAAAAAAAAAAGGGCGTTCACCGATCTGGTGAGTAGCCCATCCTTCACTGTTTAGAAAAAGCTTGCCACTGGCAGACTGTGTTTGACTTTGACGAGAGGGAGGAAGGAACGTGAGGTCAAGGCCGCTGCGCGGTGTGTGTTGACTCCTGGTTGATGTTTAATCCAGAGTTTACATTACTGCGATGGATGGGAGCACGGCCTCCGTACCACCCGACGCGCACTCTGACCAGTGCAAGACCCGACCGGCCCAATGAACACAGGAGACGTCGTTATTACAGTTGACAGATAAACTGCTGAGAGTAATAAACGGACGCTGTTGAACTGTATTTGCAGGATTGGATGTTTGCATCACAGCCGGGTGGCTTTTGTTCCACTCTATCAGACACGACCCTGCCCATCTGGAAAACTAAGCTAACCCTAAAATAGATTGGTGTCGTCCCTCTGCGATGCCGGTGATGTCAGATCACGGCAGATTAACTGTTCCGATGTGTGATGCCAGCCAGCCACTGCGACTACTTTCATCGCTTTGTTTTTCCAACAGATGATGCATCAGTGTTGCAACTCCAAATGGGCCCCCCACCACACACACACACACACACACACACACACACACATCTGACCTTCACTCCTCAACACATGTGACTCATGGTTCTAAATCAGTGAGGCCTCAATGGACACAAAAATGTATAAAAAATGGCCAGGTGGCCGCACTTGGACACACAACCCAAAGTAAAAGTGTTTGAGCAACAAAATGAAAAATAAAACCAAAGTTATTTACCACTGGGATCGGGTTTCATTCCTCTTGTTTTATAATTTTGCTTTGTAAAGTCTTAACGCTGAACATTCCAAAGCACGAGGAACTCCTTCACACCACAAAGTTGAAGCGCATTGTGGTGGCGGGGTGCGGTTGGCTCGGCTGCAGAGGGGAGAGGGGGGAGTGGCTCGGGGAACGGTGCCGGCAGGTAGTTAACAAGCACGGCTGATTGACTTGGAGAGGAGAGAGACCGGAGCAGGCGCTCAGGGGGCCAAAGAGCCTCAACCTGCGCTCAAAATAACAAATCAAGTATATTGTTAAGCAGCACCTTGTGTCCGTGCGTCCTTCGACAAAGGTAGCCCCATCACGGCTACACACCGATTTAGATCTTCAAACCCCTTAGTTTTAATCCAAACAGAATGATGGAGCAGATGTTCTTTGTTTACCTGGAGCTTTCTTGTGTGTGTGTGTGTGTGTGTGTGTTCTGTGTCTGACATTGCCTCTCTGTCCGCATGGCTGAGCGGCTTTTTCATGAAATATTAACGATCTCCTCCGCCCTCCCTGCTGACATTTATTGCCTTTAATTGAAGGACAGGGTTTGAGGAAGGAACGGAGAGTGACGGAACAAAGCAGGGAAAAGAACAGAACCGGCTCGTTGAGTTCATAAACGTCAAGGCTGGACTAGCCCCTCCCCCCACGCCATAAATCATGGTGTCTGCATCCACGTGTTTATCATCTGCTTTCACACACACTCCTTACTCAGCTTCAGTTTGGCCTCCCTTATTCTCCCCTCTGTCTTTCATTCTCTGCTTTCTGGGTAATGACAGACGAGGCGTTTTTCATGACAAAGCAAGACACATATTGACAACTATTGTCCCTGTTTTTAACTTCATTCTGAAAAAAAGACAACCTTCCTAAGACGCGTTCCATTTTCCTACAGGGGGGCAGCGAACCCCACAGCGACTCCCTTCTGGGCTGTGTTTGACAGCTCTAATATGCTCTAATTGCATTGACTTGTTTATATTTGCCAAAGAAATGCAACCCAACACACAAAACATTTGAAAATATTCATAAGCCCATTCTGTTAGCAAACTGCAATGCAAAGTCAGAACCCCAGGCCGTGAAAGTCAAGTTGTTCCATTGTGACACACAGCATGGGTTCAATCCCCGACATTTGCCAGCTCTCGCCGACTTGCTTGCATGAATTCCCACAAAGGGCGGCGACCTTTCTTCTGACTGGAAAAGCTTGTTCCTGTTATTGTTATTGCTTTCTCTCTTTCTGCCTCCGCCCAGATTAAATCAAGGGTTTTGATTGGACGGACATTGTCGAGTTGCCTCCTATCATTGGAGAACTAAAGTTGTCTATGTGATATCCCGCAAGTACACACCTGAAGACAAGTAATGTTTAATGTTAATTTAATGTCATCTCTGCTGGCTCCACACAACTGCAGACAGTTTTAACCCCTTGTTTAGGATTTTTTAACTTTGATTCTTTTATTAACCTCCAGACTTTAGTAGCTACAATGTGTTTCACCATCATCGACTAAATAATTGATGAATTACTCAGTTACATTATTGATTGCATTACTTTTACTACTAAGCTCATGAAAGATGCCTTTAAATATTTAAAGCATATAGGAAAGCAGCGTGGCAGAATTTTGATTTGCAATCCCATCTAGGACAGCATACTCATGAATAGAGATCCAGAAACCGGTCCGATACTGACCGTTGGTTCTGTCCAATGAGACCAACAGCTTGCTTTGAAGGTGCAATTTGTTCGAGACCTTTGGACACCTCTTGAATGTTGTGCTTCAATTGTATCAAACTAGTCCCTGAATCAGATCGGCAGCTCTGAAAACGCTCTCAGAGACACTTGGGTTGGAAAGAAGCTTGCTTTGATAGGAAGGTCTCTGTGATCATGTTTATACCACAGTGCTCTGCATCCACAAGCTATCGAAACGTCTTTAGTACTCACCAAATGTACGATTACACTCCGCACCAATGGCTTCCCGTCTAAATGCAGGTTGACTTGACACAACAGCAGCTACGGGCCTACAAGCTGTTTCCTCTTTATTATTAATGACCTGCTTCTCCCGACAGAGACGCAGTTGGTGGATTTAATGGAGGATGTGCACTCAGACCCATTCTGCCTTGTGGTAAAAAAATAAAAAGAAACTGTCTAAATAATTAATAACGCTGACAAGCTTCAATAATCATGAGCTACAGGGGTCAGCGCGCTACGTAAGCTGTGATGAGAGGTTAATTAAGGAAGGAGATGTTATAGGCCAGAACACTGCACAATGCCGCTGCAACATGTGATCGAGGTCCTACTCAAAGGTTTTGTCGAATACGTTTCTTCTTTTCTTTTTCTTTTTGCCACGTCAGCTTTGATGAGACCGTGACTGTTTGTCAGTTCCTTTAGTTCACGGTAAATGGATGCTCCATGAAATTCAACAGACATTCTTGGTCCCTGGGAAATTAACCCCAATGACTTTTCATCTGGAGACTTGAAATATTTTGGTTTGGACGAAAATATCCAGTCAACCATTGGATGGATTTCCATGCAATTTCGAAGAGTTATCCATGATCAGCAATCAGGTCAAAAGTGTAATACGTTCAATACTTTTTTTATTCATGACCAAATAAAGGAACAGCAAGAGATCATCAGCTACTTCAATTTGGTCTTTTATTTGGGCAATGATTAAGTATGATTTGTTCTGATATGTATCCAAGTATTTCGCTGAGCGAATGACAGACTGAACCGAGCGCTGCCTCCAACGGGGGGGGGGGGGGGGGCGGGGCCGTCTTCTAAGGTCGGTTGGAGGAGAGCTAGTTAGATGTCAGCAGAGATAGCAGAGCCAAGCGAGCCAGCGGATAACGGAACTAACACACAACTCAAACATTTCTGTTGTGGGGGAATTGTTTTTTCTTTGTATTTATTGCAGACTCAAACCCCAAATGATTTGGTGTCTGTGCAATGAAGCTGTCACTTCAGGAGAAGTTGGGCGAGGAAG